>NW_024412421.1:29745068-29774346 GCF_014898765.1 Herpailurus yagouaroundi
CTGAAACTTGCGAAAGTTGAAAGCCAGTGCCTTACAGCAGCGTGCCTTAGCCTCGGCTGTGCACTATGATCACCCGGGGACCTTCCAAAAAAAAAAACAAAAAACAAAAAACAAATTGACACCACTTGGGGATCCTGACTTAGTTGAGCTGGGGTGGGGGGTGAACTCAGGCACTGGGGTCTTGAAAGCCTTCCAGGTGATCCTCAGGAATAGTTGAGGTTGAGAACCACCGACCTAGAGGGAGCTGACCCAGGTTCTCAGGGAGGCAATGGTCAATGTCCCAAGCGCTCAAATTAAAAACCATTGAGGTCGGTCCCATGACCCGTCCGCCGGAATCTTGGACAGAAACAACGAGAACAGTGTAGCGGTTCTCTCTGCTCTCAGTCTCAAACCACAGCCTCACTCAGCCCGGGTCCTCACGTGTGTGCTTCCTCTTTTGGATTCCTTTACCATCGATTTACCTCAATTTCTGGACTGTTGGGAAGCTCTTGAGTGGGACTCTGCACCAGCTCAAGAGGTTAAGGAGGCCAGTAAACTTGGCAGGTGAATGCTTTGCATTAAACCGGACGTATCTGCAAGGTGCAGGGACCGCCGCTGCAGGTGGCAGTGAAATTCGGCTGTCTCTTCAGCAGTATCTGAACATCCTTCCAGGTCCAGCTAAAGTAATCCCTCCGTCCTGCCATCGCCTTTTCATCACTGTCCTGCTGCTCACCTGCCCCTCCACAGTCCCGGGCAAGGCGAGACATTGCCCTATCACTCTGGTCGCATCCTTTCCCATCCTGTCCCCAGAACCTGGACAGCCTAGGACTTCTTCCCAGACACCCGTAAGCTCCAGCCTTCAAGATCCTTCCCTGAGGCCTCCAGCCTACATTACTCTTCCCTTCTCCGATTCTATTGTGCTTCACCATCGGAACAGCAGTATCAGTGGGGACGCTGTCGATACAGGTGCTTCTACTCTGTTCAATTTCCTTTTTTTAAAAATCTGGGCATCTCACCCAGCGTCGTGCTGATCAGCAACAGCTCTGCGGCGGATGGGAGCAAGGAAAAGGGGTCTGGTTCTATAGCATTTTCATCCCCTGCTGTAAATATTCCCGACCAATCTCATGCTGCCAGTACCTAAATAGGGAATCGGGAAGAGATCCACTCCACCGGTTCTTGCGAGCCCCCCCGGAGTGGGCTCCCGCACACGGCTGGTCAGCCATCCAGGCGCCATCTCCCGGGAAGCTGTTCTGTGACAGCCCCCGTGCTAAACGCTGAGCCCGAGGCATGGAAGGTACGGGTCCTGGATCACGGTCTGGTGTGGTCTACGGGGAAACACTGCCTTTCACAGTGACACGTGACAGGCTGAGAAACAGGTAAGAGGTAGCTATAAAGGAGGGAGCGGTCGATTTTGCCAACTCAACTGTGGGATTCCCCTCGGCTTCAGGGGGAAAAAAAAAAAAAAAGATCCTCCATAGTTTTGAGCCAAAAAAGACATGGTTCTGACTGGTCCCACCTGCCTGTCCCCTTAGTAATGGGAGCAGCCAGCTGGCTTTGCACTTAGCAGACACTGCCTCTGCTTATTCACCAGACCTGTATTAAGAATTCCATGTGGCTGGTTCTGCCATCCCGTCTGTAGAAGGGAAGGGACTTCTCCAAAGTCAGAAAGCCGGAAAGCCCTGACACTGACACCACGGGGGCTGCGGCACTCTGCAGAATCCCTCAGTGGTTCCAGTGAGGGCAAGGGGCCCTTTGCTCCATCACAGGCTGTGGGAGCTAGCCTTCCCGTAGCGAACTATTCCTCAAAGATATTCCGAGAGCCTCTGCAGAGATCTCAGAGTCCTGGGGGTGGGGTGGGGTCAGGGGGAGAACGGCCGACAATTTGGAGGGCCGGCTTCCGCCCTCAGTGGCTTCTTGGGTCTTTTTTCTACAGGGATTCCCCCCATACACCTTCATTTTAGAAACGGTTCCTCTCTGGAAACAAAACAAGACGGGTCTGAAAACCCACGATTGCTGGCGGAACTTAGTATTTATGGAGGTGGTAACAGAAGCCTGGAGGGCTCTGCCCCTGCTCACCTGGCACAGTGGGGACGTACTGTGGGAATAAAAGAACTTTGGGGAGATTTTCAGAAACTGCATCCAAGCCCAATTTACTTCCTCCCCAAAACGGGCGAAGTCCTAAGGCAAGACTGTGAGCATGTCACTAACCACTGACCCTGGACCCTGTTCTGTGTGGTCCGGCATTCCCACAGCATGAGTGCAGCATCCCTGGACCCTGTTCTGGGTGGTCCGGCATTCACACAGCACCAGTCTGCAAGGATTTCTGGGCTGGGCATCCAATTTGCCTCGACACCCAGTCAAATCCAGATTCACCCTGGAAACGCCCGACCCCACATTGCCAACGCTTTTCAAGCCCACCGGGCAAAAAATCTGTCTTACAGGATTTCTCTGCAGGCAGCTTTGCCCCCGAGTCAAGGCCGAGTCAAGGCTGGCTCCTAAACACAACCAGTTCTAAAGAACCAGGGCCTGGAATCTGCCTCTCTCCTCCCCGCCCGGAACCTGACTTCCTCAGAGGAGGCTGCCACCGCACTGCCGTATTTTAACACATAACTCACAAATTAAAAACTGAAAGAAGAAACGCATGTTTCTGTCAATGGCTTAAGGGGATTCCACCTCTAAGCTGCTGCTAAAACTCCCTTAGTCTTTTTTACATTTGTAGCATTTTGGAGCAATTTGCTGGAGTCAAAGAAGGCAGTGAAATTTCCACAACCGACTTCAAAGCCCCCAAATCCTGTATCAGTGGAGGGGAGCCTGGTAGCAACACCAGAGGGGACGTTTGTTCAAAGAGGTGTGTGTAGGAACGCGCTGGGCTTTTCTGCCCTGTGCCTGCGATTGATGTTAATGGCAGACACGTGACCAAATCCCCATGTAGTTCTTTGAAACAAGCCCCTCCCTCCCTCTCTCCTTCCCTGCCAACCCCCCCCCCCCCCCCGCACTTCCCCAACACTTTTTTTTTTGGCTGTGACAATGCCGATGATACAGAAAAGGGCTAGAACAGAGGAACGGCTTCCACGACTCAATGAACAATACCGGCCTTAATTCAATTAACACAAATGAGTCTTTTATCCGGTGGGGAGCACGGAGCAGGAACAGACTGATGGAGAGGAGGGGCTGTACCTGGATAGTTTCACGCTGGTCAACACACACGTGGACCAAAGTGGCTCCGGAAAAGGGGATCGTGCAAGCCGTCAGGGCACCACCCACCCAAATTCATTCCGCTTTGCTTTCTACCTCTGTTTCCACGCCCTCTCTGGTCTGGCTTTCCCATTTTTTCTTCCAGGGTACCCACTGGTCCCTGTGCAGGAGAGTCCTTCCTCCCCACCGCAGACCCATGAACACACTGTTTATTCCAGCTGTACCCTCGCTGCTGGAGGGGCACCTGGGAGGCTCAGTCAGTTCAACTCTTGGTTTCGGGTCAGGTCACAAGCTCACGGTCTCCCGAGTTGGATTCCCCCCATCAGGCTCCATGCGGACAGTACAGAGCCCGCTTGGGAGGGTCTGTCTCCCTCTCTCTCTCTGCTCTTGCCCCGCTCACACTCTGTCTCTCTCAAAATAAACTTAAAAAAAAATTCCCCCAACAGGAAATGTGTACAAACTGGCATTTGCTATTAGATAAATGTGCCAGGAGATCTTATAAAAGCTAAGAGGCTAATTCACAGGCTCACAAGCACATGAGTGGGTGCCTATCACCACTCATTTCAGCTAAAATGCAAGGTTATCCTTTCTATTACTTGGTTATGAGCAAGGAAGAACATGGTTTCCTAAGATTATTGGTCATTTGTATTTCCTTTTTCTAAAAGCTGCCCACTCTTCTCTGCTCATGTTCCCATCAAGTTGTTGGTCGTCTCGGTAAGAGCTCTCCATCCTCAGGAAATTAGGCCTTTGCCTCTCTGGTGGGTTGGGATTTTTTCCCCTTTGCTGCTTGTCTTTTGATTTTGTTTAGGGTGTTCTCGGGACACGTAGATTTTAAATGCTTACGTAGAGCGATCCATGCTTTGTCGGACCGCATGTGGGTTTTAGGTCAGGCTAAGGAAGATCTTCCCCATCCCAAGTTTAAAAAGGAGCCGAATTTCCTTTTGCTACCTCTGGAGCTTTTGTTTCTGCGTGGGGTGTTCACAAAACGACAACCCTCCTCCTGCTCACCTTGCAAACCCCCCATTTTCTGGAAAGCGTTTATCCAACACAACAAGCATTTTATTTGTTTTAATTGTCGGTGTGCCTCAATAATGAACCTCGAGAGCAAAAACTGTGTCCTATTTGTTTCCGAATGTTCCAGCATCGAATCCATATTCCAGTGTATAGGGACTGCCCAGTAAGTGTTCATGGAGTTAAATCCTAAAATAAAGCCTAAGAACTCGAATGCCAAACCAGCCAGAGAAAAGGGGTTTATTTTCCAATAGCTCTCCAAAAAAGGACATTAAGAAATAGGTCTGGCTGGTGCAGACTATATTTAACATGCTGTCCAGGAAAAGAAACCTAGCCCACAGAAGTGTCAAGGAAATGTCAGGATATGGGTCTTTTGAAAAGCGGGGAAGGGATTAAGAGAACAACCTCTAATTTTGACAGACTGCAAAGATGTCATCTTTGTCGTTGAGGAAACTGGTACTAGACTCGTATTCCCTGTTTGTGTGCTCGCTTGTGCCCCTGCTTATTTGAGAAGGCTCTGGCACTTTCCAGAGAGGCTCTGAGGCACAAATGCTGTGTGCTGCTCACCAGATGCAGGCCTGTACCGGACACAGAAATAAATGAGGCGCAGACTCCTTGCTCACAGACTTGAGAATCCAAGAGGAGAGGAGAAATTTAAAAGGTAATTGTCTCACAGAGTAGAGGGAAGTATGCCTTCAGAGCGGGCCATTTGTGTGGTTTAAGGCTATGCTTTAGTGGAGGATCAATGGGCCTGACAGTGTGTGATCAAACATCTTGGTTAATCTCAGCCAGCGCCATTTGCCCCGGTCCTGTTTCTACTCTAAGCCAAATCACATACTCAAGAAGTGCCTGGTGGTGTTGACGACGAATAATAAAACACCTCCTCGGTACTTGTAAGAGTTTGTGCAAATAATCTGGAAGGCATCTATCCTTGTAACTCGCTAACTAAATCCATTATTCTCTTTTTCATGCAGAATCCCGTTTAAGTACCATCCTAAGTTTAAAATGAGCCATTCTGGGGTGCCCGGGTGGCTCAGTCAGTTAAGCATCTGACTTTGGCTCAGGTCATGCTCTCACTGTTCGTGGGTTCGAGCCCCGCATTGGGCTCTGTACTGACAGCTTGGAGCCTGCTTCAGATTCTGTGTCTCCCTCTCTCTCTCTCTCTCTCTGCCCCTCGCCCACTCATGCTCTGTCTCTCTCGCTCTAAAAAATAAACATGTTAAAACAAACTTTTTTAAGTCAACTTAGCCATTCTGCTAGTGCAAAACCCTCAGTATCCCCTTTGGTTCATATGCTGGATCTGTGATGACCTGGTCACCTGGCTGACTGTAGACTCCTAGAAGGTCTCTGACTCTGGATTACTCGACCCATTTCCCAAACGAGAAGAATGAGACCCCAGGGGAATATGCCTGCTCAGCTTGTATGGCTGCTTCGTGGCTCAGTCAGGTGTAAAAAGGAGGCTTCTGGACCCCACCTCCAATTGGCTTTCCCTGTGGGCCTTATCTGACTTCCTTACTCCTTCCTTATATAGACCTGATGCCAAGAGAGGGCTGGGAAGAAGAGACAAAGCAGGGAAAGCACAAAGCAATTGTTCATCCCTTTTAATTTCACCGGACCTGAAAAACACCGAGTTGTGAGACAGAATAAAATATGCGCTATTCGCCAGTTATTTCTTCACTTTCTTGGTTTCCATGAAGAACTGTGTCCCTGAATTCCTCTACTACGAGTTCTAAATTCTGGTTGTGCATTAGCATCCCTGGCAGTTGTTTTTTAAAAAAACACTGACGCCTCAAGTTCTGGAGTCATTGGTCTGGGGCCGGCATCAACGGTTTTTTAACAGCTCCCCAGGGGCATCCAAGGTTGACATCCCAGTTCCCAGGTGCAGGATCCGTTCATGGCCCGATTCTACTCGCGTCTATCTCCAAAAGGGCGTGCACAGGAGTCCGGGGTACGGGTTCCCCTCCCCCACGTGGAGAAGCGCCCACCTTCCAAACCTGCCGCGCCCCCCCCCCCATTCTCAGGAAATCATACTGGGAAGGCCAGACGCCCCTCCCAGCACAATCTGGAGGACCCTCCCCCAGCTACTGCTGATCGGAGGAGAGATCGACACCTGACCCCAGTGAGCCAATGGACATTCTCTTCCTAGAACGGAGTTGTAAGAGTCTCTCGGGGGCTCTGCTTGGGAGCTCAAAAGCATGGTTGGGGTGGAAGCCAGCAGTGACTGGAGACATCACGTGTTCTCCCTAGAGAAGGCCTGCCTGCTGAGGGGAGGATGAAGCAGGTGTACAAAAACAGAGAAGGAGGGAGAAGGGCCAGAGAGAAGGAACCTCCACCCCAAACTGCCCTCCACAATACAGCTTGTATATACGTGCCCTTCATGTCCACCGTTAGCCTATCAATCAAGGAATAGAAACTTGAAGGCTAGAGTTTTTATGTCCAAAGAATCCCTGGCCAGCCTTCTAGAAAAATAACATATTCCTTACAGGACCTCTCATTTCCTTGGAGGGCGCATCCCATCACAAACGGCCAGGCCGGATTTGACAGTGATCTTGGGTTTTCTATCAGAGCACAGGGTCCCAAGCCCGGGTCCTGAAACCCCCTGAGGAGCAAGCACATGAAAGTACTAACCGCACCCATGAGCCACCCGCCTGCCACGGTAAGATATTCTTGGCCTTTCACTGCATGTACGTCAATGGAATTGATTATGCCTGTTCTCTTGCTGACCAGATGCCCCGTTGCTGCTCCAGACGGTTCTGATTAATAAAAGCAAATACACCGAATTGCAAACCATCTTTCAGAACATGAGTTTCACAAGGGGAAATGGGTACAAGTGTCCTCCCGTACTCACTACAATGGTCAGACTTCAGTATTTTAACAGCCATTTTTCACAACTGTCCGATGTAATGTTAGTTCCACAAAACGGTTCATTACGGACCAGGTCCCATGTTCAAGTCTGGAAGACAGTGTGTTATCTGTGCTGTCCCTTTCCTGTAGAGGGGTCACGATAATATTAGTATATAAAGGCTCGGAGATGGAGGACAGCAAAATTAAGTGTTTGATTTTGCCCAATCCATGATTTCCCTTAAGTGCTTGACCACAGAATTCCCCAAACATGCCTTGTTTAAAAAAAAAAAAAAAAAAAAAAGGTTAAGGGGTGATGGCTTTTTTTTCCCCCTCTTCAGGAAACTAGTTAGAAACTACAGGGGCACCTGGGTGGCTCAGTCAGTTAAGCATCTGACTTCAGCTCATGTCATGGTCTTGTGGTCCCTGAGTTTGAGCCCCACCTCGGGCTCTGTGCTGACAGCTCAGAGCCTGGAGCCTGCTTTAGATTCTGTATCTCCCTCTCTCTCTCTGCACCTCCCCTGCTCATGCACTGCCTCTCTCTCTTTCTCAAAAATAAACATTTTAAAAAATTAAAGAAAACTGTTTTTCTAGGTTTTTCCTCAATTTTCCAATCTGACAACACTTAGAGGGGAAGGAGCCTGGTATCCTAATAGCACAATTATTCTAAAAACAAACCGAGGCCTGTAAGGTGTGAAGGTCAAAGTTTTATTCTGTCTAAAACTGATCAAGGCCAAGCATGGCAGGGTGTTTACTCCGTGCCAGGTGCTTTACATACATTATTGTATTTAATCCTTTGCCCAATCTTCGTTTACAACCCTATTTTACAGATGCAAAAACTGTGTCTTCTTTCTCATGTTACTACAGCTCTCGCTGACAACTTTGTATTAAATGGGGCTTTCAGTGGAGTGTTTCAATGCTGATTTATCTTCACGATCCTGCCCTTTCCCGAGTGTCACTTGTCCACCTGACACTTTACAGGGTATTAAGGAAACGGACCATCTGTTATTTTGTACATGCTCTTGAAATAACCATCTTGATCTTCAAGTAGGAAATGGCTGCTGTTACCCACTGAAAGCAAACCACAGCATCGTTCGACTTTCGAGCTGGAGGGGTCCTTGGGGTCAAGATCATGAGAGGGACCAGTCCCCGTCTTCTAGATACTGATGAGATCCTAATAGTTGTTTTCTAGGCCTCACTCCACCCAACTCAGAAAAAGATGACCACACAGGAGAGGGCTACGAAGCCCCCACTGCATGTGCCAAGGTTACAACGCTGGGCTGTTTAGCTGGAAAGGAAGGAATACGGCCACCAGGGCAGAGCGGCACGGGGTCGATCTAGAAATACAGATCTGCATGACTGCAGCGGAGGCTCAAATTATATTTTAATAGCTTTTGCCCGAGTTTCCTCATCTGTACAAAGGGGATTAAAATATCTGCCCCTCTAGCTGTTGTAACGATCAAAGATGGCGTAGGTCCTGGCTCCCAGGAGGCCCTAGATCAATGGCAGCTGTCCTCATCAATGCCTGTGAGGCTTTGGATGACCTCCAAAGAACAGGATGGAACATCATGGTCTCCAGCCCCATGGAAGTTTGCTCTAACTCCTGACCAATTGGCATCGCCCCGAAGAAGTACAGAGTTATCAACTCTCCCTTAAATCTCACAAAGACCGATTCTGAACAGTCTATAAACTGCCGACTTGAAAGGAGAAAACAAGTCATCATCTTGAAGTCTAGCTAATTTCTGAAATCCCTGAGAAGCGGGATATGAAAATAAAATTCACACACGTTTGGGAAGATACATACATGTTTTGGTAACCAACCTATGTATCTCTAGTGAAAACGTGTGGATCAAGTATTCCGAGTTCAAACCCCCAAGAAAATCAGTGTTCAAAATCCTTATCTAGGTTTTCTTCTTCATCGTGGTGATCGTTGCAGAAACTGAACTCTAGATAACCTCTGACTCAGTCTCCCCAATACTGTCGATGTTGGTGACATGTGCTGGCCTTCTGGTCTTAAATTTAGGTCTCTAGCACGTTTCTAAAAATATTTTCCAGCGGCACCTGGTTGGCTCAGTGGGGTAAGCATCTGACTTTGGTTCAGGTCATGATTTCACAGCTCGTGGGTTCGAGCCCCGCGTCCGGCTCTGTGCTGACAGCTCGGAGCCTGGTGCCTGCTTTGGATTCTGTGTCTCCTTCTCTCCCTGCCCCTCCCCTCTCTCTCTCTATCTCTCCGTCTCTCCTCTCTCTGCCCCTCCCTCCATCTCTTGCTCTCTCAAAAATAAACATTAAAACAAAAAATTTTTAATATTTTCCAATTTCACAAAATAAAACCCTGCTGATAAGCAAATAACAAATCACACATAACAAGCAGTCTCTGCTTCGAACAAGACTGTATTTCAATCCGTGTAATAATCTGGCATTCATCTAAAACGATCACTTGTTTTCCCCAATATGTATGTCATTCCTTCCTTCAACATTTCATTGTGTACCCAGTATATGCTATGTTCGTTTTAATTATAGAAAACATTAATTTTAATTTTACTTTATTGGATTGTTTTACGGCGTGTTTGTTTAGGTAGGTACCACCCATTTTCCCCCAGTGACCCATGCCAAGTTCACACCAGCGATGAATCCCGTGTCAAAATGCCTGGGACTCAGGTGGATGCTCATATCTATATTGATACCTATGATCGATTTCATCTCTACTTTTGTGCCATGTATCATTTTTCAAAGGTAAAGATTTTATTGTGGAGTGCCTTGTTTCTAGATAGAATTCTACAGCCCTATTCATTCCTCATATGAACAGCTTAATATTTAAAGTTGGAAAGACAGACAAGGAAATCTATAATGAGAAAACTTCAGGACACCCTCCCCCACCCGCAATAAATAACTCCTGTCTTCAATTTGACAAATATGGGACCGGCTTTGACACACGAAGCATCTCAAAACGCTCTCCTTCCCTGTTCAAACCCAACAGTCCTGAGAAATGTATGACAAATTTCTGTTCGATATTAACCACAAATTTTTTTTCCTTTAAAAAATTAATTAAAAACATGAGATGAAATAAATATTTCAGGCGACCAGCAGCAAAATGGGAAAATACCATGTGTTTGGAGTTTTAGTGCCCTCTGAGTACAGAAATTTATTTGCAGCAAGCAGAAAATAGACAGCGAGCATAAAAATACAGCAGAGTCCCCCTAGTAAAATTATTTATCAAGCTAACAAGGGAGGGACCCTTCTAGTAACAACAAGCCAGCGAGGAATAGACATGGCTTTATATTTTACCTTTGGGTTAGCAAACCAGTAAAAATGCCAACTGACAAGCACTTCACATAAACATTTCTTTCTAAATGAGCTTCCTTGTTAGGAGGAAAGAAAAAAAAAAGTCTTTCTAGCTAAGGAGCACTATAGCTTACAGACAGAGAATTCTAGCACATATACGCAGACTCTTTAGTGTAAGAATAAAATAGCTGAAAAAATAAGTTAATGTGAACTATGAACGGAGTTGTAAAAACAAATTAGAAGTTCGTTAAAGAAAATGTGCTTACACGCTTATCAGACTACGCTCAGGCTGGAAGGGCTACAGAAAGTCACAGTTTTGTAAGATGCGTTTTGGGGGCTAGCATTAAGAGTCTCCAGAAAAAATATGCATACATATATATTCACCTACACAGATATATACGTACTGACATTGCCTCTACTGTGTAAGCCTCCCTGCTATATTTTTTCAAATATTTATTTTATGAGCAAACTCCCAAAGCCAGTTTTTACAGTTTAGTTTAACGATACCAAACTTTGATTATAAATTACAAATCACTTACTGCAGCTTGCAACACCAAAAAAAAAAAAAAAAAAAAAAAAGAAGGAGGAGGAGAAGGAGGAGGAAGGAGAAAAAGAAAGAAGTCCTTGAGTCAAAGCCACACAGTGACCTGATCCCAATTAAATTTTACAGAAATCATAAAAACATGCATTCTCAGAACAACTGCATATCGGCAATAGCTCTGCAAATAACTCCTGATGAATTTACAGTTGAAATCACACACTCGGAACTCATCCTCCCTAAAGTGAAAATCTGACCGGTTAACCGTGGCAAACATGGAGAGGTGCCTTTTTTATTGTAGCGGCAAACGATGGGGCAGGGAATGGGGAATCTGAATGACACCGTAAAATGTCGAGTCAAGACAGACACAAACACCTTGCAGAAACTACACTCCCTCCCCCCATTCCCACCAATGCCTTAAAAAACAAAAGTTTTCCAGCAACAGGGAAAGTTTCTCATCGCTACTATCACCTGGCTCAAATAAAATAGAAGGAAAAAGAATAAAAACAGATCCTTCCTTACTTTGTTCTTCCTCTCCGGGGCAGGGCGACTTTCCCCACGCTTCCGTGACATCTCCGAGCTCCAGCTGGACAGGGAAAACCTCCCGCTCTCAGTCAGGAGCCAAGCTGTACCCTGCATTTTCCTGCTGGAGTCGAGGCTCCAACTCAAATCCCACCCGCTCAGTTCGGGAGCCGGGGGTTATATCCGCCCGCACGTCTGTGGGGAGGATTGATTGCACCTGTCCTGTGCTATTTCGCCAATGACCTTTTCGGTTTGGTCAGGAGGCTAGTCAATACCTGAAGCTCAGATCAAACAGGTAAGTTCTGAATAATTAGGTTTGCCAAACTACCCCCCGTGACTAGTGTTTAGAACACACCCATTTTTGCCAACAAGGTCATCACCAACCGCTAAGGTGGGGACGATAGTGAAGGCAGCAGCAGCCCTGCTCATGCTGATTCGCTGGCTGGATTAGAACACGGAGCACGTGGAAAGGAGCACGTGGAAAGCCGTGGCGTCCAAGGCAAGACGGCGATGCCAAGGGGCCTGGAATGCAGAGGGGGTCTCCGGAAGGCGGCTGGGGAGAAGGGCAGCTGGGACCCATAAGCCCTGGGCAGCAAAGCAGCCCCGAGGCTGACCAGAAATCCAGTCCCCATCACAAACTCACTCCCTCCCTCCTTTGCGGTGAGGGAGAGCCCGGCCTCAAACCTCCAAACTGCCCGTGAAAGCCCGTGCCAGCACGCGCGCTTTGCACTTGCCTTCTGTGCAGTGGGGAGAAAGAGCTTCCTGGCTTTAAAAGTAGAAAAGAGAAGAAAAATAAAAAATAAATAAACAAAATAAAAAGTCTGGGAGAGCCCAGTAACAAACAAACAAAACAGTCTTTGAGCATCACCACAGAGCTACCTGTATGTGCTACTCACTGGAGCAAAGAGTGGGAGAGAAAGCAGTTCTTAGCTCGTGTCGAAAAGGTCAATATGGGTGAAGGGATTTCTGATTTCTCTTGGCTACTGCTGAGAGGAGAGGGATGCTATGCATCCTCTCGGGCAGACTCACATGGCCTTCTAAAATGCCACGCATGATTCCAAACACTGCGAAACGTACCGTATGCACCGTAAGATATTTTGTAAGGATTCCAATAGCTCCCTGATGAAGAAAGAGAGAGGGCAGGAAAATAACGAAGAGAAATTTCCGAAAGGTAAAGAGGAAATCCTACTCTCCGATTCAAAACGTTCAGCCCAGGAAGAGACCCCCATGTCAGCTTTCCCCCATGTCAGCTTTCCCCCATTTCATGTACATGCCAGGTGAAATTCGTCTTCAAGTATGAACAAGCCGGAGGCATGCACCACAGCGGCACAGAATCAAGCCCTTTGATTAACTACTATTGGTAACAAAAGGTCTCCGTTTTGATTCACGTTGTTGTTGGAGGCAGAGGGGCGTCAACCGTGGTTCAGAATCCCCTTAACATCACTGTAAACCCAGGACACACAGCTGCTGCAGAAGGAGTCAGGGAAAAAGAAAAGAAACTTTGTAGAACCTAATTTAAAGGAAGTGTGACCTCAAGGTGAATTTCGTATCAATTCCATTCTCCCCTCCACTGCCTACCCACCGGCAAGTGAACCTACCCTGCTTTTCAATAGACCCAAAATGAACAAAAGACGTTCTTACTGGTTGCATGTGAATAACTCATTAGGTCCAGGGTCTTACACCTGAGGTCACACTGCTCCTGTGCCTGTGTGGTCTCCAGTGACAAGACCTGTGATTCCCACAGCTGGGTCTGCGTTTTCCACCCACCGCCTGGAACCCCTCCTCCCCTCCCCCTCCTTGGTGCTACTTCCCATCTGAAACTATGTATGCGCCAATGGCTTTGTAACATTTCCTGTGGATGCTGAAAACAGGGGCACGTCCAATTTTCCCACTGGCTGACCCTTGTCCCAGCCTTTTCCAAATATTGCAAAAAGACCAAAAAATAAAAAAAATAAAAAAATTACAAAATCAAAATCAAAACCAGCCCTTCTGCTTAGCTCATTTATTGCTGATAGTTTCATTAGGTGCCAGCAAAAGCCAAAACAATGCAGACACTAAACAACAACTTGACAGTGATTTTTGGATGGAGGAAATGGAAGATTCAGCAGTCCGCAGGTGAAGAGGGTTTCAGCACTGGCATCTGCGAACGGCAGCAGTAAATCTGAGGCTCTGCAGGTGAATGACTGAATGTGTGCTTTCAGCGGGAACACTCTTTTACAGGAGCATGGCTTTGTTTTAAGTCACGAGTGCCGTACTTGTTGCAAAAACTCTTTCTTCCCTTTCTTCCCCCCTAAATGCATACCGTGTCTTTCTTTAAATTGCCCCCTCAAGAGTATCCTAGAGCTCACGGAAAATATGACTTGATATGGCTCGTTATCCTCTCCCTGCCCCGATTGATTACATCAGCCCAGGAGGGGGCCAGTCCCCACCGAAAGAACATTCGGCAGGCTTTGTCTAGAAAGGGGGTGAGACGGTGGTTATGTGGGAGCATGACCTAAATAAACAAACAGCAAACAAACAAGTAAGTCCGCGGAATAAACACTTCAAGCGAAAGTATCCCCCCCCCCCTTTTTTTTTTTTCTCAGTGCCAACAAATCCATTGATGTAATTCGCTTAAGACACACTCATGGAACTTTTGATGGATTGGTCCGCTCCAAGTCTGCATGTAAGACAGCACTCTGTTCCTTGCTGCCTGGGGGTATGGAGGGTGTACTTTAAAAACGGAGTATTTAGAAGCCCTGAGGGGCCTGTGATGAAGACAGAGTCAAGATCAGCCACTGTTCTCACTTGGGCTTTCTAAACAGAGGCACCAAGAATTCAGAACTTACAGTCTGTGTTTTCACATGTCCTTTGCATGAGGACACCTGATTCACCATTTCTGGTAAAAGATTTTGATGGGCTCTGCAAGGGAAACATGGTTATGACATACTTCATTTTATGTTTGAATGAAACAGCTGTGCTAAGGCCCCCACGTGGACACTGGGCATCGGGAAACCATGCTTTGCGTTTTATTTCTCTAGATGATTCATGGGCAACACGGGAGGTCAAGTTATACAAAATAAAAAGATTTCTGAACACTTCTACTGTCTTTGCTTGGTTTCGTTTCACTTTTGGTTTTTAATCCCAGTTCATAAAACAATGAACCCTTCCTTACATTTCTTTGCATTCAGATTGGCATAGGTACAGTCAGGATAAAACATGTCCACTCAGCTAAGTGTAACACTAGAGGGGAGGGAAAAAAAACAAACAAACTGATGGGTACTTCGAACCCAGGAAATACTATTTATACAAGTTCCATCAGCTTCTCCCATAGGCGACAGGAAAGCTACAAATGGGCCTCTCCCCTATGTATGTATCCCACCTGCCCTGCCCCGAGGCAGCTCTGTAAGGCTTGGTTGCTTCCGGATGGGTCTTAGCCAATGTCAGGAACATCTGAAATGGGCAGAGCATAGACATGAGCAGGCTAAGATCCATCACCACCTTCCAAATCAGTGTTACAGCACACAAGACGAAAGAACATGTCTTGAAGTCCTACTTTCAACATTGGTGCAAACCAGGGGCAGTTGGGTTAGTTAATTCAAGCTGAGGGACACTCCCTAAGGCAGATTCCAAAGCCACCTTTGGTATTATTAGGGTCAAGCAACATCATCACTTGTTTCCATGGCCAAGGCGCTAACGCCACGTTACCCAAGGATGCTCACCATGGAAACTGTGACATCAAACAGCTGTGGTCTCTGTGGACGTTCATGTTAGAAGACCTTCCTTAGAAGGCACGATCTTGAGAAACCATGCAATTTGGGTAGATTTGCACACCTTAAGATATAACATGCACCTACAGAAAATGGCAGTCAGGATCGGAGATGCTGCAGCAAAGGAGAATTTAATCTTTTTGTGATACTGCTTAAGATGAATATTTTGTAATAGGCCCAAGAACCATAATATAATCCAGACTGTGTTTCTGAGAAGAAATGAAAGGTAATTAAATGACTTCCCAAATGGTGTGTGATTTAATTTTCCTACTCTAGCTAGAAGATTGCCAGAAATGAGCCACCCGCTGTACATAGTGGAAATTAGCAAGAGAGAAGAAAGTTAGCGGCTCTCCATTTTTGACTTTCACTACTAAAATCCCTTAGCCAAAGTGACTCTCTGAATATACACTAAGTAACTCTCCCAAGAGTATCAAGTATTGAACTTTTCATATATCCGCTTATAATATCTAATATCCCGGAGTAACTCAGAGGAATTGTCCTCCTACCCCAAGATTCCCCATCTGACCAAATGCCTTTCTCTTCCTTGCTCTCACCTGTCAATCAAATTCACAGATGAAATTTGATTTCTCTCCCACCCGTAACCTTATATGAAAAATTACCAGGAGGGTCAGGACCACTGTGAACCTTGCCTTAAAAGTTCATTAACTCTTTGCTCAGAATGGATGGTTTCCATGTAACAAAACCTTTCAGTGGGCCTAGATCATCACATTTAATAGATGGCTTTCAAATTGCAATTATAAAGACACAGACAAAAGACGGGAATAAAAACGAGAGGAATAAAGTATTCGAAGTACGTGTACACGTGTGGACACTCAGATTAATCCCCAAGGCACATATACATCAAGGTAAAATCTGTGTGCGACAACTATTCAGGAAAAGGTTAATTCCGTGCAAGGCTAGGAAAGAAATCATAGTTAAATATTCACAGTCAGGTTATTCAAGCAGTGTGTAAAAGTAAGCAATCTGACACTATTTTTGAATAATGAGGGAAAGTAGGGTTCTGGTTTCCAACACTCTCAGATTCATTGGATCCTTAAAGTGTCTCCTTCGCAAAGAGTAGCAATTTGACAGTGTGACTTTTGCCCCCCTCCTCGGTTTCTCTAGAAATCAAAAACTGTATTTCATGCAGATTTTTCAGCAAGCAAGTTTTTAATAAAAAAAAAAAAATCAAACTTTGTTTCATCAGCCAATAAGAGGTCACAAGAACACATAAAACAATGACACTAAATAATTGTTGGGGTACAAGTGTCAGACTCACTTTCTAAATGAAGAGGTTTCATTATTAAATTCACTCTGGGATGCTTACAATTGAGAACCGATTTAAATATCTTAATTTCTTTTCTTTTCTTTTTCTTTTTTTCTTTTTTTTCTTTTTTTTTAGAGGAGGATGAGATTTCTGCCTCCCACCCGTCTCTCATTCTTTCCTTCTGCCTATAATCGAAGCGGGCAGTGGCTCCAAAGTCACATTTGGATACGGGGGTGGGGAGGGGGACATACTGTGTTTTGACGGGACACCAAACTTTCCAAATGTGAGTATGGAGTGAATCCTAAGAGTCTGTAAATTTGGAATGTTTACGAGGCCCAGGGAAAGCTGGCCAACGACCACGGATGCTGGTTGTACAGCTTCACCCAAAATGCGTGATGTTCTAACATCAGGCCTGGCTCCATGAGTCAGGAGATGCATGCTGGTTAAGGCGAAAGATGTGAGGTTTCCTCCAACCCAATCGATCGCTCTGTCCACCACACCTACGTAACGAGATAAATGCAGAAATGCATGCATGCTGGTCCTGCATACTTGGATCTCCCCTTTAGCCTCCCGGATCACCGTTTCAGTTACGTGGGAAACCCAGAGACTACAATTACCAAAGCAGGAGCTTTTCACACTTAGGAAATTATCAGCATTCCTTGCTTGCTTGCTTCCTCCCTCACGGAAAAGTTATTCAAACGAGCACATGCAAATCAGAAATCAAGATGTACCTCTTTGACTTCAGGCAACAGGGTTTTTCACATCACTGATGTAGAGGATTCCCTTGGGTACCTGATTTAGTAAATATATTAAAATAAACAAAGGGTAATTAATAACCATGAAGGAGGTTTCAAGGACAGTACGTCAAAGGCAGCCTAGCTATCTATGAAAAAGGCAGAATTAGACCCAAGGAAGAGGGATTTAGGACCACTTGCTTTGACATCCTGGCCTCAGACCTGTCAGAGGAGGGGTTCACACGGAAGAGAATGGCACGCAAGGCAAGGTCACCCCCTCTGACTACGGCTCTGACCCCAAGGAAGCTGAGATGTAGAGATACTTACTCGCCTGACAGTCTGGATCAGCTTTGAAGTCCAGCTTTGAAGCCCATCCCTCTGGGAGCCCAACGGGTCCCCCTTCCCCTGGATCTTTGCTAGGGCACATTCTCTTCCATTTCCCCCCTCCTCCTTCCTTGCTCTGGTCTATTCTGCTGGTACCGCTGACCTTAACTACAAACGTTCTCTCAACAAATAGAAACGTTCAGATACCACCCTTTTATTTATTAACTTCCTCTCTGTTTAAATTAGTAGCAGGGAATTCTTAAAGCCAGGATATGAAAATGAGGTTGCTTTAAAAAAAAAAAAAAAAAAAAAGCCTTCTTGCCTCACAGTGAATAACAAAGCACAGTAATTCAAAGTAGTTAGCTTTCTATGGTTCAAAAAACCCTTATTGCTATTAGCCGCACTAATGTAAGTGGCAAAATAATTATCATTTACTGTACAGAGTCCAATATTTTCCAGACAGCAGCTTAATAACAAAGCAGACCTGTCATTTCTCCCTATAGTTAGTCACACCATACAAGTTCAGACTGTCAAAATATATTTAAAATCTAACGTTAAAAATTCAACATGGTTACAGAGAATCTGTGTACAATAACTGCCATAAACCAGTAAGTCAATCTGATTTTTTTCTTCCAAGAGGGACACTCGCTTATTTCCTTTTAATCCCCCACACTTTTATTTGGTTAACTCCAAATTATCACGGGTACGAACAAATTCGCTATACATATACACATGCTGAAATCTGTAGGCTACTGTAACTGCCCATAGAATCTGTCTTTACTTAAATTTTCATTGGGCGTAACTCGCCGGTTATTTCAAATGCCCCTTCTCTGGATGGTATAACTATGCATTAAAACACCTGGACAGGGGCGCCTGGGTGGCGCAGTCGGTTAAGCGTCCGACTTCAGCCAGGTCACGATCTCGCGGTCCGTGGGTTCGAGCCCCGTGTCGGGCTCTGGGCTGATGGCTCAGAGCCTGGAGCCTGTTTCCCATTCTGTGTCTCCCTCTCTCTCTGCCCCTCCCCCGTTCATGCTCTGTCTCTCTCTGTCCCAAAAATAAATAAACATTGAAAAAAAATTAAAAAAACAAAACAAAACAAAAAACACAAAACACCTGGACAAACAGGTTTGTGTTCTTCTTTCTGTCAGAGTTGCCCTGAGCACATCATGGGTCTCCATTCACACATCTTGTTAGAAATGCCTTCAAAATCTTATAGTCCAGACTACTTTTCTTCGTGTAATAGTATCTATTAATCTTTGCTAAATATATTATTTCTATGCCAACAACAACAACAACAACAAAAAAGGAAACAGAAAACACAAAGTTAAAAACCTGGAAATGTTATCACTAACATCAATTGATCTTCATTTGAAGTTCTGAGGGCTAATCTCTAAACAAACAAACAAACAAACAAGCAAACAAAAACCCTTTCTATTTAAGGTTCCCCCTCCCCACCGCCCCGTTTAAAAAAAAAAAAAAAACTTTAGGAAAAACAGATTCTTTTAGAAATGCAAGTGAATAGTTTAAAAGCTTAAGAGATTGCGGAAAGAATATTTTTGTAATTCCTTTGGGGCAGTGCAAACATATGTTAAGCTTCTTCAAGGAGTATTTACATGAGATCATATACTTGTGAGGCGTTTTTCAATTTTAGAAAAATATTACAAAGCAATAATTGAACATAGGCTTTGCAAAATGCTCCTCTGTCTTCCTGACAGTCTCATTGACAGTCTCTGTTATTTTTGGAGAAAAAGAATCAGGCCTCATTAAATGTAATATTTGGCATCTCGCCTGCAATCTCATAAAGTAGATGTCCTTTTTAGATCATTGGTGTCATTTCCCTCAAGATGACCTCTACTCTTTGGCCATCCGGGCAGTCCATCCTGTTATCAAGGTATTTACTTTCAAAAGGGCGGGGGAGAGAGATTCTGTGCCTACACCTGAATAGAGTCCAAAAGCCAATGCGGCTTCTCGGTTCTCATCAGCTTTACCCAGGCTAGTCATCCGGGGAAGAGTGGTGGGGGCAAGGGGTTCTCGAAAGCGGAGGCTTTCGAGCTGGACCACCATCGTGTCATCCAGGCCAGACGTCTGTTAGCGCAGAGCCTCCAACAGTTGGAGACATTCACCTAATGATTAAATAGTATTTTTAAATAGCATAGGAACATGCAGTGATGTTCCAAGGGAGATTTTAAAAGGTCTGGGTACCCACACAGCTCAGGGAATTAACGTGGACCTGGCACCCTGAAAATACGCTGTGTATGGTCAGCATGTGTCTCTGCACTGCCCCGCATCGCCCCAAGTAGGCGAAGGATTTATGGGTAAATCACCCTAAGACAGACATTTCAGAGTAGGTTTTGCTCATGCCTACAAAAGTACGGAGTAGAGGGATTCACTGTCATGTGATCGTGTTTATTTTATAATGTGGAAACTGCAGATTGATCTTTCAGTCGCTTCTCCCTCTACAGTGCGTTAAAGGGTTCCCTAGATTGGTAGGTAGATAGATGGGTCATAGATTGATAGATAAATGGCAGATCAAAGAATATGTTGCATTTATTGCACGAAAAGGGAAAGACTGAAATACCATCTTTTCACAGATTTAATCTTAGAAGGATTACCAAGGTTCCCCCCCCCCTTCTATGAAAAGGGACTTTAGTGCAATC
Source organism: Herpailurus yagouaroundi (assembly GCF_014898765.1). Lineage (NCBI taxonomy): Eukaryota > Metazoa > Chordata > Mammalia > Carnivora > Felidae > Herpailurus > Herpailurus yagouaroundi. The sequence goes on from NW_024412421.1 coordinate 29,765,168, forward strand.
TGACGGTGTAAAATTGTCTCAGATGCTGAGATCATTGTTTCAGTTTTAACATATTTTTCTGCGCATTACCAAATCCATCCTGGAGGGACGGAAAAAGAAAAGAGACATCTATTTAAGAAAGTGTAATGTTCCTTGCCTCCGTATTTGTGGATCTAAGAAACTGAGGGTCTCCATAAGTAAAAGGCCCTACATGGGAGGACTCCTTTCTGAAATTAGTGCTTTTAAAATCTGTGGTGGTAAAACCGGGCCTGAGCGCCCCGGATTGGCCTGGAGCACTGTGTGAAATCCGCGAAAGCAAGCAGGACCCTCTTGGCTGGGGCTGCTGTCGAAATCCTAACAAAGTTGGCTTGACTCGCTTTCCTGTGTAAGGAACATCAAACCATACCACGGGAAACCCCAACCATACAGAGATCTCTGGGAAGCCTGTAAAACTTGCTATCTGGGTTTCCTTCTTTCTTTCTCTTTTCCCTCCTCTCTCTAACCAGAGCAAGAAAAAAGACAGATCTGAAAAAATAGGCCGGGAAATTAATAGAGGAAAAAAAAAAAATCAAATGAACTGGAGCCGATGATCTTCAAGCTGCTGGGTCCGCTGGCGGGTGGGGTGGGGGTCCCAAGGTGAGGGGTGGAGCCTTTTAGGGCCGAATCAGGCTCCCTCCCTCTGCGCCCACCGGGGAGCGCCGAAGAGCTGACAGTTTTGATGTCCCCTGGCGCTCCACTCTGGCCAGGGCAGTCCTCTTGGAAAATAAACCAAATTCCAATACAAATCCGAGGCCCCCGCTGGGGCGTGCGCGCCTGATGGGCGCGGGGCACAGGGGCGCGCTGGGGACCGCCGCGGTTAGCGCCCCCGGGCGCCGGGGAGGTATCCTGGGGTTCTCCGAGGGGAGCCCGGTGGCCGGCATCCAGGAGCGCGCTAGCCTCCCGGGCGGGCGCAGCCTGGGGCCTGGGGAGAGCAGGGACTGCCCGGTGACCTCACGCAGCCTCCAGGACCCGCCCCCGCGGTTCCTGCCTTCTGTCCTTCAGCACCTGCCTTGCCCAGCCCGGTCCCAGCCCGGACCCCGGAGCGTGGGGCGCATACCTGGCCCCACGACTCCCCAGCAGTCAGGTCCCGGCGGTGGTGGCCAGGGCAATGGGCCCCGAAGAGTGTATACAGAGACAGGGCGAGAACAGAGTGTTTGTGTGCAGGGGGGCGGGGCGGGGGGTGGCGGGAGAGGAAGCCCAGAGGTGGACAACCTCAGCATCCTCCGGGGCCTTCATCTCCTGCGGTCCAGGCTTCAAGACCCTTGGCACCAGAGGCCGCAGCCGGTGCTGAACATTCCAGAGCCACCTCCCAGCTCCTCTCCCATCCAAGCTTGCCAGCCCTTCGCTCCAGCCCTGGGTTTGGCCACACCTAAACTGGGGCAGGAGGGACTTTGACCACGACCTTAGCTTGGGCACTGCCTTCTGGCCCAAGGGCAATGACCTCCGACTCTCTGATGGCCCTGGGCAACTAGGCCTGGGAGAAAGAGGTGGTAACGATTACAGAGAGGGCACTGGAATGGGGCAAGGGTCAGGTGATAAGAGGCCAAAGCCCTGGAGCTCAGGACATGGGTAATTCTACTTAGGAATCATGGCGATCTCGGGGTCTGCCAGTCCCTTGTCAGTCACCCCGCAAGCAGATCACTTCTGGGGTGAGGTGGGGCCCTGGGACTGACCTAGCTTTGGTCCCTGGATTGGGATCTTAAGCGAAGGCTGGCTTCTGAGAGCACCACTCCCCAGCCCTGCACGCCAGACCCCTCCTGTTCTCTGCTCCTCTGGCCTAGTTTGGGATGGCCTATCCACTCCGAGACCCTCAGAGCATTCCTTCTGGAGAATGCCCTCAAAGAAGGCCAGGAACCCACTTACGGGGGACAGGGGCAAATTCTGGCTGCAAAAGGGAATCTGCACCCCCGACCGGACTTTTCAGCCCAGGATCCCCTTTGCAGCCATCCTTGGGGATTCTCACAGAAGAGCGGTTTTCACGCGTCTCTGCCCGGTTCTGTAAGGCTTCGTGGCCTCTCCTATTCCCTGACTGAAACCACCGACCACAAGGAAAAACCATGGTTTGGAATCTTAGCTTGGAAATGCTCAAGGTTGGCCATCAGAATATTTAGAATAAACTCAGAATCCAAATCCCCCGCGTGTAGCTCACACCCAGGCCTGGGCTGGGCGGGGGCCGAGGGGTGTGGGGGGCGAGCACAGAACTATTTCCTCTCCTGCCCTCCTCTTCCCGAATGTCCACAAACACCCCTCCCTCATCCTCCCTTCGTGAATTAATGCCCCTTTCTAATCGCCACTAAAGATCCAAGAATCTGTGGACAAGAGAGGAATGCGATTTTGCAATCCAAAGTCCTAATTATGGGGGGGGGGGGGGTTAAAATTGTTATTTGACAAAAAGAAAGGAGAGGAAAATGAATTTTGTTGAACAGAGGAAGAGGTGCTCAGGAGATGGTTATGCTCTGAGTAAGGGACTGTCATTCGACTCATAGCCTCTCTGTGGCAAATGTGTTTTGTGAGCGTCTTCAAACTGTGCAACTCCGACGCAAAATTCATATAAAGATCTGATTTCCGTGTGCTACGGACGTGTTCTTTCTTTCTCGGCCTTACTACAGCGGGCAAACTTCCGGAAAACACACATGCACACCAAGTGCTTTCAGATTGAAACAATAAAAACTGCCGTGACCTCCTGAAACCTACCACGGGGACCCTATACGTTTTGCCAGAACATGTCTGTCTGGTCCAAAATGTCACCGCTGTAAAATGGCAGACTGATACCTTTACAAAGGTCCCAACATTGAGACAGTGACGATTTCCCCTGATTCCTCAGTTTGGGTGTGAGCGCTGAGGCTGTTTGGGAAAAGGAAACGGGCCGCCAGACCTTGTTTGCACCTGGCCCCTGTGAACGCCGGGCCTGTCGTTAGCCAGCGAGCAAGTGAAATTCAGACTGGCCACCGGGATTATTCCCGGGAGTTTTGCCTTCCGAGTCCTCTCCACCACTCTGCCTTGGTACCCTCATTTCTCACCGCCCACAGAGGGTGCAGAGAACAGAAGCCCGGGGTCCTGCTATGCCTTTGCGCAGGGCAATTGGATCTGCTTTGTTTTCTGTTTTGTCCCTCCCTAAAGGGTAAAGATGTTCCCGCATTGTTACAGGACTGTACTCCTTTATGCCCCGACAATCATGAGACAGCCTGGGAGACTGAAATTCGCTCACCCTGTCCCCTACCCCCCGCTGGAGAAAAAGTGCTAGACAGAGCTGGGTTTGTTCAGGAGCCTGGGCGGAGCAAGGCTTGAAGAGAATTCCCCTTTTCTGGGGGCTGTTTGATGTCTAGGGTTTGAAGATTTATATCAAAAGTGAGAAAAGCAGGGTTATCAGAAGGCGGGGTAGGGCTCCTGCTTGCTTTTAAAACAAATGCAAAAACAAACAAACAAATCCTGACTCAGACGTCCGGACCCTGGACCATCACTCACACAGACGGCCGCTGTAGGCCCTGCTTTGGACCTGGGACATCTTTCCCATTTAGGGCGAGCCCGCAGTGAGGACAAACTTCAGGTTTCCCTTCTTTGCCTCGAAAGAGCAAGGAAGACACCGACCCCGAAGAACTCATTCAGCATCTTGAGGAATAATCAGGAGCGGTGGAAATTATAGCCCATCACTGTGGATAAATCTTCCCTTAAAACAAAAACAAGACTAAGACATTTCTTCATAGAAAGGGGCAACATTATTTTTTAGAAATCAAATGAAAGTAAATCACAGTGGGGAGCCTCTCAAATCAGCCATCTAAAGGGGGAGGAATGTGGCCTCCCGATTCCTTTTATGCGTGTTTACATGAAAAGTAAGGCCAGGAGCCTGGCTGTGTGTTTCCCTGGCAAGGAAGTCGAATGGCTGGAGGTTGTCACTCATGTATTTTAGCCTCCCATCCACCTCGGTTAGGCTTTAACTACCGACAGGCAAAAAATAGAGACACCTGTGTGGCAAGCAGACTTTTAAAAATATTGATTGGCCTAGAATACCAGAGGAGAATGTTTTCTAAAGCCAAGAGTGTGTGAATACGGAAGTAAGTTGGCCTAAACAAAGCTAGGGCAACATCAACAAAAGCCTCCCAACGTACTATAGTCTGGGAACCTTTGTGTCAGAAGCAACTTTAGTTATTCAGACAGGGAGGCGCTGAGAACACAGCCCTACAGGTCTGCTGCAGACCGTGTCTGTGACGGTGGCTGTGGCTTGCGCTGTTCATCGTGTTCAGCAGGAAAGTGGTGGTTTGGCATAGGGGAGGTCCTGTACGAGAACAGAAGTATCCAGAGTTGATATTACTAAATAACAACTACTGGGCGAAAGGTAGGAGGGAGAAAAGATCAGGGCATTAGACTCTTGCGTTACATAATAAATAATTTCCCATTGGGAAAGGGGCCCAGATGGGCATGGCATGGAGGCGCAAAATCATGGCATCCAGACATCGTGTCCTCACCAAGATCAGGACGTGGCATCTCTGTCTGTTTCGACGTCAGTCTGTGACCGTGTCAGATACATTGGGAAAGGTTCTTGCGCTTTTGATTTATTATTTATTTTATTTTTTTGTAAAAAAAATATAAAGTAGGGAAATACAAGGGAGGCGATTTTATGAATGGCCTGGGAGCGGCAAAGTGGAGGAAAAAAAGGCACCTGGAGGGTGTGGTTTAACTAACTTTGTGTTTTGCCGGGCGGTGTTTTCACTTACAGCGATGGCTGATAAATGAACGCGTTCCATACGATACTATCCAGGGCCTACCAGACAGCCAGGCCGCTTCGGCTGGGCTAAAACTCCTACCCATGGCATCCGCTTGGGGAGGGGGAGGCGAGCAATTTTTGTTTTTTCTTCTTCGTAACATTATCTGCCAGAGAAACAACGAAGTGTGGAAAAGTACTATTTAGAGTGTGCGTGTCTACATAGCCTTCCAAAACGCTAGCTGTTACCTTCTGGGAACCTTCTCTTCCTACAAACGGACATGGAGATCTCCTCTAAATTTCAGTGGATTTTTAAAAGCTGATCTTGCAGGCTGAAAACAATGGCACCTATCTTAGTTTCTCGCGTCGTGGAGCCAGAAGCATCCATGCGCTTTTTCCCCTAGGTTGGCAGAGACGACCTTCAGGCCAGGGGGATAGTTACTAGCACAGAGGTTAGACATTTGCTAGCTTTCTTCTCTAACACAATCATTTCTCTTTAAAAAGGAAACTAAACAGAAGTCAGGGGCAGGGTGTTGTCCAAGGCCGCAAATAATAATAATAATACATTTTTAATGTACGGTTCGCGCATAAATTTCATTTTGTGAATACACTGGCAGGTACGCATTGCTGGGCCTTCCAAAACGTGGGCTATCCCACTGATGGCTCCAGCTCACGAGTGGGCTCAGTTCTGTAAGTGGAATGAAAGGAATTTTAACACTATTTAGACAAGGACTCAGATGCAGTGGAAAGGGAAAGCTAGATTTCCTTACACGATTTCTCTCTTTTTTTCTAATTTGGAGACTTATTTCTGCTAAGGGCACTTCGGTAGAACTTGGGGTTTCTTTGTTAAACACACACACACACACACACACACGCGTGCATTCGCATTTGCCACTCTTAGCACACTGCAAAGTTTTTAGTAAGGGTGATCTCTAAAACTGCCCTTCACTAAGGAGTTAACCTTCTCTTAAAACCAGCCACCCAAACCCCATTCTGCCAGCGCCTCTCTGCTTTCTAACGTTGGGGGCCAAATCCCGCTTATGATACTGAGCTGCCCTGTGGAGTCCTAACAAAATGCTTAAGGGTTGGCACGACTGTTTCTCCTCCCAAGTCCCGTCCCTCAGGAGGTGACTGCAGGTAAGCCCATCCTGCATGGCACTCTTATTTTGAGAATGTGTTTGCCTAAAAGCTTTCCTCTGAGGCCGAGCGTCTTGCATAAATGGTATCTCCATTTCTGCCTCTTCAGGGGGAAACTGCGTATCTCCTCGTTGGGAATCAGAGAGAAAAAAAAAAAAAAAACACTGAAAAAACAAACAAACAAAAATCTCCAAAGCAGAGAACAGCTAGCTAAGTTCAGCACACCAAAGAAGTGCATGTACCATGAAGACTTTTGTTAAGCCACATTAAGTGTGGATTCAGGAGTTCAATCCAAACTGGCACCTAAAGGGAAGGTCTAAATGCAGTGGGTATAGTGTCTTTGCGTTCTGTGAAAAAGAGGAAGGAAGACAAGATGATCGACTGGTCAGAGCTCACCCCCGCCAAGCGCAACCTGTTTTCTGCAAAATAAGGCCTCCGTTCAGAGTTGCAGTATTATCTTAAAAAAACAAAACAAAACAAAACAAAAAAACCCCCAAAAGCCCGAAAACAAAATAAAACAGAAGTCATCATGTTTGGCTATATTTTGCGAACAGGGTTGGCTTTGTCTAACATTCTTTTAGCATTCTCTGGGAGGTTGATTAGGAGTGCAAACTGCACGGATTTGTAACATTAGTTGCATGAATTTGTGTCATTTTAAAATAGGTCAGTGCTGTTAGGGAAGGTGGCTGGACTGACTTTCTCAGTCATCTTTTTAAGTTAGCCTCCTGACACAGCCTCTTTGGGGGCAAATACCCATCAATTAAAGCACAGCCTTTATTCGACCAAGGCATTACTTTTCGCTCGCTTGTATTTCTGGAGTTAAGGTGATTGGAAATCACTGCCAACTCGCCTAAGTGGAGAAGCCCTCTGCTAAATATTCACAGTGAAGTATGATTTAATAACACAGTTCAAATCCAGAGATGTACTTGGGGTTATGTAAGTAAGGAGGAGGGGGGTTCTTGTTCCTATTTAAGACAAATGACCTTCCAAATTACAAAAAACCAAACAAACAAAAAAAACCCAAAAACCAAAAACCAACAAACAATTTGATTTGTCCAAAGTGTTGATGTTAAGTCGTGGCAGGCCTTGCTACCAAGAAAATCATAGTGTGTAAAGGGAAGAAGGAAAAATACTCAATTTTAGCGAAAAGGCAAAAATTGTTTATCTTTACCATTAAATGCATATGTGTCCAAGCCCAGTCTGCCAGGCCCTGTCTGCCCGGCCCATTCCTTTCTAGATGGGCTTGCTGTTGGACCAGAAGCTCAGGGCAATGCTGAGAAGGCCCTACTCTCTCTGGTTGGGATTTTCGTTTGTTTGTTTTCACCAGAGGGCAATGATGTCTCAACTCACTTGAAAACTGAAAACTTGTGGGGAAGGGCATTTTGAGAGGTCAGAATTTACATTTATATTAAATATTGCTAATTATTCAAAGGGACTGTCCCCCCCCCCTCCCCCCAGCCTCACAGAACAGCCTATGTTTCACCCTGAATGATTGCCTCCCTACTCCTCCATTAATCCTTCCTCTGGAGAAAAGGATGCATTTTACACTTCTAATGCGGTTTTGGGCCCAGTTAAACTGCACACTAAGAAGCTGAGCACAGAATCAAAAAAAAAAATGCAGTTTATTATTGTAGATTATTCTTTCTCTCGATATAACCAGAATTGAAAATGAAAGAAAAGCACATAGGAACATCACGCGTGGTTAGTTAGTAACTCAAGATATAAAACAATTTTGCACAGCAAAATATGTAAAAGAAAAGTAACTGACAAGATTTTTTTATATTTATTGTGGTAAGATTTACTTTTCATTTTTTTTTTTTTAAAGACAGGATGTCAGTCCCTGAAAAGAACATTTACTGATTATTGCCTTTAAAACTGTGGATTTTTTTTTTAAGTTACAGAAAATCCAGTTCTGCACCACAATACAACTGTAAAAAAATCTGCATCGTCTTAAAACTGTGCAGTAATGCCATTTTTATAACTGCATAAATTGTATTAGCGTTCTAAACAGTTTTGCAAATTCTTTTTGTATTATATGCTTGCAGGTTATATCTTAGTGCAATTCAGTCCCAAATACTTTAAATTCGAAAAAAAAACCATACATTTTGAATGTAAAATACCCCTACAGATATAAACAGGGGTGTTTCCCCTTTAATACTTTGGTTTTCAATACAGTCAGTGGTATAGCAAAGACTACAGATATCCAACTTATATTTTAAGTTGCGAGCACATGCTTGAATAAGCTACTTTTTTTAAACAGTCCCCTTGCAAACTCTACCCCCCTTAACATCACAACAGTAAACAATTTAGTGCATCAATCTTTAAAAAAAATCTACAGCTAAACAGACCTAACTCTTTCAAATTTATCTATAACATTCCTTTATCTGTAGCATACATTTTAACTGGGCTAACAGATTATAAAAACTAGAATTAAATTATATACTAGAAACCCATAGCATTCCACATTTGACAATGACCAAAAGCCAAAAAGAAAAAAAAATAATAATAATAATAAAAATAAAACAAACCAAAAATCACGGGGCAGAATTCTTTTTTTTTTCTTTTTTAAAAATAAATTTTAGACTGCTTTCTGCAACAGCACAATTTTAGTCCCCCAAAGTGGGGTGTCATTCTTATTAAAAAGAAAACATGAAGAGTCCTTTACTGTTAGATTTTTAACCCATTCTAGCATCTTTGACAAGGAATGCCTTCAGTGCATTTCCGATGGGAGGCTGAAGTTCTGAGTAACTCAAAGCAGTTTGGGGGATGCAAACTTTCACGGGAAGAAGGCTCTAGGGTGGCACTTTGTTCTGAACTCAAAAAAGTCACGAGGCAATAAAACAAAAGTATGAATACCATGCCATAAGTCTTCGAACGTCCATTTCCAAGCCAAAAGGAAAAAAAAAAAAAAAGAAAAAAAAATAATTATACCATACATGTCCAGCATGCAGGCTTTTTTTTTTTTTATTAATATAATGTCTCTTTTCCATAAAGTCTTTGAAACAGTTATAGTTCATTGTTGCTAAGACAAAGTAGCAAGCGTAATAATGCATGAGATGAGAATGAGTTTTTTAATGGCAGACTAAACTCTCAGATTTGGCATGATAAGGCCAAAACTCACAAGTCACACCCAGAAGGTTGATGCGGGCTTGATTGTGGCAGGTTCATGAGGATTTTTTTTTTTCTCTCTCTCTAGTTTAGCATAACAATGCTAAAAAAAACCCGATGGAACTCAGTGCGCTGCAAGTCTATAACATTTCACATTTTTTTTTTCCTTTGCAAGCTCAATCTCACATATGAAGAACTCAGGAGGAGGAAAAAAAAA
>NW_024412421.1:29779346-29843863 GCF_014898765.1 Herpailurus yagouaroundi
TTTTTATTTTTTTTTTTTTTTCCTTTCCTCTCTCTCCCTCGCGCGCTCTCTCCGTGCAAAGTGCAAGACAGAGGTGCAGCCCGGCTGGAGGAAAGGGAGGGGGGGAGTTTAGTTCTTTCTTGCCTTTTTTTTTTTTTTTTTTAAAGCAAAATAGCGAAGTCCTGGGGAAAGGCGAGGCAGAGAGCAAAAGGGGGGAGGCCGAGCCGACGAGCAGCCCGAGCCACAGCTCGAAGATGAAAAAAGATTTTAAAGCCTCTGATCCAGCAAGAAGAGTTTAAAGCAATTGCTGAGTTTTATAGCACTTGTGACGTCAGGTCCAAATGGGAAATTGACTGGTACTCCAGGCCAATGGGAGGCGGCGAGAGCGGCCGCGATTAGCATAATAGATAGAAACAAGGAAACTTTTCGGAGCTGTCAATCAGGGCCCAATCAGCTGACTGTCAGCTGGGACAGGCTGGCTTAACCCTTTGCGCGCCGCAGCCTCCCAGGGAGGGAGCGAAGCCTGGCGCAAAGTTTGGCGCAAGAGGGGAAGGAGTAGTCCCGAGGGGCTTCGGGAACCCGGGAGGACCCTCTGCTTTACTTCGGAGCGCGAGAGAGGCCTGCCTTCCGGAGCGCCGGCTTGCCCTCCCCTCGCTCTGCCGGGGGATTGGCCTGTCTCCCCTCCCCGGGAGCCCCCATCCTCGGGACTGCGAATTCGCTCGGCATCTTTTTTTCCTCTTTGCTCCACCTTTGGCACCCAGGTGTCTGCTCCGGGGACCTTCCTTCCCGGAGCCGTGGCTGTGCCCGGAGCTCAAACTTGGCCCTTCGAACCAAAGAGCGCAAACTCTTTGTCCCTCTTCCCGGGGCCCGCGCGCTCGGGGGCGCAAGGGTGCTGGGGGCTCAGGGTCCCGACTGCGCGCAGGACGCCACTTCTCCGCGTGCAGCCCGAGTGGTTCCGAGTCCGCGCGGGGAGAAAGCCCGTTTTGTCGCCCTCTTTGAAGGAAGGGAGATAAGTTGTTCGGGGGCCATTACGCGCGGGGACTGGCTGCCCGCTGGCGTCGCGTGCCCTAGGAGGGGGAGAGCGAACGCCTACGCGAGTTAACTCCGCAGAAGCTCAGAGCCTGGTCAGCCGGGCTCTGCCCTTGGGCTTCCAACTCCGGCCCGAGTTCGGCCTTAGAGATTCATATTTGTCTCTCTGTCTCTGTCTCTCTGTCTCTCTCTGTCTCACCCCACCTCCCCCATAGACACACGCACACTCACGCACACGCTCACCCACCCCCATATGAAATCGGACTCCTGTTTATCAGGGTCCCGCGCGCCCTTTGCACTTTCACGTTTCACTGAATTATTTCAGACTTGGCGTTGGAGAGGAGCAAGGGGTATTTGTACGTGGGGGTAAACAACACCCCAGCCTTCCCCAACTCCCCTCGAAGGGTTAAATTTTAAACCGCGGTTTCTCGACCAGCCCGGAAACCCACAGTGGGGGTAGGGTGGGGTGGGGTGGGGTGGGGGGCTGCCTCTCCCCCTCCCCGTTGCAGATGCTAATAACTATTCAGTTTTCTAGATGGATTCATTTAAAGCTTATGCAAAAAAAAAAAAAAAAAAAAGAAAGAAAGAAAGAAAGAAAGAAAAAGTAAAGAAAAAGAAGAGAAAAGAAAGAACCAACAACTGTTTCTAAGATTTTAAAGCGATAGGCAAGTCGGAGAAACCGAGATTTATTTGGGGGAAAGCAAGCGTGCGCCAAGCCGACCCAGCTTTTGGAAGACCAGCCCTCCTACTTGGATGTTGAGACTGTTGATTCCTCCAATTAATGAAATGCATTTGGTGTTAATCATATTTATTTTACTTTATGGGAGGGGAGACGCTAGGAGGGCGCACTTAAAAAAAAAAAAAAATCTGAAAAGCCTGCAAAAGAATCCAAGAGTGAAAACTATTGTTGGATTTTTACCTCAACAGCGCCACCTTTCGGCAAAGGTCAGTTGAAATTGATCCCTGTCCAGTTTTGTTGATGAAGTGCAAAGAAGCTGGTTTTCCAAGGTGGGAGGGGGACTGAGGCACAGAGAGTCAGTTTGACTGTAGAGCGAGAACCCGGCCTTGTAGGAAAGGGGCTAAGGAGAGTGTTGGCAGGTGCGGGAGTCATTTTGTTTCCCCCAGTGTGCCCCTCGACTGTCAACAAAGAGGCCAGAAGACACAGAAACCTTCCGAGTGTGGCTTTGCAGAGACTTTTGCAAATGACTCCCATGTAACAGGGCCCCAAACCCTTTAACAGTGCCCAGGATGGATTTTCAACGGGCTTTATGGCAATATCAATAGAATTAAAGTTACTTGTAATTCGGTGATAAATGAGATGTCTCTAGTAAGTATGATTAAGTGCAGTGCTATAAACTTGTTTATCTGAAAAGTAATTCTCAGAAAACCTGACTTCTGACACTTAGTCATATATTAAGCTAGCTTCTTGAACGTTGCACTTCAGAACTGCTCTCACCCACCCCACGGCATCCTTGACTATTTATAATGAGACCTTAGGTGGCACTCATTGGCTTCTTACACCAGATTAGACTTGTGTTAATTTCTTTGAAGCTGGCAGCTTTCAGCTCCAGCACACCCAGAATCCCTAATGAGAGACTCCCCAAAGGGTTTGTAGGCACATCGTAACCCTAAGAGGCCGGTGCCATTGGTGTTTTCCAGAAAAGCGCTTTTTTCCTTTTCATTATTGCTGCAGAGAAGCTGTTTATAAGGATAGTTTTGGTTTTATGGGAGCACTTTGTAGGGATGGAATAAAGTATGTCTATTACCAGTTGGGAAGAAAGAGTGAAACTATGTCAATATTTATGCAACCTAACAGAATTCCTTTGCTTTCCTCCTCTCAAACAGTATTTTACCTAGTAATGAAGTGAAGAGATTATAGCTTATGCATTCAGAGGAAAATCCACTGCTTAAATTACATAAACATATTTTATCTTTTAACATGGTCCATAGTGATAGTTTTCTATGCCTTTTTTTCTCACTAGCCGCAAAAATCTGAAGTTTATATATTTCATGGAAAATGAATACGTGTATTTATTGATGCATTTTTTTGTTTGTGATAATTTTTTTTAATCCTTTTGCATCACATTTTCGTTAAAAGCTGTAAGATAGGATCCCTGCCTCTCATGAAAGTGTTTTTGGCCAGGAACACTGAAACTGCTACGTTTATAAATAAACAACCTTTATAAACAAAGTTTGCTAATGACGAAGACCATGGGATACAGATTCATGGCCGTGCACCTAATTGTTGCAATTATATACCATTTCTAGAAATTAAATGTCCATGTTTGGGCAGCTAAATGTATTATTATCTGCACATTTTTTATGGTTTATTTTCGTACGCTCCTGTCAAGCTATGGTATTTTTTTTTCTCTTATTGCAGTCTTTTACAGTCTCCCATTTTCTCTTGAAAAAAAAAAAAAAAGAGGATTAGAGTTATTTTTCAGATGGGAAGCAGTAGTGCTTTTAGAACTGAATTCTCATTTTTGTCCTTTTTGCTTTATTAGTTAGTGATTCACAGGGGTGTCTAAACATTTACAGTTCTCTGTTAGCGGCGTTTCTTTTGTAACAATTGAGCTCTCTCATTTTAATTAGTACTATTCAGATTTTTGATTCTCTATAATTACAGCAAGGCCACATTTCTTTAGACTTCTTTGGGAACATTGTTTCACTTCTTCCAAGCTAGTCTAATCCAAATACAATATGAACTGTGTTTTCTTACTGCTTAATATCCCCTTGCTATATATACTCTAGTAATCTCTGTAGAACAATATAGAGTAATTTAGAAACCATGCGTTTGTCATTATTGACCAATTCAAACCAGTAGTATTAAAGTTTCTGAAAGCAGTGAATATTTATAGAAGAATGTGGAGGGGGAGGGTATGGGTCGAATCCTGTACAGGATGATTGCAACACTGGAACATCAAAGACTCAGTTGTAGTTTTATGTCAGTACATACATAGGAACTTCATGAAAAAAGAAAGGAAAAAAAAAAAAACTTGTTCATGTCCAAATGACAATGATTAAACGCTAAAAGTAACATATTTCTCTTGACTGTGAGTTATAGCAACTCAGGTATATCATGTCAAAATCAGACATCTGTAATCTAAAAAGAACAAGATATATCAAGGGCAGCGTCTGAACTCTTTGTTTATCCAGAAACTGATTTTACGGTGCAGCACTAACGAGTTTCCACTCATTTCACCAGGAAAGCAACTAACTTGATTTGAGGAAAGAGTTGCTCAGAGTAACTGAATGGTGTAAGACATATAGTGTTCTTAGGTCTCGTGTGAGATAAATCCTTTTAACAGTCTTTAGTTAGCTGGGTAAGTAAATCACAAATCACTGTGAGCAGATCCATGGAAGAAAATTAATAGAATCAGACGAGATAATCTGATAAGGGTAAAATTGCTGAGGAAACAGTCTTGCCTCATATTGGAGAATGTGAAACACCAGTCTGATTACTAGGAGTCGTTATGAATAGGTGAATTATGTGCTAAATAATCATCAGAGTAATTCAGCATTTATTAATTCTTTTCTCTTTAAGCAATTCACAGTTGTAAGTTAAAGCCGCTCTCTCTTTGAAGACACATCTTTTATAATTTTTATTAGAGGTAATTTATTATTTGCATTACCTGTATTTACTTCATAATTGAACATTTTGCATTCAAATTTATGTAATGCATTATGCTTGAGAATATATTTCTGCCTGATTAGCATAAATAGTCACTTACCTCGTGAATTACTAACAAAGTTTATCTTAAAATATAGGTTTTTTTATTAAGTGGAACACAAACATATGTACAATAAATTCTGATTTTCCGGTGCAGTTAGAGAACAACTCATTTGGTTTCGGGGAAGCCAGGCTGCAAAGGAGGAGAGCAATCATGGGGGGAGGAAGCAAAATATAGACAAGGGAGATGCGCGGGTCTCTTTCTAGGGGGTGTCATTCAGCAGGGGGTGGGGGGTGCGTCTGCGGGGGGAGGACAGGGGGAGGCACCGGAGAGGTTAGGCTCTTCATACACTGGACTGCTTGCTAGAGGGTCTAGGCAAGCGAGGCCGTGGGTCCTGAAAGAGCCTGTAACGAGGTGTCATCCCCACCTTGGGAAGAACCACAGAAGGGAAGTGACGTGGCATTGGCCGTTGGCGGTTTTTGTTTATTTTGTCTGTTCGGTCTCCCCAGAACACAACACACATCCTTTATGAAAACGTTTGTTCTTTTTGCACGAGAGATGTGAAAAACCCAGCCATGTCTTCAAGTGAGAATTCCTGGGATGAGCTCCCCAAATATACTCCCTCTCTTCACCCGGAAAAAAAGATGCCCAGGATGGCCTGGCAGACAGGAGGCTTTGGACAGACTTTCGCGCACCCATGAACCCCTGAACGAAAAGGCTTCTTTTGGTTTTTAGGCAGCAGATAGAGAGATACAGCATGATGAGGTCTCTTTCTCCACCCCTGCCATTCCAAATCAACAGATTTCCATGACTTCCTTTTGTGTTTTTTTTTTTTTTCAGGGCATAGCCATCTCCTTAGATTTCTCACCTCCCACCCCCGCCTCCCAGTTAGGACCTTCTTAGATTTACCCCTCCCTTGCGATCTTACTCACAGCTTAGACTGATGAGGGGACACGTCTCAAAAGCATTCAACCCTTCAAAGGTGTTTCTTGTGCTGAAATCAGAACTGATAAAAAAAAAAAAAAAGGAATGAAAAAAAAGGGGGGACCTCATATTGGGACAGTGTTTATTCAGGCTGTGCCTTTTATACGCTGTAACTCAGAGGACAGGCTGTTGGGGGTGGTAGCTCTGTGAAGTTTGGGTCCCTCTTCCTCCTACCCCTGGGGGTGGAGGGATTCGAAGGTCCCTTTCCAGACACGTTTAGCACTCACGGCACCTAGGAAACCGAAAGTTCTGGAAAACAGAGACCAAACTTAAATACTTGTGTGATTGCCAGGAACGTGGTGATGTAGATGATTTCTGAATTCGTGTGTTTCTGAATTTGTTTGGCTGCCCGAGCAAAGGGATCCCCTGTGGCCCTGTTTTTACCTTTGACTTCTTGTTGCATAATGGGTTATGCTGAGCTTTCTCTCCTGCTGTTCTGTTCGCAGGAAATGCCAAATATGCCCCGTGACACCTCATGGCATCATCCCTCCATCATGATAGTGTTCCTGATCAGACAAAGAGGTGGGGGCAGCCAAATACAAATCAAATCCCAATTTATAGATCTTACGTTCGTATTTCTTTCTGGTCGGTTCGCAACAGTGACCCATGCTTTTAGCCAAATAGCAACATTTAAACAAGGCAGAAATAGGAGGGTATCAAACAAAGGAAACCACTAATTCCTTATCCACCCTAAGCCCCTGATCCTGGCCTCAGGTGCTACTGCCTCGAACAATGGGGGTCCATGAGCGTATTTCCATGGCATGGAATCAGCTCCAACATAGTTCCTCAGCTCGTGTTGTTAGCAACACGTGCACCTCGACAATCTCGAAAAGCAGCTGGGGTGCTCTTCTCTGCTTTGGCAGAATTCACCTAATAGCATCTCAGACCTGGGGAGGTTTACGCATCTGACCTCAACACCCTCCGTCCGACCAACGCATGATCAGAATTGGCCTCACAACACTCGGGCTGTGAGTCAGCAGGCAGGACTGATTTACACACAGCAGACACCATGCCTCAGGCCCATGAGACTATTAGGGGCCCGGGAAAACACCTTCCTGTCTTTTAAAGTCAGACGAAAAGAAATGAATGTAATCGAGTATGCATTATATCTGTCATTATGCCAACACGGTCATAAAATAATACCTAATTTTGTGTATGGAAGAAAGGGGTCTATGGAACGCAAAGTGCCTAGCGCCCACAGAAGTCCAAGTGTGGCCCACCAGCATGCACTTGATCACCTCTAGTGACGGGGCACTCACTACCTCTCACTTTCACCCTCCACCCTGTCCATCTGTTTTTTCCACAGGTCTGGGGGTTGTTAGGACAGCTTTCCATTTGTTTGTCTCGTATGAAGTTAGCCTCTCTGTCTACACCTGAGTCCTGATTTCATACCCTCCAAGGTCCTGTATAATGAGTCCTCACATCCCCCAGGGGCTCTGAGGAATGGAAGACCACCAATAGGACATCCTCTCCCTGCCTTTTGGTTTTCACTGTAAACACAGTCAGTGCCTTTAGCATTTCCACCTACGCCTCAATGTCAAGTGCCCCTGCCTCCTGGTTGCTGACTGCCAGACGGGGCCACCCGGTTGCTCCCCTGTCTGCGGGCTCAGGTCCTAGAACTAAGCCCAGATCCCCAGGTGTGAGCCTCTCATCACAGAGCAAGCACCGCCCTCCACCTCCGTGAGCCGCGGTCTGTCTGCTCCCCATGCAGACCATAATTTCACCAGCCTCTCTGGCAGACACAGAACACCGGTGACTCATTGCGCGGCCCTAGGGTCTTTTTCTCCCACACTACCCCATCTTCCATTTGTGTGCTTATGTTTTTGAACCCGAGCACAGGAACAGTGAACAATCCCGGTAGACTGTGTCTCCTTCGACTCAGCCCGTTCCCTGCTTGTCTAAATCTCTTTGGATCCAGAATGTGCCATCGACTAGTTTGAAGTTGCTTCCCAGCCTCGGGCCAGCTCCAAATAAAACTGATGTGCTTTTTACATGACTTAACCTCTCTGCAGCTGGTCCCACCTCGGCAAAGTGGGATATTGTCAGGGTTACAGGGAGAAGTGTCTCCCGCCACGTGAGGCCACAGATGGTCCACCAATGGTCGGTGCTCTTGTACATTTCTTACTATCCCCGCCCCCCCCCCCCACCGACTTGTGGGCACCAACAGCGGAAGGGACAAAGCCCTGTGGTACCCCAGGAGAGACTGTCCTCCCCAATCTCAATCACTATGCAAACCGACCTAACGGATGAGTCAGGTCCCCTCGCGGATGTTGTAAGTCGAATGGGTCTACGACACCACACATCACCCGGACACGGCAAATCGAAACCAAAAGGAGATGTCACCTCACACCTGTTAGGATGGCCTCTATCAAAAAGACAAACGGTAACGAGTGTTGGTGACGATGTGGAGAAGAGGCACCCTTGTGCGCTGCTGGTGGCATTAGAAATTCGTAGAGTCGCTGTGAAAAACAGCAGGGAGGTTTTTCGAAAAATTAAAACTAAAACTACCATACGGAATTTACCCCGAAGTCCCAAGGAAATGACTTCAGCATCTCAAAGAGATACCTGTGTTCTCATATTCACTGCAGAATTATTCCATTAGCCGGGATATGGAAACAACCTAAGTGTCCACTGACAGGTGAATGGATAAAAAAAATGTTACATATATGTATATATGTATATATATATATATATATATATATATATATATATATATAATACCACCATAATGGAATATTATTCAGCCTTAAAGGAGAAGGAAATCCTGCCATTTGCAACGACATGGATGAAACTGGAGGACATTATGCCTAGTGAAATAAGCCAGACGCAGAAAGACAAATACTGTGTGATCTCACTTCTACGTAGAATCTAAAAAAAGTCTCACTCACAGAAGCAGAGAATCGAATGGTGGTTACCAGGGGCTGGGGTTGGGGGAAATGGGGAGATGTTGACCAAAAGGTACAAAGTTCCAGATACGCAGGATAGATACGATCTGGAGATCAACTGAATGATACAGTGACTATAGTTAGTAACACTGTATTGTCTATTGTTTGCTAAGAGAGTAGATTTTAAGTTCTTAACAGGAACACACACACAGACACACAGAAAATAGTAACCATGATTACAGTCATAGTAACCATTTCAAAAATATATACATACACCAAAATATCACACTGTGCACCTTAAATATATACAATGTCTATTTGTCGGTTATATCCCAGTAAAGCTGATAAAACCCTTATTTGGTGATCGGGGAAATTGCAAACGAAATTACTCCATCCGGGTGTCCTACACGATTCCTTCTAATCAATTCTAAAATAACTTTATTTGTCATGGTATAGACAAAGTTCTCTGTCAAAGAGGACAGATTATTTAGATAATTGTCTCATGTTTCAGCTGCCCTGATCTTCATAAGCCTGTCAAAATATAGAGTAGTTGCCCAAAGTTGGGACCTCAGAGACTAATAAAAAATAGATGTAAACCTAGAGAAACTAAGCAGAAGAATCCCGTGTACGTGTAAAAGCTTTTTTGAGATCTGTTCTTTCCTCCCTGGCTTTTCTCTTTAGATCGCTGACTTTCCTGCCATTTCCTGATGCCAGCTTTGAAGCCAGGAGGCCCCAAGGCGTTTTCTTGAACAGAAGAGTTCAGAATTTCCAGTGTCCACCTTTGAGCTGCAATCAGTTCCCCCTGGCCTCTCTTAAAAGGACCTGAGTGTGCGGGCTCTTGCAGAATCTGCCTTTCCTGACTCCCATCTCATCCTCAAACCTGGGAAGGAGAGCAGGAGGGGCCCATGAGTTATTCATGACCTGCTGTCTGCGGTGTATGTCCCGTCTGAGAGCTTGGTATTGGCTGTTTGAGTAGACCCGGCCCAGGAGCATCAGGACTCTGGAGGTGTGGCCGGAACTCTTCAGGTCAGTGTCCCTGACTGTGGACTTCAGGCTCTGCAAAGAGCGGCTGGTCAGGACGACTCAAGTGATGCGGGTACTGGCAGACTGGGGTGGGGGCCCGTGGGCTGGCCTGGAGACAGCCTGCTGATTCACCCTCTGACCTCAGCCAAGCGTTTCGCTGTCTTCCTCCAACTCATTTTTCGGGCTGCAGACGGACTGGGCCGCGTGAAGAGGTTAACAAAAATTCTGGATCGCACGGAGCGAACGTTCTCAGCCCTCCGAGGTTGACTATAGGGTCAGTAAACCATCCGCAAAGACGAAAGCTGATCTGCTGGGTCGTTGCAGAGCCCTGATGGGTCATAATGACAAAGTCAGATTGTCTTCGGGGTCGACGTGGCCGAGCCAGGCTGGCGGGGTCGGCATGGCGGGGCCACGCGCCCCTGCCTCTCCAGGCCAGAGGATGCTGTGGATTGTAGTTAACAACGTTGAAAGCCTTTGGAGGCAGGGCAGGGAGGGAGTAAAGCAGGGATTTCTGAGCGTGGCTAGGGAAGGAGACACATTCAGGGGACGCTGTGCTTTGGCACCAGGCCAACACAGGTGTGAATCCTGCTCCGTCCCAGGGGTGACGCCTGAACAAGTCAGCTGACCTCTCGGCCTTCGCTCGCCCCTTGGATCAAAGGTGGGGACGGTCTTGTGATCACGGTGAGCGTGGGCACCAAGTGGTCGCCAGGTATCCACCTGCCCCCCCCGGTACGTGCCCACAGAACTCCCTCTTCCCGAAACAGCAAGGTATCTGCTGACATTCTCCACACACCATTTCCACCTAAGGGCCTTGTGGGTGCCAGGGGGTCAGGAACCATTTCCCTCCCTCTGGCTTCTGCTCCCGCCTTAAAGCTGCGGTCACCCCCTGCCCTGCGTGTGGCTCCTCTCCCTCTCCCCCTCTGTCGAGCCTTTGCACAACGTCGCTCGCCTGGATCTCCACCCATCCCCATCTTCCTTGCCCTCTGTCCGGTCTCCTGGCTAATTCTGACTCTCCGTGACCTCCTGGGTTTCTCTTAAAAAGCCTCCCCTGCATCCTCGTGCCCACCAGCCCCCAGGGCAGGCTGGGCGCCTGGTCTGCGCTTACTGCTTTGGAGTTCTGTGGTACCACGTGAGTTCCCCCCGGACCCTCTGAGCCCCTTGAGGCCAGGACAGCGCCTCTCACCCCTCCTTTGCCTACTACAGTGCTTGGTGCACAGCAGGTGCTCAATTAATGTTTATTCACTGAAAGCCACTGATAAACACTCGGATCCCTCCCCACTTTTTTCTTTCTTTCTTTCTTTCTTTCTTTTTTTTTTAAGTTCGAATGCACACGATGTCCTGCCAAGTGTCCCAGAAAACCTGACTTTGATGGGGGCAGGGTGGCTGGCTGTTCTGTTGCAACATGACTGCTCTTACACTCACTGCTCACTTAGCCCAATCGGCCCATCCCTCAATTACCGGGATGCTTATCTCGTTCACTAATTAGCCTACGTCTTCCCGAGATGGCACCGGGTAGAGAACGTGGCTGAGGTTCACAGGCCCTGGAACCAAAGTGGAAATCGGTAACTCTTGCTGGGATGGAATTCTGGATGAGCGGAGGGCGGTGATTAAACACCCGGGTGTGAGCACGGTGGGCTGTCTGTATCCCAGCACGGACTGCCGCCACCGAAGACAGCCCTGTTCCAGCTTTGAGTCACAGCTGCCTCCTCAGGGCTCCAGGCGCATGGACAATATTTTGTAATCTTCCAATAAGAAGGCCAGCCCTCCTCCATTTCCACATGCCCAGATCTTGCTCAGTCCTCAAGGCACACCTCCGTGTCCGAGGTTGCACATGAAGCTCTGAGCGTAGTGACTGGCATCTAATAAGCGTTTAATAAAGCTTAGTTGTTAATGCAGGGTTACTGCCTCCAAAAGTGTCATTCCGGGGTCCCTGTAGCTGTAGCTTGACCTCTCTTCTAGAACCTTGTGTGGCTTTGGAGTGGTCAGGCATGGGGTTCTGCTCCTTACTTGTTGTGTGATCTCCGAGGGGCATTTTGTGTGCCCTCTGAGTCTCAGTATATAGTGTTGTGCCAATTAGCTGTCTTTGTAGGTGTCGGTGAAAACACCTCCACCTAAATGGGCTTAAATGAAAAGGAAGCTTGCCGACTCACGTGACCAACAGGTGTAGGAACAGAACTGGCTGCAGGCCTGGCTGGGGGCAGGAGCCCTGTGATGTCACAGGGATGGAACCGGCTTCCATCCCTCCGTTGTCCCTGTATCCTACCGTGTGGACTCCAGACCAGGGCTCTCCGCGGAAGCTTGATGGTTGTAGCAGGGTCCGGTTCTCCGGATGGAGTCGGTCTGGGTCATTGGGTTGTCCACCCACCCCTGAACCAGTGCCTGGAGCAAAGGGATGAACTATGCTTATTGACTCAGACTCAGACTCAGAAATGGGGTGGGCAGGGCCCTGGGGAATTCTCCGAGCCTCTCTGAGCGTGATGGAGAAGCTGTGCCTCATGGCGACGGCATGGAGCCTGCCTTCAAATCATGGCATTACAAATGGCCAACACACACTTGCTACTCACCCAGTGTTAACTCGCTGCATCACCCCAACAGCCCCGTAGGACATGTGCTGCTGTTACTTCCATGCGACAGAGGGGCGAGCTAAGGGAGATTTTCCAAGGTGAGCGTGCAAGGATTCATATCAAGGCATGGCTGCAAAGCCCACACTCCCGGCCATTCCCTTTTATTATCTATTGTAAGAGAGAGACACACGAGGCAGACAAATAGACAAAAGAAATATATACTCTACGATACTATCATGTAGCATAGTGATAACATGGCATTATAGAATACAGAATAGAATTGCATATCATCATACCATTATATCATATCATTTCATATCATATCATGACAGATGTTGGTAAGGGGTCTGTCTTCGTGTCCATCCTGAGGACATGCATCACCCGCGTGGAGCCTTGGAGGTGTTGGATGAGTGTTGGCCAGGTGACCGAGTGCACCATTTTACATGTATAGTGTGCATCCTTTGATCGGAGAACACTGTTTTTGTCATGACAACATTATTACGTTCCTGCGTTTCTTTTCGTCACAGAACAAAGGACTCAAAGGAAGAAGTCTGAGGAGAGATCGGGTGAGCAAAAATTTCTAGGCCTAGAGCTCTCTGGCTTCCAGGGGTGGTGGGTGTTTAAAGACACCAGGCTGAACCTGTGTCCCTAAGACTCACAGGCCACTTCAGTTGGAAAAGATCTAAGGAATTCCTGGGTCTTTTGGGTAGAGAACATGGCTGGGAATCACCGGCCCTGGAACAGAGGTGGAAAAGGAGATAAGCGTCAAATGTAAACGTCACAGAGCTTTGCCATTTAATCCTTCCCCCTTTTTAAAACGATGCATGTGACACTTCTGAAATTTTCAGAACTATCTTCAAATTGGTGTTGCCTACACACGAATAAGCATCGGTCTGTTTGCAGGGTCTTGTGTTTGAGTGTGAAAGTGCACAAGGTGGCCTGCACAGTGAAGATTTTGTGTTTTATGTGGCGAGGAAGCATATCCCCTCCCCTGGCCTTCTCGCAGCACGGACACGAAGGCAAATAAATACCGTTGGGTTTCCTCACTTCACTCCTGCCTTCCACCTTCTAGCCTAGGATATGTGAAGCATTTAATCAAAACATAAAAGCAATTATAAAAATGCCCCTGAAATTACGTTCACATCTGCAATCGGACTTGCTAATATCTCACCTCCCTGCACCGTCCCGGTGTCGTTTGATTTCAGTTCGTTAAGGTGACTAAGAGTCTAGTCATTGATATAACGCCCACCAACTGCATTGTAATTTACTGTCAGAAAGATCTGTTTCCAGAAACTCCCAGCGATAAATGCAGCTGCAGTGCCGGTCCTGCTTGGCCATTGCACAAGTCCGTGCGCTTTCTTTGTACTGGAATCGCTTCCCAACCTTGAGCACCGACATGAGATTGCTGTCCATTTTCTGTGTCACGGGGAGGAAAGGGCTGGTTGAAAGTTATACGATGGAGCAGCTGGATTTCTAAAAGCTAGCACTCCCGTTGCCCACATTCTTACCCTCCCCAACCCAACAACACTGGCATCATTTGGGAGTAATGGAATGGTGATGATCATGACACAACTACCAGAACCACTTCACAGGAAATACAGAGGATGAAATGAAGCATGAACACCAGACTTTTTGTTTGTTTTGGTCCTAATTTGGTTCCTTGGGACGACTCTTTCTAGGAGTATGGGGCCTGTGAGGTTAATGCACTTGACAATTATGGGCTCATCACCATCACCAGCTTTTCTTCTAGAAGGCCACCCCTGAATGGGTTTCAGCCTCCCTTGTTGCTGGTGGTGATTCAGGCCAGGGGGACTCCTCAGGCTGGATGGAAAGAGTAACTTGGGCAAGGAGGTGGGGGAACTGAACAAAAGGCTTGGCATTTGCTTTCTTTAGACAATCTCCGAATAGACTGGAAGAAGGAAAGTCTTCTTTCATTGGTCCCCAGCCCCACTCTTGGGTGTCATCCTACGAAGGGTAGACTTTTCAGAAACTGTCTTGGAATAGTAGAGATCCTCAAGTTACCCCCAAGTATCTAGACATGTGCCTTACTGATGCACGAAGACTCCTCTTAGGCTTCTGAATCCCTGGGTTTTGATGAATAAACAAATATCAAAGTAGGTCAGATGACTTTGAGTTCCCTCCAAGCCTGAGTCTTGAAGGGCAGTGACCAGTTGATTCATTACTGTGATTACTAAGTGTTAGGTCTGCACTCATTGAAAGCTTGTTGGATATCAGGCTTTGTGGTAGTTGGGTGGATAAAGGATAAAATCCTGTGACTCATCCACATATCATCCCATATGCCTGTCTATCCATCCATCTATCCATCCATCAGTTTCTCCATCTTTCTGTCCATTTATGCATCCATCCATGCATCCATCCATGCATGCATCTATCCATCCATCTATCCATCCATCCATCCATCCATCCATCCATCCATCCACCTGTTTATCCATCTTTCTGTCCATTTATCCATGCATCCATGCATCCATGCATCCATCCATCCATCCATCCATCCATCCATTTTTGTATACAGATCCATAATTTTTAGTAGTCCCAGGGCACATGTGAAAGTACAATGAGGCAACAGTACCTTTTTGAACTTCTTTGCACTACCTTCTGGGCACAAACATATCTTTGCCAATTAGACATAACAAGAACACCAACCTCGTAGAATACATGTGGAACGGCCTATTGGTGACAAAGAACCTATGTTACTTTCCTACTGCTTTAAGAAAGGAACTTGAGAATCTGAACAGAAAAGCAAACTCGTTGTGGATATGCCCCCCACTCCCAGCACTCAGTACATTTTGTGGTTTTGTTTCCCAGAAGTGAAGATCTCGTGGAGTATTATTATTTTTTTCCCTCACTGGTATCTCCAGATCTCTAGGAGACTCTACTACATATGGAATGCACTGTGATTCTTCGGTTTCAGCTGAGGGAGAATAAAATTTCTCCCAGCATCTTCATCGAGTTTCTACCAGGCTTCATGGTGACAGAACACCTCACAGACAGAAGCCCATGTCAAGAAACTCATCCTTCCTGGTCTCCCTGTTGTTCTGTGAGAACCAACCAATCTAAATGGACTCGAATAGCCTCTCGAAAGTTTAAAGGTGTGTCCGGGGCAGTCCAGTTTAGGGACCAAAGAGCTCTTCCGGAAACAGTGAGTGTGCCATATGATGAATGCTCCCCTCATTCTGCACTGTGCTGATCTCCAGCTCTTAGAAATAAAAATCTAGGGGTGCCTGTGGCTCAGCCGGTTAAGCATAGGACTCTTGGTTTGGGATCAGGTCATGACCTCGTGGTTTGTGAGTTCAAGCTCCCACATCGGGCTTGGCACTGTTAGCACAGAGCCTTGTTGGGATTCCTCTCCCTCTCTCTGTCTGCCTCTTTCTGTCTAAATAAATAAAGAAATAAATAAACTTACCAAAAAAAAAAAAAAAAGAAACAAATCTAACTGAACCTAATACCTACAAATACAGTGATATATTCTCACGGCAAGTGCCCTTTTGGCAAAACTCCTGTCTGTATAGATTTTGCCCCAGTTCTTATGTTAGGCACTCAGAAGTGGGGAAGAGAAAGGCTTTCTGAAGCAACGAAAAGGCAGGAGGAGAGATACGGGGATAAATATGGCTGGGTCTTCCAACTGTGCTCATGTTTGCATCTCATAGGAACAGAGAATAGAGACACCGTGATGGGGGTGAGGAAGCAACACCTGGGGTGAGGGCACTGTGCTTTCAAGTTCGCTGGTATGACGTTATGTGGCCATCTAACCTCATGTAGCTTAACGACATAATTGCAATGACAGTATATTCAGAGACAAGGCTTTTCTCAGTCTTGAAAGCAGGAAGTACTTACACCTTGTCTTGGCAAACGCTTGAGGACAGGATGTTTGCGGGAGCCATCTTGGCTCTCCAGACTCCTTCGTAAAATGTCAGAGCCGTCTGAGGACCACAGAACTGCCCTCCCAGATGTCTACACATGTGTCTGTATTTTTTTCCAAAGCTCTTTCCACTGCAAAGCATGTGGCAGTGGGCCACACAGTGCCTGGTACATGGCAGCCACAAGTCACACATGGTCTTCCTTCCATCTTGGGAGCCCTTAGGAGGTGTCGATATACTTGCTGGAGTATCGTCTCTGTGGCACAAAGACTTGGATTCAATAAAACCATCCACCAACATGTATTTTATCCTTACAGCTAATCACTCTTTTGCACATGGCTTTGGGATTCGCGCGAGGAGAGGAAAAATCTTGCCCAAGCCATGATGGCGCTGGCGGGCAAGCCCAGGACCCGATCCTGGCTCTCCTGAGGACATCGCCTCTCTTCCTTATCCTGGCGGAGACCTGGTTTCCTTAGACATGAGCCGGGCTCCCCACGACTCTGGGAGGCCCCGTTACTCTCAAGATCTGTGAGGAGCCTGCCATCTACGCTCACTCAACAGACACGGCTTTAGCTATTATTACTAATCCTCAGCTTACGGAGAGAATTCATAGAAATGTGTGACTTGGCTTGTTTTGCTTCTGAGAACCGGAGGTTAATGCTCGTTCTTTGGAGGAAGTTCTGTGGCTGAGAAAGAGAGAGAAAGAAAATCATATACCAAAGTGACCTTTTCCCCCAACTGTTGTGCCGCGCACAAAACTAATTAGCCGGGTTCTAATTGGGTTGAAGTCTGAGAGTAACGGGAAAAGTCACTCTGTGAGGACGACACAGACCGCAGGCTTCCCTGTTTATCCTGTCTCGGTGACTTCTGTATTAAATTTGTTCAGTTTTCTGGTCCCAAGCTGGTTTTCTTTTCTTTTCTTTTCTTTTTTTTTTTTTTCAGATGGGATGGCTTGGCTGTTCCTTCGCGGCCTCCAAGCCAGCAACCAGGAAATCGGGAGGGGCCCTGGGGACGGCAAGGGGGACCACAGCTTGGGTTCTCCCTTGACGCACCCGTCCTGGCTTAAATCACAGGTCCCCGGTAGGTCAACCGTGCCGGGCCACCTGCCAAGGAGGTGGGCGCAGCAGCGCCTGGGAAAGAAGGAAGTAGGTGAGGCAGCAGGCTGGGCACGGAGGGGCTGCGGGGGCGGGCTGCGGGGCCAGGAGCCTGGGCTCGGAGACCAGCATGTGGCGAGCACCCTCCCACACCAGGAGCCAGATGACTGAGCACCGCGGGGGCGGGGCGCAGAGTGTGGGGAGCCGGGCGCAGGCTTGGGAAACAAAACCCACCTCCCCACTGCCTCCCCTGATGGGAAGCCAGGGTCAGCGGAGGGGTCTGGTGGAGGGCATGGAGACTGCCAAACCACTTTGCTTTGGGATGATTGGCCTTGAGGTCTAACCTAAGCCTTGTGAAATCCCGAGAGAGTGACCCCAGGTCTTCAACTTCTGGGGCAGACTTCAGATGATGTCTGACTATAAGAAAAGGAAGGAATGATCGAGAGCAGTTATTTCCCTTTGCCATACTCCCGGCGCATGGTTTATGGGGCGCCGCGTAAGAGGCCACTCGCGTCTCCATAACGCGCCGCCCCCCCCCCCCCCCCCCGCCCCCCAAGGAGCGGATGCCCCCCGCACTGTGAATACTTCTTTGACAGCTTGTCATCGACTATCTGCCTTCTTCATATACTTGTGAGCTCTTTGAGGGCAGGGCTGGGGTCTTATCTTCGTATCTCCAGATGCCCTGTGGTAGCAAATGCTTTGCTTCCTGAACAAAGGGATGGATGGATAAAAAGTCCGTGACTCTGGAAATTAGATATTGCTGTGAATAGGAGTGTGTTTCTTGGGTGGCCCCTCGGGCTGGAGGGAATGTCTTTGTCTCAGGACCCACCGAGGTCACTCGGCTTCTGCTCTGGCCTTGAACACGCTTGTAGAATCATAGCCTGTTTATTATTTCACAGCACAGTTAAAACCAGCCTCACATGCTCCCTACCCCCTAAATGACAGGAGACTTGGATGTCTTATGTTAATGAATTATGTGTTCCTGGATCATTTTCTTTCTTTCTTTCTTATCTCATAGCACCAAAGAATGTTCTTTCTGTTTTTGACTTTACCAGAAGCCATACTTCTACGTGTACAAAACTGCTAAGTTTCTAAGTAAAGGAAAGCACCGTGATTCTCTCGGTATGCTGCCTACCGTCTGGAGAAGCTGCAGTGAAACACAGCTTCCACATGCAGTGAAACCACATCCGCTCCATGCAGAACCTGCTGCATTTTCAACCTTTCCCTCACCTGAGTCTACCCACCCCTCCCAGCATCCATGGGGTCCAAGGTCAAAGTCTTCTGGAAACCAAGAGTGAAAAGGTTACTGAAAAAAAATTTTTTATTTCTCTTAAAAAAAAGCAGCTCTCCTTCCCCAAAGCATTCCCCCCCCCCCGACACTCCAATGAGAAGAAGGAGGTAGACTTTGAGACAACCAGATGTGGTTATTGAATGTGGCACCAGAAAGGAATGGCTAGCAGCAGCAGCAGCAGCAACTGAGAAATCGGGCGGCTGCCTGCTTGCTTTTCCGTCCCCCACGTGCCTCAGTCTCCAAGTGTGGGGTCCCACGTGCCTCTGTCGTCACCATCCATGTGCGTTCACCACCTTCCTAAAAACGTTACTGAGCTATAATTCAGGCTCTGCCCAATTCAACCACGTAAAATGTATAGTTGAGTGCTTTAACTTTTTAATGTTTATTCATTTATTTTGAGAGAGAGAGCGCATGAGCGTGAGTGGGGGAGGGGCAGAAAAAGAAGGAGAGAGAGAGAGAGAGAGAGAGAGAGAGAGAGATTCGCAAGCAGGCTCTGCTCTGTCAGCGCAGAGCTCGATGCGGGGCTCGGACTCATGAACCGGGAGATCGTGACCTGAGCTGAAATCAGGAGTGCGAGGCTTAACCGACCGAGCTGCCCGGGCGCCCTGCGCAGTTCAGTGTTTTTAAAATACCTTCACAAGATCGGGCAACCATCACCACTGTCTACTTCTAGGGCATTTGCATCACCTCCACAAAAAACCCAGACCCGCGAGCATTCGTTCTCCACTTCCCCATCTCCCTGGTCCCAGCAACCGGACTACTCTCTGTCCCTATCGATTTGCCAATTCTGGACCACTCACATAAGTGGAATTACACAAAATGTGGTCCTCTTAGCATAATGTTTCCAAAGTTCATCCACACGGTAGCATGTATCTGTACTTCATTCCTTTTGGTGGCTGAGTGATAGTCCATTGTACGAATGCACGACATTTGGTTAATCCATTCACCTGGTGATGGACAGTGGGGTTGTTTCCACCTTTGGCCGTTATGAACAAGGCTGCTATGCACAGACGTGTATTTTCATTTCTCTTGGGTATATAACTAAGAGCGGAACTGCTGGGTCATCTGATCACACCGTGTTTCATTGTTTGAGAAATTACCTATTTTCCGTCTTCTTTACCCAGGACCACACAATGGCCTCTTGAGTTTTCTCCTTGCCCCTTAGTGTTCCCTCCTCCCCCCGGTCAGGTCTCCCCATCACAGCAGTAGGGAGCAAAGTCTCTCATCCAACAGATACCTCTACAGCTTGCGTGGTGAACAAGAAGGACAAGATATGATCTAGTAAGGTGGCATTAAGGCATATGTTACTCGCTGCTTGAAGAGTTCATTACTCCTGAATACAAGCACAGCTTCTGAAGGTCTAGAAGGGCCACAAGGGTCTCTGCTCCTTTATCCCTCTTGTTGAGTCTTGTCCAGTCACTCAGGGCTTCTCTGGACACTGGCTCTTTTCTGACTGAGCCTTTGCATGCATCATTTATTTTGTTTCCTCTGCCTCAATTAGAACATGCTACCCTTGGGGTGCCTGGGTGGCTCAGTCAGCTAAGCGTCTTACTCCTGATTTCAGCTCAGGTCACGATCTCATAATTTGTGGGTTCAAGCCCTGCATTGGGCTCTATGCTGAAAGCATGGAGCCTGCTTGGGATTCTCCATATCCCTCTCTCTCTGCCCCTCCCCTCCCCAAATAAGTCAATAAGCTTAAAAGAAGAAGAAGAAGAAGAAGAAGAAGAAGAAGAAGAAGAAGAAGAAGAAGAAGAAGAAAGCACTTGCCACGCTTCACAAGCTGGCCAAATGAATGAACACGTAAGTTGAATTTAGTCTATTCACTTGCTTAAGACCACACAGCTGGTTAATGGCAGAATCCCCACCAGGTTTTCATATCAAAGATTTTATTTGTTTGATTTATTTATTTATTTATTTATTTATTTATTATTTTTTTAATGTGTACTTTTGAGAGAGAGAATCCAAAGCGGCCGCAGGTTCCAGACTCCGAGCCGTCAGTATACAACCCGACACGGGGCTTGAACTCACGAACCGCGAGATCACGACCTGAGCCGAAGTCAGGCGCTTAACCGACTGAACCACCCAGGTGCCCCTATGTGTTTGTTTTTAGTCTCTCCTTCTAGATGGCCACCTAATATATTAACCTGTAGGGCAGACCTTCTTCTGTCTCTATATCTTCTCAACCTCAGCACTATTGACATCTGGGGTTAGATACTTCTTTCTGGGGGAGGCTATCCTGCGAGCTGAGGGATATTTATGCATCCCTGGCCTTTACCCACTGGTGCCAGTAGCAATTCATCCTCCGATTTCTTTAGTTGTGACAACCAAAATTATCTGCAGACATTACCTAAACCCCTTGGTGGGTGCGGGGCAAAACTGGCCATTTGAAAACCACTGCCCTATAGCTACTGTCTTGTTCAGTGAATGGGGGTGCTGAGAACAGCCAACAGCAGTTTGCAATCCCCGCTCATTCAATAGTTTGACCTGATTCCTCTTTACTAAGGCAGGAAGTGAGACCTCTATGAATTTAGAAGCCATTTTAACAACAACATTGGAAAAATGGGAACCCAAAGTAGTTTGTGATACATCTGTACTTTACGAGAATAGTAGGTTTAGCAGGTATTGCGTTATTCCAACCAACCACGTGACATCAGGCAGGCGGTATGATTGATCTTGCCCCTTATGGACCCATTTCCATCTTGCCCCTTATGGTATTTTTCTGGGCTGCTTGGCTCCTCTTCTCCAAAGATCAGAACTTCAGAGGAGACACGGCAGCAGGAGGGGAAACAGATGATCAGAGAAGAAAATCCTCTGACAAAGGGGGTTCATTGGCGAGGGCTTCCCATTAGTTGCACTTCCTACATCTTCAGTCTTAGGACTGCGTCTGGGAAGCAGAAATGAAGGCAATTGCTTCCAGCCATTGCCTTTCCAATCCGGGATGCTCTTCAGCTCCTGTAGGGCCGTTCAGACTTGGCAGGGTGCAACCCGAGGCCCCATTAGCAAAGCCCGTGAAAATACCAGTCATCTTAGCTGGAGATGTCCAAATACAGGATTCATCTTTTTTCTTTTTTTCCCTGTGGCAGAATCAATCAATTGGCATGATGCATATTAAGTGTTTAATTAAAGCCCAATGCTAAAGCATTTTCAGGAAGTTATAAAAACCCTTTGGAGGAGGTCTGACAGCCCAAGGTGTTTGTGAGTTTACCAGGAATGCCTCCATCCATCAGATACCAGTTTTCATCTTTGTTCTGTTTCTTTCTGGTACCCGGGTTGTTGTGTAGCTAGTACCCCTGCTGGTCACGATTTGATGATGCTCAGACGACTTCTAAGATTACAGACATTGAAGCCATTGCGGGCATTACCACAAAATTCCCTCCAGCCAGAACCTCTCTCCCGTGGGAAGGGAGCCGGGCCCACAAGCGCAGAACCCGTGCTGAAGCAACACAACGATCCCAAGAGCAATTTGAAGTTTAAGGGGATAAGGGCTCAGAGACAGAGATTTGCTCTTTTGGCCCTAATTGCCAATAAGATTTCCTGGGGCCTCAGAGCTGGGTGTGTTCTGAGCAGAGAATCCCGGCTCAGAAAACACCCTCCAGGTGCTGTCACGCTGCAGGATGAACACTTACGGAGCGGCTGTGTTAACTGCACCCTCACTTCGTGTGGATTGATGGAGTTCATATCAGAATGTCCCCCTTGCCATTGGAACTGCCTCTTGCCGATTCCTTATCCCCTCCAAAACAGGAACTCTTCACTTCCTTGATGGTTTTTCCCATTTGCTCACTCATTCATGCATTCATCCATTCATTTATTCCACGAAAGTCTATTTAGAACCTTTTATATATGGTGCACTGTATTTGTCCCAACAGTTGACCCGGGTCAATCATCTATTGAATGAATCATTCTTCTACCTGATTTACATACACCGTCTTCTCAAATCTCCACGAGTCCTTCGAAAGTAGAGGGTTTTCTTTAGCTGGAAGCAGAAGGGGAGGTTGGAGAGATTCAAAGGACAAGAAGGATTTGATCTGATATCGCTGGCTTGAAGATGCAGGGGGCATGTGACAAGGAATGTGGGTGTTCTCTAAGAGCTGAGTGGCCCCCACCTGACAGCCAGCCAGGAAATGGGGTCTTGAATCCTACAGTTCCAGAGAAATTAATCGTGCCCACAATCTGAATGAGCTTGAAAACAGTTTCTTCCCCAAGGTCTCCAGGGA
This sequence comes from Herpailurus yagouaroundi, assembly GCF_014898765.1. Lineage (NCBI taxonomy): Eukaryota > Metazoa > Chordata > Mammalia > Carnivora > Felidae > Herpailurus > Herpailurus yagouaroundi. The sequence goes on from NW_024412421.1 coordinate 29,801,959, forward strand.
GGAGCTCAGCCTAGCTGGTACCTTGACTTTGGTCTTGTAGAAGCCTCTCCACACAGAACCCGGCTGAGCCCACTTGGACTTCTGACCTGCAGAACTGTGATATAATAGGTGCACATTGTTTTAAGCTAAGTTCATGGTGTTCGTGATGTAGCAATTGAAATCTATTATAGCTCTAAGAGACTTACTTTATTCTCATGGTGAGCCAGTAAGCTGCATATTATTCCCTTTTGGTTATATAGGTCAAGGAACTGAAATACAGAGAAGGTAAGATACCTGTTCAAGGCCATACAGCTTGTCAGGTTGGTAGAGAAAGATTCCTACCAAGGTCTTCTGACCACACTTCTGAAGTCTTTTTACCTGTGCACCTGGTCTCTGCCTGGTGGGCCTCAGAAATCCCCCTGGTGGGTACCACCGTGGTCACTCTTCTAACCCTCTGGCTCTGTGGATGAAGAGGGCATAGCGGCTGTCCCACGGAGAACCCCAGGGTGAGTGAGCAGCCCGTTGGGCCCAACGCGAAAAGAGCCCGCTGCAGCACCCAGGCACGGGGCCACAGAGAGGAGGGGAGGGGCACCAGAGTGGAGGCATCGTCGTAGGAGACAACACGGAGAAGGCAGAACATCAGGATGTTGGGAGCTTCTAGTTTTCCGTCTTCCTTCATGGTCAGAGTTGCACCCCCAAAGATCCAAAGTGACACATTCCCCTTGCATTTTCAGGAGACTGACCAACGCTCCACACCGTCCTCTGGTGGCTGTCGTGCAGTGGGGTCACACATCCCCATCGGCCCCCTCCACCTGGCCGCCCTCCTCCCCGGTCCGTCCTTGGGGTCAGAGGCCACACGTCAAAGGACTTTCCCGTGACGCTGACGGCCCCACTGCTTGCCAGACCCTCACCTTTTGGAGGCAGATCTCACTGCGTTTTGAAGAAAGATTATGCTAAAGAAAAGTGACCAGGATTCAAAAGTCTGACTTCTCTTGCATTTTGATAACTCATATTTATTGCTTCTTTGTCTGATTAGGAGAAGGTTTTGTTCATTAGAGAAACTGTGGAGATATAAGTGAAGATTTTAGCATTAATAACCACTGTTTGTAAACAGAAAACAGTGATTGTTAATAGTGTTTTCCTTGAAGTTACTTTTTTGTACTGGGTATACAGACATATGTACACAGGGGCGCCTGAGTGGCTCAGTCAGCTAAGCGTCTGACCTCGGGTCAGGTCATGGCTTTGCGGTTTGTGAGTTCGAGCCCCATGTCAGGCTCTGGGCTGACCGCTCGGAGCCTGGAGCCTGCTTGGGATTCTGTGTCTCCCTCTCTCTCCGCCCCTCCCCCACTCGTGCTCTATCTCTGTTTCCCAAAAATAATAAAAAACAAATATTAAAAGATTTTTGAAAAACACAGAAATACATACACAGATATACAGATCTGTAACTAAAGGATATTTTTAACAGAACTGGGATCAGGTTGAATCTGCCTTTTTGTATCTAACTTTTCAGTTCATAATCTACTATCCACGCTTTCCCAGATCACGGAGCACAGCTTTGTTGGCCACATAACATTTAATCACGTGATTGTAAAAAAATTTGGCTATTTTGCTCATTTGGGACCTTAACACCCTTTCTAATTTTTCAGTAATGTCCATACTGCTTTGATCGCTATCCTTGGACATCACTGCTGAATATCTGATAACTTACCTAAGATAAATATCAAGAAACTGAGGTCACTAGGCTGTGGGGGCGGATTTTACGTATCACCTTCAGTGGGCTAGTATGGGGTGTCCGGATGAAACACGATTTCCGGGTATGCCTTGAAGACGTCTCCGGATGAGATCAGCATTTGAATCGGTGGGTTCAGTACAGCAGCAGATGGTCCTCCCCAGTGTGGGTCAGCACCATCTAACCCATGGAGGGTCTGAACAGAACGGAAGGAGAAAGGAGGGATTCCTCTACCTCTTCTATTTATTTATTTATTTATTTATTTATTTATTTATTTATTTATTTTTCTGTCTCACGACAGGGGCTGGGACAGCCCATCTCATCTTCTGTCCTCAGACTGGGACTTAAACAATCAGCAACCTGGCTTCTTGGGCCTTCGGACTCAGACTGAATTATGTCACCAGTTTTCCTGCGTCCGCAGCCTGCCTCAGAGGTCAGACAGAGGGACTTCCCAGCCTCCGTAATCGTATGACCAATTCCTTATGTTAAGTCTTCTTTCAGAAGATATATGTGGATACACATATATCTAGTCACTGATATATATGTATATATATACACGCAAGATTATCTAATAGAATATATAGATATATAGAGAAAGGATATATAGGACATGACATGTATTTATATAGCGTGTGTGTATATATGTGTGTGTGTATATATTTACATCCATATATCTACGTATCTATATATCTAAATCTGTATCTATATCCATCTCCTATTTGTTCTGTTTCTCTGGTGAATGCTGACTCACACATAGGCCGAAAGGTATAAATATTTTAGGGCTCTGATACGACAATGTATTTTCTTGAAAAGTTGTATCCGTCTTTCTAAACTCTTGCTAATGTAATGGGTCCCACAGTCTTTAAAAATCGACGTCAGCATCTCTCCTGACCAACGCTCCAACAGCCTGCCCTGATAATCCCCCGACAAGGGAGATTATCTTGTCCCAAACAACCCTGCTCCCCGCTTCAGTGGCATCCCTCAAATGTCTCCAAGCAGCAAAAGGAAACTATGCAATCAACTGTTTATGTATCTACACCTGCTTATCTGTAAGGACCCCCCCATATGCATGCACACCTAGTTGCACATACAGGTATCAGGTGAAGGTCAAATGCCACGTAATGTCCACTTCCAAAGAAAAAATAAAGGGTAGTTTTTGGTTTTGTTTTTTTTTTAGAGATAATGTTTAAATTTTTAAATACTAACTATTTGTCCATAAGCTCCTAATGCTGATTCACAGAACGACAGTTTCCTTTAGTTGCACGTCTTTGGTGAAGTATAGTGAAAGAAAACAAAATGCACTTGGGAGATACTGCACATTGGACTGTGTGAGACTCTGTGGTGTGTATTCTTGCTTTTAAGCCACAAGAGGTATTCTTTTCTACATTTCTTTTTCTTTTTAATGTTTTTTAATGTTTTTTTTTTAATTTTTAATTTTTAAAATTTTTTTTTAACATTTATTTATTTTTTGAGACAGAGAGAGACAGAGCATGAATGGGGGAGGGTCAGAGAGAGAGGGAGACACAGAATCTGAAACAGGCTCCAGGCTCCGAGAGGTCAGCACAGAGCCCGACGCGGGGCTCGAACTCATGGACCGCGAGATCGTGACCTGAGCCGAAGTCGGACGCCTAACTGACTGAGCCACCCAGGCGCCCTGATGTTTATTTTTGAGAGAGAGAGACACACACACACAGTGTGAGTGGGGGAGGGACAGAGAGAGGGAGACAGAGAATCCGAAGCAGACTCCAGGCTCTGAGCTGTTGGCACGGAGCCTGATGTAGGGCTCGAAGTCGTGAACCGCGAGATCATGACGGGAGCCAAAGTTGGACGCTCGAACCTGTGAGATGTGAGATCGTGACCTGAGCCGAAGTCGGCCGCTTAACCGACTGAGCCACCCAGGTGCCCGTCTTTTCTACCTTCCTATGCACAAAGAAATCAGCAGCAGTGTTCAGAAACTTGCCAAGGAACTGCACGCAGCACAGAGAGATGTGAACCTGAGTCCATATGCACCATCACCACGGTGGTCCTGCCCCCAGGTCTCCAGGGCAGCTCCAAAAGCGGATGCCTGCCGCAGTCAGCCACCTGGATGGTGCACTGTGCTAATGGCTCCCTCTCCTTGCTGCCCCCCAATCCCACATCTGCTTCCCGGGGCTCTGCTCCCGGACGCTTATCGGCCTCCGTGTATAGGGGTCTGCACACCGAGACATCCACTGCCGAGGCCAGCAGCTCCGGCACGGCCCAGGGGAGCAGGGTGGGGCTCAGAGTGGCTTCCACGTCTCCCTCTTCAGTCTTCAGGTTCCCCGGGGGCAATTTCAATGTGTCTTGCTGAGCAGAACCTCTCCAGGGACTGACACCTGCCCACAGAGGTTTACAGCTGGGCCTACGCGTGACCGCGAGTGAGTCACAAGCGAAAAATGGAGACATCTCTCCTGGTGGCTGGGCTCTGGGTCCCCTGACCACATTTATGTTTTTATACATGTGTTGGGATGATTCAGCGGAAATTTCTGGTCAAACGGATCACCATAGCAACTTTCAATAGACATCCAGCATGCAAATTAGAGAGTGCAAACGGGCCACTTTCTCAATGGCCCCAAACCATCCCCGTCTGAACCCTCCAAGGATGGAGTAGGAGGCATTTTGAAAGTTTCAAGCAGAATCCGTTTGAATGCAGGTCGGCCCCTGGCTGGGTTAGCTGGCACCTTCGGATGCTAAAATGAGAAGAACAAAGTCCTCTGGGTGGTCTCCGTAGTCTGATTTCTCTCGCAGGGGCGCCATCCTTCGCGCAGCGGGGCGAGGCATTCACATCTTCTCCGTGTGGTTCGTAAGCCTCAGGATCTTGGCCAGATTGTGAAAACTCTCTGAGCTTCAGGGTTTTCATGTGTAAAATGGGGATAAGAATGCTTGCTTAATAGAGATATGATGTGCCTGATACAGTGATTAGAAACTGCTTTGCATATGGTAGTCTCTCGGTACATGGCAGTTACTGGTAATATCTTCTCCGGATCTTCTGAAGTCTGTTTTCTTTCTTTAGACCTCCATCTTTAATTCAATGCCGGTTACGTGAAAAATGCGTGTTGATATCTAAGAATACAAGTGGCAACACAATTCTCCTCAAAGAGCTCCAGGACTTGTGAAGAAGACGGTAAGAGGGGTTATAGGTGTTAGACAAGGGTGGAATGAACCAGGTTCAAATTAATCCGGATAGAGCTTTATCACTTAAAAAAAAAAAACTTACGCTACACAGATTTCAACTTACAAAGCCAATGACGTGTTAGAGAACAGAAGGTTATTTTACTGACACTGTGCACTGTGTCAGATAGGAATGTCTTTTGCGACAAGCAACAGAATAACCAACTAACTGTGGCTTAAACAAATAAGGGTTAACATACCCTTCCCCCCTTCCCTCTGGAGGTAGGTGTTTCTTAAATTAGTTTGGTGGCTTAAAAATATCAAGGTCAGCACCTCTGCAAATCTCTGGTGTTTTCCTTGTTTCTGTTACCTCATCTTACCAGGATAGCTGCTGAAGTTCCAGCCATCATGTCTGCATTCCAAGATGGGAAAAAAATAAGAAGAAAAATTGATGGTACCATTGAAATACTTATATCTTATTGGTGAGAACTGAGTCACATGGCCATTCTTAGATGCAAGAGGATCTAGGAAAGTGCATTTTTTTTTTTTTAGCTTTACCAACTTCTATAGTAGACACAGAAAAGGGCAAGTAAGTTAAGACAGTCAATTATATTTGACAGTTTCCCCTTAGATTAATTTATTTTAGGAGTACCCACTCAAGTATGACTTGATTTTGCACAATTGTAATTCCAAAATTTGGTGCCACTCATTCTGCCACTAAGTTTGAGTTGAAATGTGAGTGGGTTCCTTTTGTGTGCCTCTTAGAAGTCCCAGAAGATAATCTTCTGTTTTCCTTCAAAAATCACAAAGAAAATAGTAGCTGTGGATCAGCGACGGTCTCATAAGCTCTCAGGTGCCTTGGCACTGGGGTAGATTGTGCAGAGAAATAAAAAACTGTACACAATCCCCAAATTCAGACCCAGAGGACTCCTCGTCTAGCTGCAGAGGCTACAGTTACACCAACCAAACAAGAACGTGTGTATTGGTTTATTGCAAGATGAATTTTAAATTGTCTTCATCCGTCTTTCCCATGCTTTGAGGGCCTGATGAGGAAGTAGACTCTGGCTGCCATCTTGATTTGACTGACGACCCCAAGGAAGAAGCGTGCATGTAAGTCAAAGTCACAGGGTAAGAAAAGAGCTTCGGTCCGGTGCTGGATTCTTGGTCCGGTGCTCTGCCTTTTTGCACAGCTTGACTCCAGTTCAGGGATCTAGAGTGAGTTAAGGGGGCTAGGGGGAGAGGAGCAAGGTCTGATGAGGCGCTTACCTCCCCAGCTTAGTCTCTCCCAGGAAAAGGATAAAGGTCAATCATGTTCTTCTCTGTGAGCCCTGACTGGGTCCAAGGGGAGCAGCAGAAAATGACAAAGGAGGCTCCACTCCACGTAGACCTTGGGACACCTCAGAGAAACACATCCGCTGTGAGTCTGCTGGGTCCACAAACCTGTATCACTTGGGTCGTAGCAGGAAGGAGTGGACCAGGTTGATGCCAAGGGGGTTTTCATAAAGGGAATGTTCGCAGGGCCCAGGGGCCCAGGGCAAAGGACGTCCTTACAGGAAGGTGTAGTTTCCTGGGAGGCTGCTGGGAGGCGTAAGGAAAGGGAGTGTTTCCAAGCTCAGAGAGAAAGCGAGATGAGAGACAGGTTGTGGGGACAGTGCAGAGGTGAGCGGTGACCTTCAGTCAAGGGGCACAAGTGGCCCACAGTGATCACACAGGGAGGAGGGGGAGGCAGGCCTCTCCCCCGTCTCATCTCCCCCCAGGGGCACTCATAGCCTGACCCAGTGCAAGCCAGGGGGCACGAGGAGTCCATTCATGTGTCTGTGTAGATCCCCCCACCCCCCACCCCGGAGCACCGAGCTGAGCGGAGAAAGGTGGAGAATGGATCTGGAGCGGGGAGGGGTGAGGCCACAACCAAAGACACTCAGCACAAAACTGAACGAGGGATAATTTTAACAGCATAAAGGACCGGGGGGCGGGGTGGGGGGGAGCGCTTCGACCCCCGGGGGGCGGGGGGGGGGGGGGGGGGGGGGGGTTGGGGGCCCCGCGGGACCCCCCCCCCCCACCCCGGTCCTTTATGCTGTTAAAATTATCCCCACCACGGAATGTTCCAGAAGCTTCCATGGAGCGCTTGAAGATGGGGCTGATGCATGGGACAAATCCCCTGTCCCATGGTGAGCTCGGCTTTTGTCCTCAGCGCCCCGCTGCCCACCTGTCTTCACAACCCTGCTGGTGCTCCAGATTTCACGACAGAGGGTGAGAAATACCCTCAGGTGTGCTTCCTCCTAAAAATCCTCCAGAGAGTTCCACTTGGGTGGAAGACTCAGTGACAGTTTTGTCATTGTATCTTTTTCATCGATAAATGATGTGATCTAAATTTCAAGGACATACCTGTCCTTAAGGGACTTGGGTGGAACGAATGGGGGGAGGTGGTATTTGTACCTTGTCTTTAAGGTCGTCCGCATCCGAAACGGTTGGTGAGATGAGAAGCCATGGGATTTGCCGTCAGTAGATACTTAAAACAAATGGCTGCTAAGAAAAGGGAAGGGAAGGCATTTATACGAATCGATTCTATATGGATATATTATGTGTCCACTCATTTAGTGATGGGTTGGCTCCGTTGACCAGTCAACTCAGGCAAAACACAGGCTACGGTGGCCATATCCACAGGTTAAGTTGTTTCTTTTAAGATAACAATGAAAAGTGATACTGGAAGATTCTGTGCCATTCGCCCCAGCCGCTCCTACCCTGAGGACAAGGTGTCGTTTCTGGCGGCTGAAGACATGTGGCGCTGGGAGTGGTCCCCTTACTCTGGTGCCACTTGAGGCCCTGCTTTTCCGAAGATCACTAACCATTCTCACACCAGGTTTCAGGTTTGGCAAGAGGCACATAAAAATGTTCTCCAGGTGTAGTGTTTTAGAAAAAAGAAAACAAACATACAACACAACACCCAGGCTTCAAGGAAGATCAGCCTTGCCTCTCCCAACCTGCTTTTCACAGACATAAAGAGGGTGGGACATGGCCGAGGATTCTCTGGGAGCAGGCGTTGTCTCTGGCGTGAGATGTGGGCCACCAGATAGCATCATCTGAGACATTACCATGGCGGCAGGGAGCTTCCTGGGGTGTTCACATGGGGCCCAATAGACACATGGGAACAAGTCAAGTCATTTTGACCAATCAGGTTTCAATCCTCCCTCCTTGGTAGCACCGTGCTGAGAGAGGGAGACAGAGACAGAAACAGAGAGAAACAAAGAGATGACGAGATCAGACAGGCAAAGACAGAGACACAGACAGACGGAGGCAGACAGACAGTGAGACCAGTTTATGAGGGGTCATTTTCAGATTGGGACACACCAGCAAATTGAGAGAGGGCATCTTATACGAACTAGTTCCTTCCTTCTACAGACATTCACTGAGTGTTTTGTGTCAGACACATGCTTCATGCCGGTGCCTGCCCCCCAGGAGGTTTCAGGGCGGATGGACAGACAGACAAGCAAACCTGGGATCACAACAAGGAGTAACGTGGCCTGTGATGGACAGACGCACGGGATGCCCCAGGACTGGCACCAAGCTGCATCGCAGGCATGACTACACGGGCTCGAGGTACAGCAAAGCAGGTGTTATCCTCTTTCTCTCCCCAGATATTTCTGTTGACCACCATTTAAAACACGAATTAAAGTCATTATTGCAGGAAAAGCTACGCTTTCTTCGACTTCATTGGTTCTCTTCCAGGCTAGGATGGTTTCCATTTTTAATTACATATAGGGTCGTTTTTGCTGGTCTCATCTTCTTATTAAAGATGCTTATGTCTTGGAACATAGACCTTTCATGTTCCTGCTCCACATCCTAGGACGAGGCGGCCTGGTGTTGGCTGTTTTCCCAAGTTCAAACACTGATTCATTGACCAGGCATGCAGGAAAATGCCTACTCTGTGCAGGGCGCTGGGTCCCAGAGCGGAGCTAGGCTGTGGGCCTCAAACTGACCTGGGTCTTCTGCTTCCAGAGTAAGCCGCTCGGGCAGAACTATCTGGGGTTTGCTTCTGACACGGGGTAAGGTCTCAGAGAAGACGCACGGGAGCGTTTTACTGGAGACCCAGAGCTCATGCAGAAGATGAATCCCATGGTTGTCTAGCTACCCCAAAGTAAAAGTGACCACCGTGAAAGTCTCTCGAGCTAGAACATCATATTTTGCCATTTGCACAAGTTGCCATCAGGAGCCTAAGTGCTGTTGTTGATGGCATACTAGGGAATGCCGGGGAGTCAGGGCAGGAAAGTAACATTTATCGAGTGTCCTACTATGTGCCAAGTCATGGGGTTTTACATGCATGATCAACTCTTGTCTCCTTAATTCCTGGTAATTGGTGGTGTTGCCTCTCTGAATTATGGATGGCAAAACTGATCCTGAAGGAGGTTCATTTTCTTCTTGGACGTCACAGAGCAAATGAGAGCCCTGTTAGAATTTATCTCTCCTTGGCTTCATGCAGACCTTGCCATTGACTTCAGCCAAAGGACCCCTAAGAAACTGCATAAGGGAAGGGGGACCCAAGCTGTCTGCACACACCAGCTGCTTTCCATGGGTTTTCAATGGACCCTCTGTTATCCTGGGGAGAATTCCAGGTATGTTTGCAACCAGATAGGTCTCAGGCTTCAACCCGGTGGGCCCGGGGTTCGTACAAAGTGCTGAGGTTCTTTAGGACATGGGGTGGATTCCAAGAGCTAGGTGGGTGTGGCCAGAGCTGAGCTGGAGCCCAGTAAATCTTTGCTAGGCAAATGGTATTAGGACTACTTAGAAGATTCCAGTGGTACAACAGCAGTGGGACGTATGCTTAGAACATCATTACCTCCTTCTGGACACCACTAACCCAGCCCGATAGCCTGAGGAGGAAAACAGCCTGCGTTCAGAGTAAATAGTTAACTCTTCTGGGCTGGAAGAAATGATTATTCAAAAGTTTGTCCCCGCATACAAATGCAAATGACATCCCGAGACATATGAATGCTAATTTCTCCAACGAAGTCTGTAGACAAATGCTAGTCATTAGAAACATTTCCGCGCATTTATATTAGGCCATCCTCTGAAAGACTTTTCAGACAAATATGTCATCAAGATATTCAAAACCATGTAATCTTAGCCAAAGTTTCATCTATCAACAGTACAGTTTTCATCCCTTGCAGCTGTGTGTCGATGCTTGGGGAGATTACTCAGCTGATACCGCCGAGCCGGGAGGGGCCCAAGAAGTCTTGGGGTCCATAGAGCACTCTGGAAGGAGAGTCCAGGCTTTCGGGGCGGGCTAGGCCTTTTAGTCACGAGTGTGAGAGCCGAGTCAGGTGGAAGGGTGACTTCTAACAGGTTACATACAGAAGAGGCATTCAGGGGCCATTCCTTCTGCACATCTCTCCACCAGCCCTTCACACACACGAGCTACTGGAGTGGCAGAGGAAGTGAAGGGCAGAGCAACGGGGGGCTCAAGATCCTGTCTTCACCACCTCCTGCAAGGCAAAGCCTCGGAGCTGCTGACTGCTCCCGGGGAGGCTCGGGGTAGGGGGAGAGGCTTCCGTGAAGTGACCGTATTTCCAAATATTCACTTGTAAGCTCTGTTCTCTTTCCTCCCTTTCCCTGCCTTTTTCTCCATGGGAAGGGTGTGTGCTGAAGGCAGTGACCAGAGGGAGCTGTCCCTAGGACTGATTGTTTCCTGAGGGACCATTTGTGTTTGGGCCACTTTATTTACCGTGTGAATGGATGGTGGCTTTTGGCAGTGATGGAAGAACATTTTTCTTAATTAATTAATTATGTAATATAGTGAATCTATTAAATAACTTTCCCTTAATCTACTCATTCATCAACAGACACATCCATCCATCCACCCATCCATCCATCCACCCATCCATCCATCCATCCACCCACCCATCCATCCATCCTCCCATCCATCCATCCATCCATCCATCCATCCATCCATCCACCTATTCATCTGTCCATCCATCCATCCATCCATCCACCCACCTATTCATCTGTCCGTCCATCCATCCATCCATCCATCCATCCATCCATCCATCCATTCATCTGTCCATCCATCCATCCATCCATCCATCCATCCACCTATTCATCTGTCCATCCATCCATCCATCCATCCACCCACCTATTCATCTGTCCATCCATCCATCCATCCATCCATCCATCCACCTATTCATCTGTCCATCCATCCATCCATCCATCCACCTATTCATCTGTCCATCCATCCATCCATCCACCCACCTATTCATCTGTCCATCCATCCATCCATCCATCCATCCATCCATCCATCCATCCTCTATCCGTTGGTAACAAGGTCTGAAGAACCAAAGAATATGGCACCACTATTATTCTACTTCTGTAGTTGGAGACCCAGAGCCGTAGAGAGGTTAAAAAATTGGACCAAGACCACCCAACTAATGAGGGATGGTGCTGAGACTGAGTCATCTATTCTCTGGTTCACTCTGTTTGATCCATGGACAACCATTTCTTGAATGCCTGCCTGGTCCAGGCTCCTAGCCCAGGTACAACAGGAAGGTGAGGCTATCATTGACTGACCCCTGCCCTCAAAGAGCTCACATTCTTGAGTCAGATCTGTGTGCTGGGGGACTAGCTGTGAGTCATGTGCCCTGAAAAGTCGTGGCCCGAACGCAATGGCAGCTGTAAGCTGGTGCAAACATCCACCAGGTGCCAGGAATGCAACTGACATTGTCAGGGGGTGACTGAGGGTCATAGATCTCACCATCCAGCTTCCATGGGGGCGCTGTCTGTAGGCTACCTTTGCTTATGGATGTATTGACTGTATATCTCATTCTAATAGCTACTGCTTTCAAGAGGACACTGCTTTCAAGGCAAGGCAAGCCTTGGAGCAGGTGGGCTTGCTAGAGCTACATTGGAACCTTCAGGCAGTGCTTCCTCGAGCCAAGCACATAATCTGTGACTGTTGACTTGTGTCAACCAAGGGCATGGAGGTCTCTATAAAGGATCACTAAATTATGGGGGAGGGCATGTTAGTGGAAGAAACAGGTCGTGCAAAGGCACGTAGGTGCGAATGATGATGGAAGAACAGAGCAAGGTGGTTGTGCTGTTGGAGCACAGGTAAGGGGATGTGGTGGCTAATGGAGGGGCATGGAGATACCTCGACAGTTAAATGAGGCCTCACGGTGCAGGGTCTCCCATGCTAGCTGGAGAGCATGACCTTATCAGAGCCACAAAGGTATCTGGGCAAGGGAAATGTGTACCCAGATTTGTGCTTTAGGAGGAACGTGTGGCTGGGCAAGTCTGGAAGCAGAAGCAGTAGTTCGTGGAATATTGCATTGGTGGAAATGAGGGCCTATCCTAGACTCAAGGAATAGGAATGTGACAGAGGCAGCAGATTCTCAAAATGTTTTTGGAAAGTACAATGGGAAAGATGTGTGATGGATGGAGTATTGAATGAAGGCGAGAGAAGAGCTCAGCTCAGTGGTCAGGCCTCCAGCTTGGAACCCGGGTGGATAATTATGATTATGATATTATGATATATATGATATTATGATATTATGATTTTTTTTTTTAGCAGGTTAGGGACCATGAGAAAAGAGGCCAGTGTTGAGGAGTCTTAGGTGTCAATATGCCACCCCAGTAGAGATGTCTAGTAGGCGGTTGAAAATCTGGCTCTGGAGTTCAGAAGATAAAGTACTGTTTAGCAAGAGAGATTGGACAGTCGTCAGAATAAAGAAAGAGGGCAGCACATTGATGTGATACGTACCACTAGTGACCACTTCTGCACCCCGAGCAGGCATCACTAATCAATCATGGAATCCTTTTTCCTTTGAGCCTGACTGCTTGTGGACCCTACTGTTGCCTATAGGGTAGAGCTGGCATGGAAATGGAAATCTTCTTGGTGGCTGTCATAGAGGTGATGACGGAAGCCATCGGGGAATCGGTTGTGGGTGTGTGGGCATGAGGAGTGGGAAGCACCGAGGCTCCACATCTAGCTGTCATTTAAACAGTGTTGGCTTCGATGGTTGGATTCGAATCCCATTGTCTCCACTGACTGGCTGCGTGGACTTTAAAGATTTACCCAAACACCTTAGGTCTTAATTACTTATTTCTAAGACACGGATTAACAATAGCCTTTCATAGAATTTTGGATAGACTTATGGTCACGTAAAGTGTTCAGGACAACGTGACACCCACAAAATGCTTAACAAATATTATTTGGAGGTAGTGAAGAAAGCAAAGGAACGTGCCAAGATTAGGAAGGTCTCCTCAGACACTATCCAGAGCACCTTAATACTTCTGATTACAGGGGTGCCTGGGTGGCGCAGTTGGTTAAGCCTCTGACTCTCGGTTTCTGCTCAGGTCATGATCTCACGGTTCGTGGGGTAGAGCCCCACGTCAGGCACCACAGCTGAAGTGCAGAGCCTGCTTGGGATTCTCTGTCTCTCTCTCTCTCTCTCTCTCCCGCTCTCTCTGCTTTTCCCCCACTTGCACATACACACACACACTCTCTCTCTCTCAAAATACATAAATAAACTTAAAAAATACTTCCAATCCCAGATCAACTGGCATTTCTCAGACTCAATGCCCTATATGATATGGCATGTGGTTTCCATGGAAGTTCTGGTCCCCACTTCAACTTAATATGGTTTGGGGTTTCAATCTATGTTTTATAAGACTGGCTAGTTTCCTTCTCAGACCTCTGTTTCGTAACAGCTCCTCTGCCCTGACTTTGGAAAAAGAGACAGAGTCTTTGATTTAGCCCAGTGGCCACTGGATCAGAATTTCCTCCACTTCACCAAGAATGGCCGACGGACAGGTGTTCAGCCACGGCCCGAGAGGAAGATGAATGGTAGTTCAATTCTTTCCGATCAAGAGGTCACTTTTTATTTGAGGTTGCCAAGTGTGTGTTGCCTGCGAGAAGCCTTGTGGCATGTCTAGAAAAGCAGTTAAAAATAAATACACACAATTTATTTATTTGCCTGGTTTGCTATTTCTCAATCGTTGTCCTCAATCTAAAGGCAGTTATGGTCTTTGGGGTGTAGTATGGCATATAAAGTGTTTAACAAAGTGCCCTCAAATTTATGTGGCAAGTATCGTATTTATCTGGGTAAATGAAAGATTATGTTTTCTGAACTGCTCTTGCCAGCCTCTAAGAATTTTTGCCAAGAGACTGGAACCACTTTATAGGGGCGCCATAACCACAGAGTGTGCGTGTGTGTGTGTGTGTGTGTGTGTGTGTATGTGTGTGCCTGTTTGGTGGGGGTAGGCGGGTGTTCCTTCCATGTTATTTTTCACTGCAAATGTGATGGTAAAGTGTATCACCCCGAAAGTAAAGGATCACATAGTTTCTTGGCCCCAACACAGAGGTTCTGGTGACCTTATGGCAAGGGCATGAAGCCCTAAGGTTGCGACAAATTGGTAAGTGCCGAGTGGTGCAAAAGCTGCTTGATGTTTCCGGTTCGGTCTGTGTCCCAGCAATCTGTTGTTGTGTTTGGTTTATTTTCTCAGAACACTGAGTCAAGGTCATGTTTTTGGTGTTTACTTTTCATTTCCTGCTGGTGTGTTGGTGCATATGTGTTGTCTGCTTGTGGGAGCATTCGTGTATTTGGTTTTGTGCTTGACAGTGTGTCTGTTTGGGTATGGGTGGGAGGAGAGAAGAGGTCAGAAAGACAAAGAGGTAGAATTAAGAGAGGGTAAGGAAAAGAGGAAGAAAGGTCACAGCGTTCTTGTAAGAAGGAGGTTTCCTGGATTTACCCAATCTTTCATTCATGGCCCAGACTTTTGTGACTGGCACTGTTTTAGGTTCTGGGTCTACTGCAGTCACCTGGAGGGACAAAGCCGCTGATCTCCTAGATTTACCGTCCAGTAGGGACACTCATAATAACGCGTGAGTCATAATAAGGTAATTTCAGATAAATTTGCTGGTCTGATTATGGATTAAAACACCACCTTCCTTCTCAGGAGGGGCTTCCCTCATCCCTGGATATTCCTTCCCATGGGAGATCATCTCTGGAAAATACATTTGTGTTTCTCTGGACAGACAGGGTTCTACCAGTACGTAGACCACAATATCCCATTTTAAGTTTGTTTTCTTAAATTCCTTCGGCGTCTGTGGTTCTCAACAGGGGATAACTTTGCCCCTCACGGGACATTTGGCAATGTCTGGAGGCATTTTTGGTCGTCACGACTGAGGGACGCTATTAGAATCTCATAGAGGTCGGGGCACCTGGGGCGCTCAGTCGGTTGAGCGTCCGACTTCGGCTCAGGTCATGATCTCACTGCTTGTGGGTTCGAGCCCCGCGCCGGTCTCTGTGCTGACAGCTCAGAGCCTGGAGCCTGCTTGGGATTCTGTGCTTCCCTCTCTCTGCCCCTCCCCTGCTCATGCTCTCTCTCTCTCTCTCTCTCAAAAATAAATAAACATTAAAAAAAAAGCAATTAAAGAAAAGAATTTAGTAGAGGCCAAGGATGCGGCTACATGTCATCCAGTGCACGGGCCAGCCTCCACCACAGAGCCTGATTAAGCCCCAAACGCCAGCGGGCTGACAAGCTACTTTGCATGTTTATTTTCTGTCTCCTCCACACTTGCTCCCTCTTGCATCCGTAACGTTGAACATCGTGTGGATGCTCGATAAATATCTGCCGGTCCGCGTGCCTGTAGTAACGCTCGATACACAACAATGGTACGAAATGTTTGCTGAGTGAACATCTGATAAGCTCTGTGACTTCATGGCGTGTGACTTTGGTGAGCCATCCAACCTTTGTGAGTGCCAACAACTCTGCTCAACAAAGAATGATCAGACCCACATGTCACTAGGGTCGAGGTTGAGAGGCCCTGACTCAAGGACAGTTGGAGGCTGAGCTGAGGCACCCATAGGGCTGGGGCTTGGGAGTGTGGGATTATGTGTGCATGGGTGTGGGATTCGCCAGGAAGCCCGACACTGAGCCTTCAGCAAGATTCCTCATCACCACCATTTGTCTCTTTCCCCAGGAAAACGGCCTCCCGGACGGTGCGTTTGGAATCCGCACAGCCTTTGGGGGGCCGGCCGGCCAAGTCTTGCTGTAGAATGGCTCACCAAGCCAAGGGGCTGGGACTCTCAGGATGCCAACATCCTTGGAAACTTGGGGCTCACCCTGGGGATTTGTGTCCCCAGAAAACCTCAGCCATCCGGTCCCTTCCTGTCCAAGAACATTCGTCAACAACCTGCTTCCTAAGAACATACGGGATCTGCCTGAAATGACTCTGCCTGTAAATTCGGCCCCCACAACCACTTGTCAGTGGGAATTCGCTCACGAATCCCCTGTGAACAGGAGAGAGGCTTCACTACCTGAATGCGCTTACTACCGCTGCTGTCTGAGGCGAGGGGTTTGGGGAAGGAAAATAGAAATGAAATATATGAGAAATCTGAGACATTGTTTTAAAACAACGGTTTTTTAGGGTGTTTGATTTACTATTCAACTGTGCACAGCTGCTGTTTGGAAAATAGGACGCGTGCCAAGTGGAGATAGCTGGTGGAGAGGGTTGGGGAGAGCGGGGGACAGAAGGATCAGCTGTGGTATTTACACACTTCACGTGTTAAGTCGACTCTAAAACAGATCCGGGTGGCTGACCCTTCCGAGAAGCCATTGGCTGGCGTCTCGCTCGGTCGCTAGTCATCTGCTGAAGTGCTGTTCCCCCGAACCTCACGTCCTCTTTGTCTTAATTAAAGAGATTTAGAGGACCGCCCTGCCCTCAAAGTGCACATTTTTAATCAGTGCTTCAACAATCACTGCCTCCTTGTTCTCCTATTTTCTCCGCCCTGGCATCAAGACACCCACACAGGGACGTGGGAGGGTTTTCCTTAAATTGAGGTAAAACTGACATAACCTAGGGGCGCCTGGGTGGCTCAGTCGGTTAAGCGTCTGATTTCGGTGCAGGTCGTGATCTCACAGTTGGTGGGTTCGAGCCCCGCATCGGGCTCTGTGCTGACAGCTCAGAGCCTGGAGCCTGTCGCAGATTCTGTGTCTCCCTGTCTCTCTGCCCCTCCCCTGTTCACTTTCTGTCTCGAGAATAAACAAACATTAAAAAAAATTTATGAAAAAACAGTTTGCAGTTCTTTCGGGGAGACACCTAGAAATCGAATTGTTGGCTCATATGGCAATTCTCCATTTAACTTATTGAAGAATCAATGATTTAAAAAATTTTTTAAAAAAGTAAAACATTTTTTTAGTTTATTCATTTTTGAGTGAGAGAGAGCACACGTGCATGCGTGTGCACGCGCGCGTGCACACACACACACACACACACACATAGTAGGGGAGGGGCAGAGAGAGAGAGAGGGAAACACAGAATCCGAAGCAGGCTCCAGGCTCTGAGCTGTCAGCATAGAGCCTGTGTCGAGGCTCGAACCCAAGAATTGCAAGACCATGACCTGAGCTGAAGTTGGACGCTTAACCTAGCCACCCAGGCTCCCCATGTTTTTTTTTTTTTTTTTTTTTAGTTTATTTATTTATTTTGAGAGAGACAGAGACAGAGCGAGTGGGGGAGGGGCAGAGAGAGAGGGAGAGAGAGAATCCCAAGCAGGTTCCACGTTGCCAGCTGTGGAGCCCGGCGTGGGGCTTGACCTCACAAACTGTGACATCATGACCTGAGCCGAAACCAAGAGTCGGTCGTTTAACCAAATGAGCCACCCAGGCGCCTCGAGAAATCACTAATTTTTTAAAGCTCTCACTGCACAGTCGTTCTTGGTGTCCAATCAGCTAATGTGTCCTCCACCCAAGATGAGCCCAGAGTTAATCGCGGGGTCACCCCCAGAGCTGGCTGTCTCCCCAGGACTGAGAAGGCTGCGGAGAGGCAGCTTCGCCCATGGAGCAACTCTTTCTCTCCATCACCAGGATAGTTAACTTGCACTCAAAATGACACCAGTGTTCAATCCCATGAAAATGCTACAGGGCGGGCATCATTCTCCAAATTCTTTAAAACGAAGAAACAGAGATCCAGAGAGATGAATCCCTTGCCCAAGGATATGCAGCTAAGAACTAATGGGCCTTACTGGGTCTAAAGACCTATTGAAGCCATAGCATCGCACTCAAAAGACTGTCTGTTTGCTGCCTCAGAAAGCAAAACCCTTCAGAAGGAACCACCCCCAGCTCCAGTCAAAACACCGATCTCCTTTTTGGGAGAGTTTGATCCACAGACGGACTACGGGCAAAGGGAGAGTTCCTTCAGCCCAGGTGACACAGGAACCAGGGATTTGCTTTTTCTGAAAGGTCGCCGGGTGGCCTGTGTCACCGGGAATGAGCCCTTCCCTAACAGTTTCCTGCCCCGAATGTCTCTCTAAGGAGGAAATAGCTGCCTTCATCCTTCCTCCCCATCCTATCCATCCCATAGGGGACGTTCCTTTTAGAGAAGGTGCGAAAAGGACAGAAGAAATCAGCTGTCTCTTTCCTAGATGTGCTAAGTTCTTCCTATATATGAACATAATCCTTCCGCCAGCTCTGTGAGTTTGGTGGGGGTATGGTTTTCATTTCGATGAGAAATTTGATGTTCACAGAAGTTAAGAAACTTGCACAAAACATCCCAGCCAATAGGTGGAGGAGGGAAGAGTCACACCGAGACCTTTCTGAATCTAAAGCCTATGGAACATGTGTACTCCTCCAGGCCAATCACCCATCAGTCACCTCCTATGACTGAGTGTCCTAGCACCCCGGGCTAGGTGCTTACACACATGGCCTCATTGAATCTTTGTAAACTTCTGGCTTATACAAAAGGAACTGGGGGCTCAGTAATGCCCAGTAACTTACCCAAGTTCATGCAGTCAACGCAGCCAGCCAAAGACACTTATTGTGGGGCCGCCGGATTCCAAAGTCCTGCTGGGTCCAC
Organism: Herpailurus yagouaroundi; assembly: GCF_014898765.1. Taxonomy (NCBI): domain Eukaryota; kingdom Metazoa; phylum Chordata; class Mammalia; order Carnivora; family Felidae; genus Herpailurus; species Herpailurus yagouaroundi. The sequence goes on from NW_024412421.1 coordinate 29,820,639, forward strand.
CCTGTTATTCGAGTTCTTTGTCCCGTGTCGTGCTGAGCCTATCCCAGGATCAGGGGTCAGGAGAAATGGCTTCCAAGAAATCCTGCTTGGTTGCATCATAAGTTTCTGACGGTCTCATCTTCCTCCGACTCTGGTCAACCATTTGTTGTGGACGTAGCCGATTCCCACATTAGGACGGGGTTCTTGGAGGAAAATGGTTTCCAGAATTGCCTGTGGTTAGTGATTTTCCTAAGATGAATTAGAAAGAAAAATATTTGGAAGGGAGGTTAGTTCGTCTCAGCAAGAGCTGAGGTATAGCATCTCTGTGTTAGAACGTGGGGGCAGGCAGATATGGAGAAGCATATGTACGTACAGAAGCTCATTATCCACAGGGGTGCCTTCCAAGACCCCCAGTGGATGCCTGAAACCACGGGCAGTACTGAGCCCCCTATAGACTGTTTTTTTTTCCTATTCATAGATACCTATGATAATGCTTAACTTATAAATTAGACCCAGTAAGAGATTGGCAACAATAACTAATAGTAATGTATAACAATTATAGCCATATAACTGCAATAAAACTTACCCGAATGTGGGCTCTCTCACGAAATATCTGCTTGTACTGTACTCACGCTTCTGCTTGTGATGATGTGAGAGGACAAAATGTCTACGTGATGAGATGAAATGAGGTGAATGATGTAGGCATTGTGATGTCCTGTTAGGCTCCTACTGATCTTTTGACAATATTTCAGAAAGAAGATTCTGTATAATGGCGCCCTTCTTCTGTATATGCTCAGGTGTGTGTGTGTGTGTGTGTGTGTGCACAAACCAGATGCATTCAAGCGTTTGTTTGCAAGAGCGGGTCCGTCTGTCTGCGTATGTAGAGGTGAACGCATTTGAGTGTGCATGTGTATTTCTGAGCACTTGCATAGAGGGGGGCTGACAGGAGAGGGCTTAATGGAAGACGGCAGACGACAACTCCCCACTGTGACTGATTCTTGAAGATCTAGGGCTGGAAGTATCATGTCGGGCTCTCGGGGGTGAGAGAGTAGGGCTCTGTGTGTCCACAGGGATCTTCCGGCTGGATGAAGACCTCAGTTTCCTGGCACCGGTGCCCTGGTTCCCTCGCAAGGGTCTCCATCTAGCCTTGGTTCCTCCATGCCTTGCTTGTCACTTGGAACCTCCAGCATCATCTTTGTGCGGAGTTCGGATCTGACCTTCCCAACAGCCCCAGAGTAGGGATCTCCAAGTTCAGGCTGGTAGGGCTCGTCTGGGAGCTCCCTTCACGCGTAGAGTTCCTGTTACCACTTCTGGATTCTGACTCGGAAGTTTTGGTTTGGGGTCTGAGAATCTGCATTTTAACAAGCTCTTGGGTGCAGGTGACACGGACCACTTCTGGAGGCTCTCTGGCTTAGAAAGCCTGCAGGGATTCACTGACTCGTGTCCATCTTGAGCGTCTATCTCCCAGAATCTTCCTCTGACATGCTCCGTGTTAGCACTGAGGAGATCACTTCCTCAAACCTGCGGTGTCCTATTTTGAGTCTGATATTCATTCAATACTAAAATCAGATTCTATTTCCTCTTTTCGCTGAGCAGCTCCGGACACATCGTCAATTGTCTACCTGTTGATGGACCCTCAACGATCCCTCAATGGCCACTATGGAGGCAGGCCAGGGGTCTAACTGTACACCTCTGCTTTGAAACCAAATGCCCAGCAAAGAATGAGAAAATACATACTGTAGATTATCAAGGGGTTTCTTTTTCCTAAAGTCCATAGAATCTACTGACTTCAAGGATGTTTTCAACGTTAAAATCCCATCTTGCTAAAAGCATACTCTAGTCTTTCGAGCAAGAATTTATAAACAATAGCAGTGATCTTCTTATCCATTGGAAGCGACTATTTCAACTTCCCATACAGAATCCTACCTTGGCTAGAAGGAGGTTTTTTGTTTTTCTCCTTCTTCTCCTTCTCCTTCTCCTTCTCCTTTTTCCCTTTTAACCTCTCTAAATAGGTGAAGGTAGGCTGGCTTGCAAAAACTATTTGGCAATCCATTTCTTCATCCTCATCAACCAAATTCTGATTTCATATGGCATTGGAATGCAGACTACAGTCCCTAAAATAGGTGTGTGTGGGGGGGGGATGGGAGACTTATTTGACAGTGTTACAAGGAGACAAGCTCGAAGCAAACATTTGACACTCCAGCCCTGGAATGCTGTAAAAATTTAATTAGGTGGATCCATTAGTCATGCCCACATGGAGGTTTCATACGGGACTTACAAAAATACAGGCTACTGAGGGAAAGTTTCAGACCTTCCTGTAAATACCATTTCCCTCATTATTGGGAAATGTGGTCTCGGTGGGACCGTTGAACCAGGCTTTGTATTTACAAAATATGGTCAGGACCAGATTAACAGCATGGACTGAAGGGGTTTTTGGATCCAAACAAGGGATGACTTTTTTTATAAGGGAGTTTACCCAGGCCGACTGCTTCTGAGTCAGTTGGGCTGAGAGACGATTTCGGTGCCCGCTGCTTTGCCTCACTTCCTGACTTGAAATCTTAGGTTTAAAGGTACCCAGAATGGTGCTGGGTGGTAGGCTCCAACGGGATGAGCGTGTGCCTTTTTTTTTCAAGTTGAAAATACGTAGGCAGCCTCCCTAGTTCCAAAATGGGGCATGGTTAACGGGGGGGTTTCATTCAGAAATCCAACTCTGAGATTTCAGGGCCTGGGATACTTATAGCTTGATTTGCAAGCAAACATTTTTAATTTACAAGCACCCTTATTTTGATTTGAAGTCTCTGATTGGTCACTGTGGTCTGGAAGGAGGTAGATGAAGAAGATCCTTCATACGATTAATCGTATGGTGAAATTTGAAAGACACTGAGAATTAACTCAACACCCTTAGTTCTTCATCACTTTGAATCAGATACAATTGTTCACGTTGACCATGGGCACTGTTTCTTCAGAAAGATTTCAAGTGACTCAGACTAACAGGGTCTCAGCATTCAGCCAACAACGAAAGGGTTTCGTACGGTATACTACTCCCGTTCTAGGACCACAGTCCCCTGGAGACTGGCTGTGGACTAAGTTTTCTGGCTTCATCTGTATACATTCATGCATGTATTTATGTTATTATTTCAACAAACATGTATGTCTTTACGCTCCAGATTGAGACAAAAAGTTTACTGAGAAGCAGCCCTTGCCCTGGAGGAGATCAGAATCGAACGGGAAGACTCTAGTGACTTTTAAACAAGTAACCACGGAACAGTGTGATGATAATTACAATGCTAAGTGCCTATCCATCAAGGAACTTACCCACATTAATTCAAGTGTTTTTAAAAGCAAGCCAGAAAGGCGGGATTTTAATTTTTTTTTAATGATTTTTTTAGTGTTTATTTATTTTGAGAGAGACAGAAAGAGTGTGAGTGGGCGAGGGGCAGAGAGAGAGGGGGAATATCAAGCAGGCTCCAGGCTGTCAGGGCAGAGCCCAACGTGGGGCTTGAACTCATGCAACTGTGAGATCACGACCTGAGCCAAAACCAAAAGTCGAGTGCTCAAACGACTGAGCCACCCAGGAGCCCCTGATTTTTTTTATAGATGAAGAAGATGAGACCCAGACAAGCTTGAGAACTTTCTAGATACATGGCTAAGAAATGCCAGAGCTAAGATTTGATTCCAGGACAGTCTAACTCCATTAAGCCATATTGCCTCAGCGTCTGGGGTCAGTGCAATGATTGAAGTGCGTGGTAGAACAAGAGTGCACAGAGGACTCTTGGAAAAGAGTCAGCAAAGTTTGGGGGTGGGGTGGGTCCTTGAAAGATGATTTGCAGTCTGCAAATTAGACAAATAAAGTGTTTGGTATCTTTCAGGGAAAGCCTGCCACGTAGTAACTAGTATTTTCTGGCCATTGTTTCTTACAAATAAACCTCAGTTTGAGATAAAGAATCCTATTTTATATCACAAAAGATACTGTGTCCCTAAAAGTCCCGTGGCTTGGTAAAGTTTTGTAGTCCTCTGTTTTTTCCCAAACTCATTGCACATGTAAAGATTTCAGGCTCAGCTGAATTTGGGAACCTCTTAGGAACATGTGAGCAGAGGAAGTACATAGCTTTGGGGAAATTGAGCTCCACTGGGCAGAAAATTAGCGGGTAGGGTGGAACGAGTAACTGGCAAAAAACACAGAATGTCCGTGAGCGAGGGCTGCAGGTTTCTGGATGGCAGTCATATCGTGTTTGTGTTTGGGACGTTCAGGAATCCGAAGAAGGTTAGACTGTGAGCCTCGTGAGCTTTTTCACATCTTTGACCCCAGACACTTTTGATGTGAGCTCGGTCGCCATCTTGGTTGAAAGCTCATTGTTTGGGGGACGGAAGGAAAAGAACAGACTCTAGCTTTTGTTGCACCGAGTTTCACTCTTCCAAATTTTCTGGGAATGTGTAAATGTCGATTTATTCTTTCAACTCCTCAGGCTTCTGATTTCTAAGTTCAGCCACATGGGACAAGGCTTCTTAAAGTAGATTGGTGAAAAGCAAAGCAAGTCTCACATGGTGGCCCCAACACTTGAGATCACTGTCTGAAATTGAGCTCCTCATCTATCAAATCCCAAGCAGTGCCTTCACACTAAAGAGAAGCTGGACCCTTCCGAAAGGCAATTTTCATCAGCCGGGACAAAATGGCCCGTTGGTCTCTATCCTTTGGTCTGTCCATCTCTGGTGGACGTCTGATATTTGTGTCCGTCAAACACTTCTCTTTTCTCTGGGGATCCCACCCCCATCTCCCATTCTTGAACTTTGCTCGGGGCAGACTCCCTAGGTTCCTGGTTCCAGAGGTGATGGCCCTGACCAAATAGCTTTCCGCAGTGTTGGATTCTGGGATGAGCAGCACACTACCAATTCAAGCCAAGAAAGCTTCCCGTCCAGAACTATTGAGAACGATTGGAAAAAAAGAAGCTCATTCTGTAGGGAAAGTTTACGGCAAAGATGATTTAAGACTGGAGTTTCCAGTGGCCGTATTTCTACCTCAGGGGGATCCATGCAAAGGATGAAGGCAACACAGGAGTGAGTGAATCAGGGACCAGTAGGAACCAGTTCCTGGTGACAATGTTGATAATATCTGGATCCGGGCACGCCAAAAGCCAGCATCACCACTGAACTTTTCAAAATGTAAGCCAGTACGTTGTTTCGGTATGTTCTTAACCCAGATTGCATTGAGTCTCCTGTCACTTATGAGCAAGAGTCCCGACACCGCCTCTATTTAGGGCTCCTCAGGCTGCCTGCAGACGACTTAGAGCACGTTATGACATTCTCAAAATATACAGAAACACTTGTGAGTTCACTTTCATTTAAAATAGGAACGTAGGAGTGGGATGCAAACGTTATTAAATCCAAAAGACAGTCAGAAGGCAGAGAAACGGATTCAAATTAGGAACCGTTCACTCCACTGTGACCGACTCATGGCTCACTAGGGCTGAGCCGTCCAGTGTGGGAGCCACGAGTCCCACGTGGGGAAGGAGCATTTCGTCTCCGGCTCGTTCGAATGGAACGGAAATGAGCCGTGTGCACAAAACGCACCCTGGATTTAGAACACGGGACGAGCAAGAGCGTGTAAACTATCTCACTAAACATTTTTGCATTGATTACGTGTCCAAGTAAAAATATTTTGGAAATATTAGGTTGAATAAAAAAGTATTATTAAAATCACCTTCACCCATTTCTTTCTTTCTTTATTTTTTTTTACTTTTTGTATTATGGCTGCAAGGACAATTTTAAACGATATATATGGGTCACATTACATTTCTACTGGACTGTGCTGCCCTAAATGTGGAATTGCCACGAGATTCCACTTTAGGCTAACCAGAAACTCTGCACTGGACACTCCCACCCTGGTTTTCTTGATCTTGAACTAATGTGGTTGACGGTGTGGGAAGAAGATGTGGTTCGAATCATCCTTCACAGTACAGCCCCTCTCTCTCTGAAGCAGCCCCCAGATTCTTCCCATAACTCCTCTCTTCTAGGCCAAACACTCCATGTTCAACAATCACTTTTCATAACCTGCTTGCCTCACTTTTCTCTGGACACTTTCCAGTTTCCCAGAGATCCTCTTAAAATACGGTGCTCAGCCTTCTCCCTGGCCTCCTATCGGTAGTTGGGGCACTGAGGTTCTCACCTTCCCACACTAGACACCATATTTCTATTAATTTGACCCCTCTGCTATTACCATCTTTGGAAACTGAGGCTTCTACCAGTGGTTCTCAAAGGAGAATCCCCAGACCAGCAGCATCAGCATCACCTGAGAACCAGTTTGAAATGCAAATTCTCTGGCTCCACCCAGGACCCAGATCCTGAATCACAAACTCTGGCGGGGGGGTGGGGCCCAGCAATCTGTGCTTTAACAAGCCTTCCAGGGGATTCTCATGCATGAATGAGTGTGAACTACACTGGTTTAGACCCAACACCTTCTACAGTCTTCTGCCTGTAAGCCAGGTTTCCCATTGTAACGGCTGGGGTTTGTTTTTGAACCATAATGCACGAACTTGCCTTTGTTCCTGGTGGTGCATCATAATGCTGGGCCACGGATCTAACTTGCCTAAACCTTCTGGAACATAGATTCTGCCATTTCTCCCTGCATCGTGTGAAATGCACACGGACAACGCTGCCTTTCGTCTGTAGGCAGAGCTCTGCTGTGAATGTTGAACAACACAGGCTTCAAATCAGGATCACGTTTCCCTCCATGCCTTGGGTCACGCCGTTCCCCCTGCTTCGGAAATATGTTTCCGAAGCCCATCTCCTTTACCCACCGATGGGCTTTCCTGCCTCGCCCTACCAAGATCCGCAGTATTTTCACTTAGATGTCACCTCTGTCAAGAAAATCAGGTTCGGGGGTGGTCATTCGAGCCTCCTGCACCGACAGCTATGAGTGTTTGGGTGGCTTGTCTTCTGGAACGCTGATTCTCTACGGGCACGGCTCTGCTCCCAGGGCCGATGGCTGGACACATTTTTGGTGGTCACAACTTGGGGATGCTACTAGCATCCAGTGGGTTGAGGCCAGGGATGCTGTTGAACATCCTAGAATGCATCAGGCAGGTCCCCCAACAAAGAAGGACGTAGCTCCCCACGTCGACAGTGCTGACGTTGAAAAACCTGTCCTAGACTCTAAGTTCTGCGTCCCTTTTACTAACCAGTTGTAGCCCCAACGGAACGAATGACCCAAAGGGAATGCCGAATGTCGAAGGAAGAGGTGACATCTCCCTTGGTGGGAAGGTGAGAAAAACCAACCAAGGCAGGTTGATAACTCCCTGTTTTAGGAAACAACTTGCCTGGGGGCAAGTATGGTTGAAGACATACAGAACTCGTTTTTCATCAATAGATAGACCTGGTTTACAATGAGTGTCCCCATTGCTGATTCATACTTGGGCTTCTAAGGTGCTCAAAAGCCACTAAAACATTTCTCGGTCTGTAGGTTGCCTGAGCACCTCCTTTTGCTATCCTATTGCCCTATTAATGTGTCGAGTTATATGATATTCATTCACCGTGTGGACTTGGGCAGCTTAATCTCTCCAGGCCTTAGTTTTCTCAGAATGGGTATAAATACACCAACACTTCCCGGGGCCTGGAGACGGGATACGAGGGTGAAGTCAGATGGAGTTTGAATGTCCTGAGCATGTATGCATATGGCTTGGTCTGGAGCAATCCCCTCCTCTCGGGAGTGACCATTTCACATTTAATCCCTCTGGCTATCCTGTGGGTCACTAGCAGGTACTGTATAGTCCGAATTTAAAAGACAATGACTCTGAACTTGAGTCGGCCCAACCGGCTGGATTTTGTCCAGCTTTCCTTCAATGAAAACATCTTACTGGTGTCTATAATTGATTTCGACTGATGTAAAGAAACTTTTTCTGTCATCGACAAAGCCTTTCTGAAAGCTTCTCGAATGTTAAGAAGGACGATTTTCAAACCATCCAGCATGAGGATCCACACGTTTGCATCCAAGGTTGGCCTTGACTCCCAGACATCTCCAGGGGCGTGGGCTCACAGACGGGAGAGAAGACTCCCGTTTAAAGTGATGATATCTGGGGCGCCTGGGTGGCTCAGTCGGGTAAGCGCCTGACCCTTGATTTCGGCTCAGGTCACGACCTCACGGTTCGTGGGTTCAAGCCCCGTGTTGGGCTCTGTGCTGACAGCTTGTGCTTGGGATTCTCTCTCTTCCTCTCTCTCTCTGTCCCTCTCCGACTTGTGCTTTCTCTCTCTCTCTCTCTCAAAAATAAATAAGAAAAAGTTTAAGTGATGACATTTGAACTCTTGAAGGAAGCCAGCAAGCAGGGATGGGGAATTGTGTACTAGCAGTGAGGCCTGAAGGCCTCACTGGAGCCTTCTCTGGGCTGCCCTTCCAACCAAGCTCGCTCTGTAGAGACCACATCCACTTGGAGCCTCATGGAAGCTGCTCTCCTGCTCTCTGCTGGGGGAAGTGCCCTGCCCGAGCGTCTCCCAGGGGGAGGCAAGGCCTGGGAGCCAGTGAGTCATTCTGTCTTGGCACAGAGTCCCCAGGGCTCTTGGGGGAAACAAACAGACTTTGTTGAAAGGAAGCCCTCCTGCGTATGAATGGCCACCAGTCAGCTCTTTGGTGGAGCCCTATAACCTGCTCCTGCCCCTTCTTCCCCTCTTGGCCTGGAGAAACCACAGTGGCTTGGGGGAGGGGGTGGATGCTTGAAGGTCAGACCTCTGTTGTCAGCCTGGAACAAAGACCCAGGCCCTGGCCGGAGAGACCTCTCCTGGGGCCCGATAAGGGGCCCCTGCTTCTGACGGAGTTTTAGTGGCCTCACCATTGCTTGGGTAAAAAGAGAGTCAGGCTGGACACCTCCTTCCCGTCATCTCTCTTCTGGGTGGCGGTCAGGCATCTCCCTCATGTTGAAAGTGCTCTCCCTCCGGGAGCTCACTTCTGTGATGTTTATTCACCTTTGTTGGAGGAATTTCTCTGCCCAACACACAGCTTTATTATGTAATGCCACGGGGGAATATTTTCCTCTCTTGGCAGCTGTATTGAGAATTTCTTATGAACAGACACCCACTCTTAGGAGAGAAGAATATTCAAATCGGTCTGTTTGGGGATCGGGGAGGGAACCGATCTTCTTGGGCCTGAATGGGAGCAGACCGAGGGAGCCGGGGACAGGCTTGTGTGTCACTCCAGAGAAGGAAGGAAGAAGGAAGGGTAGAAGCGTGGTGTTAACTGCCGGCGTGGTGTCCTAAAGCCGTCCGTGTGCCCCTGTGACCCATCCAGTCCTGGGATCATCAACCTTTCAGTAAAGGCCCCGCGCCCGGAGTGTTTCAGATGAGTGGCTTTCTTTCAGAAATCCCTTTAAGATACATGCTTCTTGTTCAGCTGGATGAGGGTGACAAGCCACGTGAGCTCAGAAGCTGGCAGAAATAGGAGGCGATAGCTCTTGGGGGAATTCGCAGTAAACTGCGGGGACAACTCTGGGTTTTTGAAAATCCGTGGAATTCGGGTTTGGACTAATTTTAACTGCATGTGCTAGGAGTGAGGGCTGTGGATAACATCTGACTCACACTGTCAATGTCCCTGGGCTCGCCTTCACTGGTACCCACAGTTCTCTCCTCCTCTCACAAAGAGGAGGGGGCTGGGGCTCCATATGCTGAGGCTCGCTGCGATCGAGGGCATGACATGGTCTCCGAGGAGGAGGAGGAGGAGGAGGAGGAGGAGGCGTGACCCTGTTTATTAGCTCCTTGGAGCAGGGCGAGGGAGCCGGGACAACGTGGCAGGTGCGCGGGAAGCCCTTCCCCTCATTAACCCAGATGGAGGTCACGGCTCCATCCCGGCTGCTGCCAGGAAACAGCAGCCTGTCAAAACTTCGGGCGAAACGCAAGGTTCCAGCTCATTGGAACCCAGTCCCGCGATGAGCGCGGGCAGAAGAGGGAGCTGTGCTTGACTAGCCCCAGAGAGGCCAAGCAGATGTCGTGCGAGACCCCTCTCTGCCAAGCTCCAGCACTGCCTGGGCTCATCACCCAAACAGGGCCCCGAGGAGAGCAGCTGATGAGGGCCTCGCCGTGCAGGGAGCCACGGAGCGCTCGGCTCTGCCCCCTCCCCCAGGGCGGCCTGGCCCCCCCGCCAGCTCAGTTAGGAAAGGAGGCCGGGCAGCCAGTAGTACCTGGGGAACTCCTGCAAGAGACCCAGCAATGCTTTTGGACGGCGTCCAGCCGTCACGGGCTGCAGGGACTTCAGCCGGGGCGGGGCCGGCCGGGAGACAGAAGCTGGGAACACGGACACGCTCCCACCCCCCCACGGGGAGAGAGGTGGACATAAACTGTGAACTCCAAAAGCAGGTCTCTTAGCTGCTCTGTCTGCAGTGGCTTGGAGAGCGATCACGGCTTCCCTCGGGCCGAACAAGCGCCTGCCCTGGTACCCAGACACCTTCCAGAAAGCAATGAGGGATCCGCACGCTGACACGCGCGCCCATGTGTGTGTCTAAATGGTGTGAGCGCCTGTTCCGTACGGGCGTGCGTTTGAGCGAGGACATACCGGTCACCGTGTGAGAAGATGGGTGCGGTCAGTTGCGGCGTGTACACACGGACAGTGGGGGTGCGCTTTTCTTCACGCGCCTGTGTGCGTCGTGTTCTACGTGTGCATCGCCTGACCGTACGTGTGCCTGCATGCGCACGGCCAGTGTGTAGGTGCTTCCCCGGGGGTCTGTGCGCGCATCTGGCCACATGGTCAGCCGTGCCTTTGTTAGCGTACGTGTCCTCTGTGTGCGGAGAGGTTCCTGGACTATGACGTGTGGGCGTGCCGACCACAGGCCCCACATGCATGCGTCATTCTAGCTGGTAAACTGCGTGTACGTCCAATGGGTGTGCACGTCCCGTGTGTGTGTGGTTTTTATAAAACCCCTGCACGTGTGTGTGACGTGTGTGTCAGTTGTGTGAACGCATGGGAGAGAAAAGGCACAGCGCTGGAGACGATGTGCGTGCACGCACCACTGGTGGCCCATCCAGCCTATCCACAGCCATCTCTGGACATCGAAGCCCCTTGGCACGGCACGTGGGGTTGGCCCCCCACAGCTCACCTATCCCTCCTGCAGGCCAGCCCCGTTGCCTGCCATGCCCGGTGCCCCCGTAACTGCCTTTACTCCATTTCTATAAACCTGCTTACAGTTCCATGCTCTTGGGCCTCTGTTCGTGCTGGTCCCTCTTCCGGAACGCCCCTTCCCTTCTGTCATCATTCTGCCACTTACCGATCGTTTCAGATTCGGTTCAAGGGTGGACACATCTATGTAGCCTCCTTGATGTTGAAGCTGATCATTTCCTACTTTGTCTCCCAACGATGGACGCAAACACATCTCCCCAAAAGCACCTCTGAGGTTCTAGGCACTTGTTTGCCTGCACATGTGGTTTTCCCGTACAAGACGGTGACCCCCGGCGGGGGGGGGGGGGAGGGAGACGGTGCTGGCTTCTGCTCCCTGAGCACTAGGGCATTCCAGACCTTCTGCTAGACCTACTCAGCCACATGGCAGTCCTGTTAGGCAGGTGACTTTGTTCTCACTCTAGAGATGGAGTCGCTGAGGCTCTCTGAAAGGGTCATAGATCTCGTAAGTAGCTAGGCAAGAACTGAACCCTATGTCTGACTCTGGGGCTCAAGTATTATACGGTTACACCATTCCTACTGAAGAACTTATTCTTCTGATTGTTGACTGATTCATTGATTCCAGAAATATTTATTGAGCGCTTGCCATATACCGGTTGTTGTTCTAAGCTCCTAGAATACAACCCCAAATTGCCTCATGGAGCTTGAATTCTAGTTCTGGTTGACCCCAGGAGGCTGGGATGGATGGTGTGCGTGTGTGTGTGTGTGTGTGCGCACATATGTACATGTAGGTGTGCATTCTATCTTTGAGCCGGAGTGCCCCAGGATCCAAGGTTATCTCAGAAGGAGATGCCCTGAAAGATTAGTCGTGCAACTGCGGAGTGGAGAAGATGAGAAACAGATCATCAAATGCCCACATCCTACTGCCCGGAACCTGCGAATGTATTAGGCTCCATGGAAAAGAGAAGTTCAGGTTGCAGACGGAATTAAGGTTGCCAAGCAGCGGATTTTAGGAGAGGGAGATTATCCTGGATTATAAGGGTAGGGCCAGTGAAGTCACAGGTGTTCTGAAAAGCGCCAGGGAAGACAAAAGCAGAAGGCGTCAGGATGACGCGGGAAGGACAGGACTCACCATTGCTGACTTTGACGGTGAAGGAAGGGGCCGGGAGCCAGAGCATGTGGGCAGCCTCTAGAAGCTGGACAAGACGAGGAAACGGATTCCTCCCTGGAGCCTCCAGAAGGAATACAGCCCTGCTCCCAACTTGACTCCAGCCCAGTAAGAACCATGTTGGAATTCTGACTTCCAGAACTGTAAGAGAATGAACGTGGGTCACTTTAAGTTTCTTGGAGGTGAAATATTAATGGTGGCCGCAAGATAATGGATACAGGAGCCAGGGTCTCAGGTCGGGAGACACGGGTTGCATCAAAATAAAATCTGGACGCAAGCTGCGTGAGCTAACGGCATAGTAAAGGGTGAAGGATGTTGAGTGAGAAGCGCCAACGAGCAAGTTCCAAGTGTGTGAGAGGTTGATGGCCACGGTGCATGCACACTGAGCGTCTGGGGGGCCTTGACTTTCACTCAGCGATAGATGCATTTCCCCAAGCTAGGGACAGCTGCTTAAAGGAACAGCATAGCTTGCTATTCCTGCTGCTGGTTTTAGGAGAAGAGTGAGACCCACTGGGGACTGAGGCAACGGTTCCCATGACAATGGGAACGCGACCCCAAACCAAAGCTCCCAGAAGCTCTGCAAGCAAGGCTCTGATGATGGGGAGCCTCAGGCCTTGTCCCAGAAGAAGGTCATTCTGACTCCAGACTGAGCTGCTCCACTTGGACGGCATCCCCGCTATCCAAAAAGCCCCGCGGGCCAACGGGCAGCGGCATCGGCGGCATCAATGGCAATGAAATGAATAATTACATATTTCCTTCTATGCTCGTTGTTGGGGGCTGAGAGAAAGGGCCACAAATAGGGCTCCAGGAAGGAAGCTCATGAGGGAAAACTGGACCAAAGCTGAGCAATGACTGGGGGTGGGGTTGGGGGGGGGTTCCATTACTGCAATTAGCACACTGTATAAACAGCACTTATGGGCTCTATCTGGGAGTTTGTGGTAATCCATCTGAAATAGACAACTATTTTATGCAGGGAGGAATGAGGGGGACTATTTCCAAGTCAATTTAATAGTCTAGTCTGCAAACAATCCCCTTCCTCCTTGTTCACGCTCTCCCCTTCTCTCCCCTTCTTGGCTCAGAGCCGCGTCCCCTCCCCACAGCTGTGCTCACTTGAATGGTAAATCAAGCCCCCTAAAAACCTGGCATGTGGAAATCTTTCAGCATCCTCGGGCTGTCTTTATCCCACGGCGGGGTTTTGCTGGGCTTCTCCTTTCTCGCTCACAGACAATCAGAACTGGACTTGTCCTCTCCTCTGTGACCTTCTGTCTTGCAAACAGGAGGATGGGTTTGCAGTAGGGGATGGTGTCTCCGTAAGGAGTGAAGAGGTCCCAGGAGCTTCTGACCGACACCTTCCTGATTCTTCTCATGCTTCTGAGGGCCTGCCAGGGTGCGTGTTTGTGTGCAGCTCCCGAATCTCTTTCTCTCAAGAAACCCGGCTGAGGGTACGATTTTGTCATCCAGCTGGTCTCTGGGTAAAGCAATTTGGCTCAGAGCTGGGGAAATTCCAATTACCAGACTTTAGAAACTGAAATATTTTATACCTTTTTCTAGCAACCTATTCTGTCTCTCTGTCTCGCTCGTCTACCCTCCCTTCCACCATCCTCTCTCTCTCTCTCTCTTTTCTGTTTTGGCTCTTTGGGCAGAAATAGCCAAATATTGTCATGAAGACATGTTAAACAAGTTAAAAAATATATATAACCTTGGCAGTATAAGTAGAACAGGGGCATGGTTTCCCTGATCTGTCCCCCATCTTTGTGTCTAGGTAATTTGGGGTTATACACATTTTCTTTATAGAGATTTCAAAACGTTGAAAACGAACGCCCGAATCTTGACCCATTCATTGTTAGCAACTCAAAGGATTTTTCTGGAGCACCAAAATGCCACATAGAGGGTGGTGGTAAAGATGGAAATTGTTGTGACAGTCAAATCCATCCCCAAACATTGCCAAATGTCTCCTGGGGTGGGGGGGGGCACGGTGACCCCTGGTCGACAACCTCTGTCATCACGGAATGAATTTTTACAGCAATTCTACAAGTTCAAGGTTTCACTTCAGAGTAGTGAATTGTCTTGCCTGAGACCACCCAGGCTTTAAGAGTCTAGGTTTAAGTTCCTATCTCAGGCTCTTTCCAGAGCTGTGCAGCTGCCTGCCCCACGGACTGTTTCCGAAAATTCCACATGGCCTGATGTGGGGGCGGCCCATCCTGGGTGCTGTCTAATGGACACAGCCCAGTAGAGCTCCATTTCTCAGTGCACAGAGGGCTTCTAGATCTGGCTGCAAAAAAAGAACAACACCGTCTCTGTTATGAAGAAACCCACAGCTTGGGAAAAAAAAAAAAAAAAAAAGCAGGGACACGTCTGATTCATCAGGATGACTCATACCTGGGATCACTTCGCCTCGACTCGGCTTCCCGTGGCCTGTCGCGACTTGTGAAGGGCCACGGTGAGTTGAGGAAAGAAAAGTCCCTTTTGAATGTTGGGGATGGATCCACCCGTCTGGGTGCAGAGAGAGCTCGGTGCAGCCATCAAGATAGCTTTATGGGGGACGCAGAATCAAACTGCAGGGAATCCAGCATGCAGGGCTTGGGAGGTCCTTAGAAGTTTCCAAACCCGTCCTGGCCAGCCCAGTGTGCCCCTCCGTGGATAGCTCACGAACCTGGAGCAGTGGCCAGCTACAGCGTACAGGGGAAGGTATTCAATAATTTCTTAGCAAGACCGGAGCTCGGGGGGGAAACGGATCTTCAGGTGCGGATACGGTGGTGATCATCCTGGCGAATGCACCAAGCTGCGGAGTTCATCCCTTTACATATAAACCCTTGTCGCCACCGTGATTACATCAGGCCTCTGGGAAGCCATGTGCGCGGCCCTCTATTATCTGTTGATAGATTACTTGGTAATCACACTCATGTCGTTTTCTTGAGGACAAGAGGGTGTAATCTGCCTGCTTCGTGGGTCTCCCATTTCTTGGTGCGCAGCTAATCCCCATCCGGCTCGCTGAGTGACTGGGTTGACAGAGGAGCCGGTGAATTTCCACCAACCCCATTAGGGGTCTTTGTGCCCCTCCAGCAGACGGTTGCCCAAATTCCACCCATTAAAAAAAAGAATGGGCTAATTAAGCCTGCCAGCCTAATTTTGTGCTTTCTAATTTTGCCCTTTAAATGCATCATAATTATCAGATGCAAAATACATTTTCAAATGCAGAGCCACTGACGGGTGTATTTTTAAATGTGCAGGGCTAAGACGGGAGTTAGCAAAGAAGCAGGCAGTATTTTTAACTTGCATCGGGGCAGGAAAAGGCCATTGCCTCACCGATTCCTGCCAGTGTATTTGGAATGAAAACGGCACTTATCCCTGTGTTACTGAAATGGATGTTACCGTAGTGCTGTGCCCCGCAATGCTGCTGCGTGCCATGTCCTTTGGGGTGCACTTGGACAAGTGGGGGGGGGTGTGGTCACAGCTCTGGGACTCTGGGCTTCACGTTAGGGCATGGGGTACATGCCTCCCCAGACACTGCAGAAGTGAGGGTTGATACAGGCACGGATTTGGAAGAGCAAGCCCTTTCACCTTGTTATTATCTTAACAGCTTTTCGTTGTTTTTCTTTGTTATTGACCAAAGCGTGCACCTAAAACCTTTGGTTCCTGCAGCTTTTGGCCCGAAATAATTTTCCTTCTCCCCAGTCTACCCTAAGAGGCATGGCATAATTCTATTCAAAATGAATGCTGAAAACAAAAAGCGTCCTAAATAATTACATATCATATTACATTTAAAAGATACAGCAATTCTATTCAGTGTATCCAACCCCTATTAAGTTGCACTATATAAAGCAGTGTAATATAATGCATTTCAATGGGTCTAGCATAAAAACAAAACAAAACAAAACAAAACACAAAACAGCCATACTAGCACATTAGCTTGGGACTCAGTACCATGGAGCTTTCCCCTCTGAGTTTATCGCCCTCATTTCATAAAGCCCTTCTATTTACAGATGGGGAAACTGAGGCGCAGAGAGTTTGCACGGGAGAAGCAGGGTGGGAACAATTCTTCTCCCGTTCCCCTTCGGGACAGAGAACATTGCAACCCCTCTGGGTGGACCCACTATTCCTTGGATCCCGACGAATGTTCCCAGGGCGTGTTGGCATCTGGCTGCAGGGTCGTGACTGCGAGAACACCATCTTCCCGCAAGACTCTGCCAACAGGGCTCTGGACGCTACTGGGCTCCTTCCGGAAATCCCTTCTAAGTAGGCATGATAAAATGGATGACACGAGCGTCCACAGCAGCACTATTCATAACTACCAAAAGGTGGAAAGAGCTCACATGTTGATCAACTGGCGACGAGGTAAACACGTTGGTGTTGTTTCCAGGCAGCGGAACGTTCTTCGGCCGTAAAGGAAAGAATGAAGCCCTGGTACGTGTTACAACACAGAGGGGCCTTGACAACATGCTGAGCGGAGGAAGCCAGACACAAAAAGGCACATTTCGGAGGTCCAGAAGAGGCACCTCCATACAGAAAGGAAGTAGATTAGTGGTTCTAGGGGCTCGGGGTAGGGAAATGAGGAGTTACGGTTTGAAATTAGTGAGTGGTGATAGCTTCTCAGCCTCGTGAATATACTAAGAACCACGCACTGTATCTTTTAAAGGGTGAATTTTATGGTATGTGAATTATGTTTCTATAAAAAAATAACGGGTTACGTTATAAAATTAAGAGCCAAGATGGATTACCATTTCGCCTCCGTGGTTCCCACAGAAATGGAAACCACGCAGTGGCTTCCACGCTGCTTTAGTGGTTTCTGAGGTCCTTTCTGAGCACCGTCCATGGGTCTGCCAGCATCGGATGAGGGCCCACCGGAAGGAAGAACCACAGTGATCATCCAGGCTCCAGAAAGGCAGAGGTCGTGTTGAGGTCACAAAGGCCAAAGTGAGAAATTCAATCAGAGCAGAAATGCATTGCCCTTGAAGCTAGAAGACCTGAATTCAAATCCTGACCATGCCACTCGGAGCTGTGTGACCCTGGGTAGATCACTTAAACCCTCTGTGCTTAGAGGACCTCATCTATAAACTGAAGACACTGATAACACCTCCCTTGAGGAATTCTTATGGGGATTAAATAATGAATCGTTATTTGTAAAGGGCTAAAACAGGGTCCTGCGCTATGTGAGCGCTACGTATATCTTTATTAAGATAATTTTGCAGGTGCATTAACTTCCTTTTGCCTTCCTTTTGCCTTCCGACAAACTGAGCAGCTTAAAACCACACACATTTAGTATCTGCCAGATTTGGAGGTCAGCCGTTCCAGGAGTTCTGGAAGTTGAAATGGGTCTATGGGGCTAAAGCAAATGAGTCGGTAGGGCTATAGTCAGGGAGAATCTGTTCCTTTCCTCTTTCAGCTTCTAGAGGCCGTCTGAGTTCCTTGGCTTGTTGCTGTGGGTCACTCTGACCTCTGCTCCTTTGTCACATCTTTGACTCGGCCCTTCTTGCCTCCCTCTTGTGAACACCCTTGTGGTTACACTGGATCAACATGGATAATCCAGGACAAGGAAATCTGCAAAGCCCCTTTTGCCACATAAGATGACATATTCACAGGTTCCGGGTTTAGAATGTGGACATCTTTGGAGGGGGGGGGGCATCCATCTGCCACAAGAATATATTAATTTCTCGTACAGGTGGTTGAGCTACATACGCTTAATCAGGGGGTTAGGAAATACTTGAGACGCTCTGAGATTTCTATTTAATTCAAATACACCAAAGGGTCTGGGATCTGAGGGAGGCTGGGCCGGCTCCCTAAGGCTTAATCCCCATCATTCTAGTTGCTCTGACGTCAGTGCAGGGGAGGGAGGCATTTTTCCTCCTGCAGGTACCCTCTGACCAAGAGTCCTGGTGCTCTCTGTTCCCCGTGCCTGAACACAGTTCCTCGAAACTTTCTTCATGAGTTGGCTCAGGTGTCACCTTCTCAGGCTCACTGTGACCATCCTATTTAAAAGTGCGACCCACTCGAACCTAGCCTTCTAATTTTTCCCCCCCCCCGCCCCCCCCCCCCCCCCCGCCCATGATCCCTGCCTCCTAGGATTCACACCTTTGTGCAATTCTCTCCCCTCGAGGGCTGGGCCTAGATTTTAATGAACAGAATATAGCAAAAATGATTGGCTATCCCTTATGGATTATCAAAGCCCATGACTTCCATCTGCCACTCTCTTTTGCTCTTTTGTTCGCTTGATCTAATGAAGCCGGATGCCATGTAGTGAGCTATCCTATGGAGAGGTCCACATGGCAAGGAACTGAGCGTGGCTTCTGGCCAACAACCCACAAGGAACTGAGTCCTGCCAACAGCCAGGTAAGTAAGCTTGGACGTGGCTCCCACTCTCGCCGTGTGTTGGGCTCACTACAGCCCCGGCGGACGTCTCGATTATAGGCTTCTGAGAGGTTGCGAAACTAAGGACCCAGCGAAGCCATGTTGGATTCCTGAGAAACTAGGAGGTCATGAATGTTGCTTGGAATTGGAATGTTTTGGGGTGATTTTTGTAGTAACAGATAACTAATATAATAGTCGACATCAATCAGAGGCGGCCAGGCAGCGGGCCAGATGTATTTTGCGCATAACCGTATTTGATCCTTTGCAATTTGGTACTATTATTCGCCCCTTTTAAAGATGGGAAAGCTGAGGCTCTGTAAAATTGGGGCTTGACCAGCATCCCCGAGCTGGTAAACAGAAGAGTCAGGTGAAAATGACCCATGTTGTTTTTTATCAGCTGCATGGACGGAGTTCAGCCTGTGCTTGGGGAATAGTGCAATTTCCTGTGGATTAATGTGGGAATCAGATAAATATTTGGTGGAAGCCTCCATACGGAGAACTCTCTCCTTGGAGTTGCCCACAGCCTCCTCTCATGAGCAACTCTCCCCGGCCTAGTAACGTACCCATGTAAGAACTAACCAAGGAAGACTGCATTTTCTGGGCATTTTCCTTGGAATCTTACATCAGGCCTTCGATGTAGCTGGCAAGGGCCGGGAACGGGTGCTGCAGATGCCCATCTTCTCTCCCGAAGCCATCTAGAGGGTGAGAGTGAAAGTCTACCCTGACTTGGGGGTCTATAGGAGGTGTGTTTTCCCCAGGAGAGACCTTTAAGAGCCCCTGGAAGCAAGCTAAGGAGGAAGAGAACCAAGAGAGTTCTTTTCTGCCTAAATTTATGCAAATCAGTGGTTTGTCCTCTAAACGTGATTTTTATCTCCGTTTCCTTTTGCAGCTGATTGAGCGATCGGAAGCAAGCACTGCAGTTGTGACCCCCATCTGAACTCTGCCCCTCTGAAAACCCATTTGCTTCTGCAAAACCTTGCTACCTTGAGCCCACCACTGTTTTCCAGGGGAGGATCCCAAGGGTCCCAGTCTGAATCCCCTCCCACCCTGTTGTGAGAACCCTACTTGTCTTTGCACTGAAACTGACTTCCATTCACTAACTGAGACATCCTTGGAGGTAGAAGGCAGAGGCCACTCTCCTTAGCCCTCTGGAAAATGAAGCACATGGCCGATCAGGTTGGTTTTCACCTGCACAGAGTCAGGATGTTGACATCTGCAAGGTTTGGGTGGACACCAAGTTCAACAGTCTCATGTTACAGACAAGAAACTGAGGCCAGAGAGAGGAAGGGATTTGCCTACGGTGACCTAGTTGGCTGGGCAAAGGGCATATCTTGAGGGCGGCAGACACGTAAGGATTGGGACATCCTGGTACAAAGCTCAGAAGGCTCCTTCCACCAAGCCAGCGATTGTACAGCAGTTAAAAGGGGTTCTTCGGTTCTCCGGCACTTTATCAACGTTATGTCCATCTTCACAAAAAAGTCCAAGTCCACAGTGGTTTCTTTATGTTTTTTTAAAGAAGTTACTGACCTAGTTAAAGGATCTGATGAAATACGAAACTCTTTCCTTCGTAAAAAAAAAAAAATACAATATGCCAAAAATTATATTACATTTTAAGGACTCTTTGAAGGCCCATGGACTCCAGGCTGAAAGCACCTGCTTTTAAGTTTGGTTATTTTCCCCATAGAGCGCACGGGAAAACTGAAGTTCAGAGAAGGTATGTGCTATGCTCATGCCTAGTGTGGTGATGTATGCCCTTACACAGAGATTGGCTGAACTCCAAAACTCAAGTTGGTTCATTCCCCCAGATTACACTGAGATGAAATACCATGGATTCTGGAAAACAAGTATTCACTCATTCTTTACCAATCAATATGTTGTTGTTAAAGCCTCTACCGAGTGCCTGGCATTAGAATAAGAAATGGCACCTTGGAACTTACACAAAGTTTGGCATAGCTGGCTTTCCTCTCTGCAAGAGAGAGCCTGCAACTGGGAACTCATGGCCGGCCTTCCCAAGACATGTGTGTGTGTGTGTGTGTGTGTGTGTGTGTGTGTGTGTGTGTATTTTATAAGAGTAGATGTGCAGCAGTCCCCAGCGAAGGAGACGGGATGGACACCCTACAGAGGGCTTCATGGGTTGAACAGAGCAGAGACTAAGGAGCAAACTCAACCAGGAACCAAATGCGTTCCATCAAAGTTGACATGCAGTTGTGTCCAGATCCGACGGGAGCATTCCATCCTGTTATTTTTAGGATTAAGACTTTAGGCTTTATATCAGAATGACGCTATATGGCTTGATAGGCTCCTTGTCCTGCCTTCTTTACAGGTGCTGGGGCTGGAAGCCACATGTCCCCTGGATGGCCCTTTCCACCATGGTCATGGGGATCCAAGTGATGTCTGGTTAAAGGAAAGGGAAAAGAATCAGCGGTGGCAGTGGGGGTCACCAGGAGGAGACTCAGTCTGGTAAATGAAAGAGACAGTTTAGATCAGAGCCAGTTGGCTGGCCCGGTTTGTATAGTTAATGCTGGGTAATTGTCTTCACTTTGATTTTTGCCTAACTGAGTGACTTCTCCCCAGTCTCCGTAATAGCCTGAGTTTCTCCCGAATCTGGTCATAGGATACTTTCCCTGATTTCTGACTATTAGGTTTTCCTCTACCTGTCCTCTAAGCGACTGAATCGCATTTAGAGACTTTCTAGTAGTCTAAAGATGTCCTAAAAGACTTCCTTCTAGCTAGTCCAGCTCTGTGCTGGCCTCCGTGGAGCTGGAGCTCTGGAAATCATCCCCCTTGGAGAAGTACCATCAGAAGAGGCTGTGGGGGGGCAGGGCATGGAGCAGGTATAGTTGTGGAAAACGGCACAGGAGGCTGACTGAGGTCCAGTGGTCAATTCGTCGATGATCTTAAAGCAAGAAGAGAGCAAGGTGGAAGTAATCCTCAGCAGTCCCCTTGGATTTGGTCACTCAGGGAAACTCCCCACCCTCCTGTAGAGTGTGTCCCTTGAGTTCTAATCCTGTCTCGGCCACCAAGTCTGTGTGATATTAAACAGGTCCCTTCTCCTTTTGGGGACTCAGTTTCTCCATTCTATACCGTGGGTGGGACCACATGCTTTCCCCAGGTCTTTCTGCCCGCTCCCCCCAAATCTAGACTTTTCTGTTTGAGATTTGAGAAAACATCCAAAATGAGTTTCTTTAGTGGAGGTGTAATTTACATACAGTGAAACGCTCTTGACTGTACTGTTGAGTCACTTTTGACAAACACATACACTTGTGTAACTTCACTGACCCCAACCGGGACACAGAATGTTTCCATCCCCACAAAAAGTTCCCTTGTCCCGTTTTCCAGTCAATTCTTTACCTCAGAGGCAACCACGGATCTGATTTCTATCACTGTAGGTTAGTTTTGCATATTCTAGAATTTCATATAAATGGAATTATACAGTATGTACTTTTGGGTCTGACTTCACTCAGCACATTATTTTTGAAATTCATCTACATTGTTGTACGTAGTTTATTCCGCCCTTTTGTTTCTCTTTCTTTCTTTCTTTCTTTCTTTCTTTCTTTCTTTCTTTCTTTCTTTCTTTTTCTTTCTTTTCCTTCCTTCCTTCCTTCCTTCCTTCCTTCCTTCCTTCCTTCCTTCCTTTCCTTTCCTTTCCTTTCCTTTCCTTTTCTTTTTTTTTTTTTTGCTGAGTAATATTCTATTATATGAATATATTACAGTTAGTTAATCCATTTTCCAGTTGATGGACATTGGCTGTTATGAGTAAAGGTACCAAGAACGTTTGCTCATACACAAGTCTTTTTTTGTGGATCTATGTTTTTATTTTTCTCGGACAAACATCTAGGAATAGAATTGCTGTGTCATTAGGCAGGTGTGCATGTAACTTTTTAAGAAACTGTTCAGCAGTTTTCCCGAGTGGTTTTTACCCTTTTATATTCCCACCAGCAATGCACGAGCGTTCTGGTGGACCCACCATCTCTCCATCATTTGATGGTATCCTTCTTCCCCTCCTTAGACATTCTAGGGAGTATATCATGGCTCACAATGATTTTTACACTCATTTTCATTTATTTTTTTGTTTCATTTTACCACTGAGCCAAAAGCAAATTGTTATCAGGACCCTGCTAAAGAATCAAAGGTACTTCGAATCATTATTAAATATCCGCATTTTTTTTCTGTTAAATTCAGTCTTTAATTTCCTTTTTTATTTTCCTTTTCTAAAATTTTTAAAATTGTATTTTTTAAATTTACCTCCAAGTTAGTTAGCATATAGTGCAACAAGGATTTCAGGAGTAGATTCCCTAATGCCCCTTCCCCATTTAGCCCATTCCCCCTCCCACAACCCCTCCAGGAACCCTCTGTTCTCCATATTTAAGAGTCTCTTATGTTTTTTCTCCCTCCCTGTTTTTATATTATTTTTGCTTCCCTTCCCTTATGTTCACCTGTTCTATGTCTTAAAATCCTCATATGAGTGAGGTCATATGATTTTTGTCTTTCTCCGACTGACTAATTTCACTTAGCATAATACCCTCTAGTTCCATCCACATAGTTGCAAATGGCAAGATTTCATTCTTTTTGATTGCTGAGTAATACTCCATTGTGTGTGTGTGTGTGTGTGTGTGTGTGTGTGTATGTGTGTGTGTGTGTGTGTGT
>NW_024412421.1:29843873-29920579 GCF_014898765.1 Herpailurus yagouaroundi
TGTGTGTGTGTGTGTGTGTGTATGTGTGTGTGTGTGTGTGTGTGTGTGTGTGTGTGTGTGTATACATACCACATCTTCTTTATCCATTCATCTATCTTTGGACACTTGGGCTCTTTCCATACTTTGGCTATTGTTGATTGTGCTGCTATAAACATGGGGGTGCATGTGTCCCTTTGAAACAGCACACCTGTATCTCTTGGATGAATGCCTAGTAGTGCAACTGCTGGGTCGTAGGGTAGTTCTAATTCTAATTTTTTTGAGGAGCCTCCATACTGTTTCCCAGAGTGGCTGCACCAGTTTGCGTTCCCACCAGCAGTGCAAAAGAGATGCTCTTTCTCCGCACCCTCCCCAACATCTGTTGTTGCCTGAGTTGTTAAGGTCAGCCATTCTGACAGGGCTGAGGTGATATCTCATTGTGGTTTCGATTTGTATTTCCCTGGTGATGAGTGATATTGAGCATTTTTTCATGTGTCGGTTGGCCATCTGGGTGTCTTCTTTGGAGAAGTGTCTATTCATGTCTTTTGCTCATTTCTTCACTGGATTATTTGTGTTTTGGGTGTTGAATTTGATAAGCTCTTTATAGATTTTGGATAATAACCCTTTATCTGATAATGCCATTTGCAAATATCTTCTCCCATTCTGTTGGTTGCCTTTTAGTTTTGCTGATTGTTTCCTTTGCTGTGAAGAAGGTTTTATTTTCATGAGGTCCCAATAGCTCATTTTTGCTTTTGTTTCCCTTGCCTCCGGAGATGTTATTTTGGGGAGAGTGCAAGCAGGGGGGTGGCAGAGAAAGGGGGCCAGAGAATCTGAAGTGGGCTCCGCACTGACAGGCTGACAGCAGCGAGCCTAACGTGGGGCTTGAACTCATGAACTGTGAGATCGTGACCTGAGCTGAAGTCGAATGCTCAACCGACTGAGCCACCCAGGTTCCCCTAAATATCCACATTCTTCTGCAGATGGCTGGTCTGCCAAATCATGCCTCCTTTACTGACTCAATGCATTCCATTTCTTTTCATAAATACGTATCAATTGCCAAATATGCGTAGGTCTCTAGTACTAGATTCCTATCAAGATAGTAAAGAAAAGTAAGACTGGATTTAAGCTCTCAAGGGCATTATGGGAGAGGCAGAACCTAAAATGGTATCTTGACACTCCAATGTAACCTGGAAGAGACCAAAGTGTTGAGGAGCCTATACAGGGAAAAATAACTCCCACCATATCTGTCAAGGAAGGAGAGAGATACAGTTTTGAAAATCTGTATGTAAAGCAATACCAGAAGCATCAGGAAAGAAGTGGACAGGGAGGTTAAAACCTGGTTGTACCGCCGACCCCCCCAACTTCCCAACCTGGCATGTATTAGGCATCCTTGAGACATGGGCACACTTAGAGTGATTAGTGGAGATCGGGAAGCCAGCCCAGGGAGTTGAAGCATTGCACCCACAAGTTGGTACCAGTGAGAACGTGCTGGAGAACGTGCCGACAATGGGCAGTGGCATCGCTGGGGCTGAGTGCAGAGCATTAAGAAGAGGAGGGCATGGCTGGGCTTTCTCCCTAAGGTCTAGACCTGGGAAAGCACGTCCAGCGTCTGAGAGACGGGTGCGTAGGCCTTCCTTGAAGGATATGTCACCGATATCCACACGTGGCTTCATCTCCTCGGGGAGCCTGGTGTTCTCCGAGGCCCTTAGGGGAGTAAAGGGTCTGGCCACACAGCGATGAGCCCACCGTGGCTGGGGAAGTGCTGGATCAAGTTGGTTAAGTTTTCTTTCTCTGCTCTGGCTGGAGTAGCCCCCACTAGAAAAATCCCATAGAATGGGGCCTGGTGGAAAGGAGGCCATAGTCCCTTCCTGGTTTCACACTGATTGAGGAGAGGGGTGGGCAGAGCCGTCTCCCCATTCCTTCATTACAAGATCCAACATTTAGGGAGTATGCACCATAGGGAGTATACTGTGAAAACTACAGATGAAAGTTGAGGCATACAGAGGGATAAAACGATCATTATGAAACAGGGCAAAGGGGGCTAACACAGAGCCATACATTGGGAACTCAGGAGGGGACACGTAATCCAGTTTGGAGGTCTCTGGGGGGGGCAGGATGCTGCCCAATCTTAGACAGGAGGGTGGGGAGGGTTAGCTGGCAGGTAGGGCGGTGTTTGCATAGGTCTGGGGGAAAAGAAGAGCCTGAAAGGTTAGGGAGCGAGGTGGACATCATTCCGTGGGGGCTGGACACAGATTGCTAGAGGTCTGCAGAAGTTTGCAAGCCCTCATACCTCTGGCCCCCTGAGCTGTGCAGACACACTATCCATTTTCCCAAGTTTCTTTCTGAACAGTAGAACATGGGCTCTGTAAATGTGTGTGTGTGTGTGTGTGTGTGTGCGTGTGTGTGTATGTGTGTGTGTGTGTGTGTGTGTGTGTGTGTGTGTGCGTGTGTGTGTGTACGGATTCTCCAGATTCTGTACCTGGAGGCTCTCACAGTTCTGGGTGACCGCGATCCGTTCGGCCTTGCTCCCACAGCTCGTGACAGTGGTCTCTTTTCTGCTGCTGGACATCACCCAGTGGCTCTTCTGTAAAGCGTGGACTTGCTCCTGAGGAGGAGGAGTAGGAGAAAAGCAGAAAATGAGAGATCACCTACAGAGCCCGGCAAATTGTGCTCAAAATTATTTGAGCTGCCACTGGGTTTAGAGGATGGGGGTGAGGATACTCTGATTAGATTTCCAGGCTGCCTGCGTCAGAAATGATCCCCAGGCAGTTCTTCCCGAGAACAACTGGAAAGGACCCTATTGTCCTCAAGCCCACCAAAAGAAAGGACTTGAACCAGAAAATCTCCCACATCCCTCCAAAATCCCATGCTAAAGACGGCTTCTCTTGAGGCTACTCAGGAGCCAACCGGGTAGCCTGTTATGAGTAAGGAAGGATAAACACACCCAGAGTGAAAGCTTTACCTGTTGTTATGAACGGCAAGGCAGAATCTCAACACATGCGGATCAAAATAGCTAATGAAAACGGAAGCTCTGGGGCGCCTGGGTGGCTCAGTCAGTTAAGCGTCCAACTTCGTTCAGGTCATGATCTTGCGGTTCCTGAGTGTAAGCCCCGCATCAGGCTCTGTGCTGACAGCTTGGAGCCTGGAGCCCTGCTTCAGATTCTGTGTCTCCTTTCTCTGTCCCTCCTCTGGTGTGCTCTGTCTGTCTGTCTGTCTGTCTCTCTCTCTCCCTCTCTCTCAAAAATAAATCAACGTTAAAAACAATTTTAAGAGGAAGTGTTCATGGCAACTCCTATACTAGGAAGATATGACTCAACTGTCCATAGATCGCGACACCAGGAAGCTGGGAAAAGCCACGTGACTCTGCAGGAGACAGATTCTGTGGCTATTACAACCCTGATTCCCCTGAGGATGAAGGTTTGGTTTGGCTGTGGACCACGAGCTAGACGTTGACTAGTCTGACTCTCTTTTGGACCAACCACAAGCGTTGAGAGAGAAGTCTCTATTTCAACCCATAAAGTTCTGGACACGTATGGGGGTCATGAGGAAGTAGGGCTTTGGGAGTAGTTAGGAAACCAAAGTGCTTGCTGGGAGGAACCATACATTTCTTTTCAATCACTGATTCTCAATGGAACAGTCTCAGGACTAGCCCAGGTCCCAACAGTCGTGTAGCCAGTCACCCAAGATCCCTCCTCACCTTCTCCCTCCACGTTGAACCCACCTCTAGTTGGCCCCCAAGTTCTGCTGGCCGACCTCAAATACCTTATGAATTCACTCAATCTCAGTTATAATGGTTGCAGCTCAAGCCATTCCAGTCCTTCCCTAAACAGGCTTCCTGTCTCCACTCTTGCCCCTCTTCTTCAGACTAACTTATGCTTTTGGGTCAGAGAGAGAGAGTTTTAGAGCTTGAATCTTACTCTGCAATGATACGACTCAACCTCCAGGTGTGTGCGGGGGACGCAGGCTAACTTCCGGAACTGAGGTCACAAGATCTTCCCTGATCTAACCTGGCCCACCCCTCCGGTCTTCCCACCCACCTTGTGCCACCTCCCCGCCTCCTTCACCACACAGCCGTTGGCTCCCGTTCACAGGTACCTCACTTACTCCTTCTTACTTCTGTGGTTTTGTTCATCCAATTCTTCTCCGTGCAATGTGTTTCCACTCAAACCAGGAAAGGACCCAGGGCATCCCCGACCCAAACCTTTTGTTCCACTTGCCACATTGGGGCAGAGAGATTTGTTCATGCTCGAATCTTCCTCCCTGACCTTTTGAGGGAGCACCACTGAACGCATGCCGACCTCCTCACCTTTTCTGGTGCCGGCCACGTGTCAACAGGCAGAAAATGATCCCAAACGAGCAAATGGCCAGGTATCCAGCTAGCTTACGCCACTTATCCTTAACCTAAGCTCACGGGGCGGGCTACAGATTTTCCAGAGACGAGTTCAAATCCCTCCACCGTCATTCTCCAGCGGGGGACTGGCAGCAAGTTTGACTTCATCCCTTGAAGTCTCCTTGTTTTGGTGTGGAAAGTGGTGAAGACAAGTGGATTGTTATGCGAATGACCAAAAAAGAACATAGGCTAAGCTCTCACCACAGTGCTTCATGTGTGCTCTGTAAATAATTCAACTGTTGTCATTACCATCATCACCATGAATCAGCAGGACTCTGTCTTCAGAGTTACCATACGTACTTCTCACTTCCGTGTTTGGCCTTGATTTTCCTGATGGCCTTTCTTGATCTTGACATCGTGGGGTGGTGGGAGACAGATGGAATCGCATAGAATACCTTCCTTCTCATCATCAACTAACAGAAACAGCAGCCTCCCTGAGATTCCATCTGTGTCCATCACTGCTAACAAGTGTGGTGGGCTGGAGGCATTTTGAGGGTGTGCACAGAAAGAAGAGGGAGAAACTAAGCACAGAAGTCTCACTCGTCCTTCTAAATGCGTAGCATACATTATGCGCCATATGTTTTGTTCTTCTGAAATATGTTAGATCGAAGCTGCAAGTCTGACTTTGGTCTCTGGCCCAAAGTGGCTACCGAAAAGGGGCTATGACCTCATTCTCTGATCTTGCACTCTCAATAAGAAACCTCATTTTTCAATTTAGGGAAATCCAAGAAGCGATGATGTGTACGAATCCAGGGAAGGGCTCGTCCTATTCACACTTGTTACCACATCCAAAACAAACACAGTGAGGCCTATTAACATCCAGGGTGTCAACTTGGGTGGGGGGTCCTGGGAAACCCAGAAGTCTCCACTGGCAGCTTCTGTCAAGGCTGACTACACTTAACTTGTCAGGAAAGGTTGAGAGATTTACCAATTTAAATCCCTCCCGTGGCCTTCTGGTCTACTGTTGCTCTCTGACCTACCACAGACCAAAACAATCATTCTGGTTGTCAAATTCACGGTTGGCCATTGTGCAAGAGCCCTGTGTTACTCAGGAAAGATCTTCAGAAATGATTATGACAAATCCTGTTATTGGTGGTTGTCTCTTCCTTTTGTTAGAACTTTTCTCAGCCTTCTGTCCTGTCTTTCCCTTTAAGATTTCACAGTGTTTTATTTGAAATAAGGGGAGCTGTTCTAGATTTTTAAAGTGCTATCTGGGCTTGGTATCACATTTCTTTTTAAAAGAGACAATAATTGTGGGATTCAATTTGTTGCCAGGGACTGTATAAGATACTTACTATATTGGAGGGATCTGTTTTTATCATCACGATAACCTGAAAAAAAAAATGTGATATCCATGAAGAAACTGAGGTTTAGAGAAGTAATTGAACTTGTCTAAGGTCACACAAATAGTAACCAGTGGAGACAGAATTAAAAACCTTTTAGAGCTTAATCCAAATTCCACACATTGCATTACCCTGTCTTTTTTTTTTTCTTGCTTTCTTTCTTTCTTTTTTTTTTTTTAATACCTCAGGGATTTTGTTTCCTAGTTACAACTCTGAGCGAGTTTTTCCATGGTAGAGGCTATAGTCGGGGAAATGCCATAGTGGGAATCCAGCAGGAAGAAGAAAGCCTCCTGTCTCTTCATAGGTGGTGAAGACATTTGTTGGGCCAAAAATTAAATATCTACTCCTCATCAAGGAGGAGAGGTGTGGGGAAAACAGCCTGCAGAAATTTCCCTTTGAGTTGGGAAAGCTAACATTCTGTATCTTCAAAATACAAGATCACTTCAACTATAGCACAGAATGTAAAATTTCTTTCCAGGTGCACCCAGAGACTATTGACCGCATCTCGAAGAGGGAGGGATTCTGCTAAAATAATCATGCGTTGGCATTCCGGTAGACCCTGAACTTCCAGAATCCTCCTGCACACCATAGACATGGTCCCCAAGTCTTCTGCTGGTAACATCAAGAGTCTCCCTTGGGTCTTAAACCTAGCTGCTGCCAAATCTGGGTCACTTCTGCCCAGAAGAGACTGTTCCCAGTTGCGATGGATCGGTGTGGTTGCTTCTCTGCCAACAACCGTTGTTGAGAGATTTGTTAGCTCCAGAATCTGGAAGAGCTGCCTATTAATTGCATTCCGTTACGCAAGACTAGATCGTCAAACATCTTCTAGGTACTTTGTGCTTTGTTTTAGGCACCAGTGTATAATTTGGAAGTATAAATAATGCAAATTTCCCTTTTGGAAACCTCAACTAGTCCACTGCTGTACCTCATGGAGGCTGTTCCTTTGCTGCGTGGGAAATAAGTTTTCCTGTCTGCACTGGAGTTGTAGGTAACCAACGAATTGTTCTTGCCCCAGCAGACAGCGTTTGGCCCTAAGCAATCTGTGAATAATTAAGCAACAAACACAGCTGCAAGTCCTAAAATGTTCAACATTTAATACATGTTAAGTAACATTTCTTCCCCCCATTGGAGAGGGAGGGGGCTAGACAAAATAAT
The DNA here is from genome assembly GCF_014898765.1 of Herpailurus yagouaroundi. Lineage (NCBI taxonomy): Eukaryota > Metazoa > Chordata > Mammalia > Carnivora > Felidae > Herpailurus > Herpailurus yagouaroundi. The sequence goes on from NW_024412421.1 coordinate 29,850,738, forward strand.
TATCGAGACTTAGTCCCGCCCTCCTCAAACTCATTTTGATGATCACTTTGTTCACAGACCAGCATTGAAGAACTGCCCCCTCCGCCAAGCAGGGCCACGGGCTCAGTGAAACTTCACCCATTGCCAAGTCCCAGATCTGTAAAGAGAGCAGACAAGCTGTCTGTACAAGCAGTGTGGATTGCTGCGAGACCGGGGGTTCTGTATCTCACTTGCCCAACGTTTGCTGGGAGGCCGTGGGTGGACCCCAGTGTATCTGTCTCATGTTCTTTCCCTGCGAAGCAAGAGGGTTGACTTATCTGATTTCGGAGACCCCTTTAGAGCTAATGTTCAGTGTATTCATGCCAAAGCACAGAAAAACCTGGCGTTGTTCCCAAATGCACTAAGAATGGGCAGGAGGCGAAGGAGGTGGCGAAGGGCCAGCATTGCATCAGAGAGACCCGGGTGCAAATTTTGCCTCTAACGCGCTGAGTAATCTCGAGGGAGCTGCTCTACCTCTCTAAACCTCCAGGTTTCTTTTTGTAAGAAAATAATAATACTGCATCCCTCGAAGAGAGAAGCGAGCATGAACTGTGATAAATATAAGGCACTGGGGACGGTTTTGAGGCAGAATGAACTCTCGGTTGCTGACTCTGAAAGTCACAATTTGAAACTAAACGTCTGGCACTTACCCGTATTTCGGATGTTTGCCTCCTGAGGCTATCTTCTTTGATCTGTCCATCCTCGCGTCCCTCTTGTTGGCGGGCTCCTTAACTCCTTCTCGTGCACCCCTCATGTGTGTCCTGTGTCTGCAAAAGAAGTTCCAGTTTATTTGCTAATGGTTCAAAGTAGGGCTAAGTTATCTCTATGGTCTGCAGAACTCAGAGCCTGCCTTTCACAGGAAATTAATAGGGGCACTTGTTTATTACGTACGCGGGCTAGACTCAAGCTGGTCTCCCCATTTGCCAGTCCGTTCGACACACAGTAGCCAGATGATCAGATCCATCCAGAAGTACAAATCTCTGGAGTAGCTTCCCACTGATGTTATTACTCGATAAAACGGAAATTCTTAACAGACACTGCCAGTTTTCCCAGATCCACGTTGTGGCTCTAGCTTCTGCAGGGATAAGCTTCCTCCCACACCTAAAAACAGCATGCTCCTTTATGTATCAGAACCCTTGACACAATGCCTCTGCCATCGGCAATGTAGCACCCTCCGAGTATATTCTTCCTCCCCATTCAAAGCCCAGCTCAAAAGCCTCTTTCTCAAGGAAGCACTCCTTGATATGCACTCTCACTCACTCCATTTAAGACAAGATCATGACTTCTTGGTAAATGTGTGCATAAGAAGCCTACACTTCCCAGCACCTTTTTTTTTTAAGCAATAGTTACAATCAAAATTTAACCATTATTGCTACAACTCATAAATTGACGTCTGTCCCCTCTTCCTCCCTATGTAAATTCTAGGCTCAGAGTATGACAGTCCTTTCCACTACGACATTTCGACTGCACAGTACAATGTCTAGCACACAGTAGGTATTCAGTGACATTTAGTGAATGAACTTTGGCTATTTGAATGAAGACGTGCACGTACAAAATGAAAACAGTCCATCCTGTATCGCAAGACGTGGAGTTGGATGCTCATAAATTATTTAAAAAGTTAGACATTTGACAGGAACAAAACGATCCTGAGATCCTGGAAGGCTCCAGGATGTACAGTTGTTGAAATGTCACCTTTAAGACGTGGGTATTGATTTACAGTTTGCATTCTTGAGTACAGAGGATTCTGTACTAGCAAGGAAAAAAAAAATCCAATTTCTGAATCTCAGTAAAGGAGAAGACTAAGTCAGGTTTGGTATCATCTGTCGGAAGGAAGGGAAGGTTGTGGGGTGTGTGTGTGTGTGTGTGTGTGTGTGTGTGCGCGCGCGCTCATTGAAGGGTTTAACATTGCCTGGCATTCTTGGTGGTGAGAATAAAAAGCTGTAAGACATTTTATTTTCATCAGAGATTAGTTTTGCCTATTTTAATACATCACCTGAGTTTTATCACACAGTAGTACTCTGGTGTCTGACTGCCTGTGCTCAGAATAGTTTTGGAGTTTCACCCATGTTGTGGAGTGCACTAGCAGTTTGCTACTTTTTATTGCTGTGTAGTATTCCACCAGATGACTATACCACAAATCTTTAATCCATTTCATTTGATGGACATCTGGGCTCTCTATAGTTCCTTATACTATTAATGAAGTTTTTTTTTTTTTAAACATTTCTTGTACAAGTCTTATTGTGTATACAAGCTTTCCTGTCCTTTGGGTAAACACCTAAGAGTGGTATTCTTGGGTCACGGGGTAGGGATATGTTGACTTCTGCGATATCGCTGGACTGATTCTCAGAGTGGTTTTTGCCATTTTGCATTCCAGTTTCACGGCAGCCTCTGGTGTTGTTGATCTCTTATTGTAGCCATCCTGGTGGGTGTATAATATTATCTCGTAGTTTTAAATTGTATTTTCCTGAAAACTAACGTGGAACTTTTCTTCATGTGGTTATTGACAATTTGATATTTTTCTTTCTTACGTTCCTATTTGAGTCTTTGTCCGTTTTATTTTGAACAGTGTCATTCACCTTTTAAATATTGGGTTTTAGAGGTTGTGTATAGATTTACATATTTTGAATATGAGTCTTAATCAAATAAATGTATTACAACAATTTTCTCTAAGACTGTGACTCACCTGTTCACTTCTTAAAGGTGTCTTTTGAACGGAATGTGCTTTATATTCATGAAGTCCATTTTCATTCATTTTTTCCTTCATGGTTATTACATTTCGTGTTCTAAGAAAACTTTGCTCTCTTAAACGTTGTGAAGATGACCTCTTCGTTTCATGATAGAAGCTTTGTTGTTTTTGCTTTTACGTTTGGGTCTATGAATCATCTTCTCAAATTGATCTTTGAATATGGTATAAGGTATGAATCAAAGCTCATTTTTTTGTTCCATATGGATCTATCCCTTTCCTCCACTGAATGGCTTTGGTCTCTGAGTTGAAAGTTAATTGACCATTTCTAATTATTTGACATTTAACTATGTTCTTTAGTTTATTTGCACCTGTATGGCAAAGATATTATATAATGATTGACGACTGTACCTCTCTTCCCAAACTCTACGTTCAGGGACATCAGGTTGGTGGCTTGAAATTGGCCATGACGGGAACATTTACACCATGGAAACAGGGTACAGATCAAGGCTCAAGTGTTGTTATTTTGACTCTCCAGAGTTCAGAATGTATTGGGAACAATGTTAATAATGTAGACGCACCTTAAAGTGGTACCACGTTTGCAACTATGAGGCTGTGAAAAGCACCAAAATTGGAAGAAAACTTGTGGCCGTATGTGAAAGCTGTTATCACTCCAGCAAAGAAGTCATGCGCATCGTTAATGAATAGATGCTTCATTTCGCCTCCATCCCACCCATTAATGTAAACACAAACACCAACAAACATTCATGCGGGCACTATCCGCACTGTTTATCGCAACCGTAGGTGGGGCTGAGATACGAGTGTGTGACAAAAATGCCAACAAAAGCATTTTTGTGAGAATTAATGGACTATATGGAATCTATTTAAAAAAGAGTATTAACTATTTCATTATTATTTGTAAATGCCATGCTTTATATTCCTTATATCAGCAACATTTATAATAAATTTGTGCATGTATAGATACCCACACTTTCTCCCTCTTCCTACCGAGAGCCAGCCGTTAAACATTTACCAGCCACACAACACTGCCTAACTTACAGCGCTGTGAAGAGTAAGTAGACGGAGCTCCATGAGACTGCTTGAATGTTGCTGGATTTCCATCAGGTCATGTTCAAGGTCTTGACCAACTTGGAGACAGTGAAGGGAAAGCTTTATGGGGGGAAGGACTCTGATGGCTTTGCAGGAGGAAGTAAGGCAACACGGCCCGTGAGAAAAGCCCACGCTCAAGGCTCAGCCTCAGGAGAAGCACACAGGTGGGAAAGTAAATCTTGGGAACGGTCCTCCCTCGAGGTAGGGCAGCATGAGGGCAGGTCAAGGCCAGTGGTGGGGAAAGGCAGGGAAAGTTGGCTTGGCATAAGTTTGTGAATACCCTTGAATTCCAAACTGTGGAGTTTGTACTTGAAATAGGAGGCAGTAGGGAGCCATTGAAGATCTCTGAGTCAGGGAATCGCACGGCTAGAGTTGTGTTTTCTGACAGTTAATCTGGAGGCAGGGTAAAACTGGAGAAGAAAGGTTGAAGTTAGAAGTCAGGTTGCTGCTTTAAAATACGGATGAAAGCAGGTGCCAGGAGCCCAAACTAAGCCAGTGGCCATCGGAACAGAAAGGATGTGAGTAATGGAAGAAACAGATCCAGGGTAGAAGTGACAGCACTTGGAAAAATAATTCTACTTTCAAAAAAAAGAAAAACTTTTTATTTTTAAATTTTCTTTTAATGTGTAAGTTTTATTTTTCATGGAGGTTTGGGAATGTGGGGAGGTGTCAATGAATCAGAAAAGCGTAAAACAAAGAGACTGAGGTGCTAAAAGCACTCAGGAATTTTTACACCAAACCCTCATTGATGTTCATTTGCAGGATTTGGGGTGATTGAGGGTTTTTGCTCCCGTGAATACATACATTTTTTAATTAACGTACATTTTAACTCTTATTTACTATTTCCTTCCTAAGGGCTTGCTATTTAATAAAAGGAATAAAATAAAGTCTTGGTTTTTTTTTTTTTGTTTTTTGCGTTTTTTTTTTAACCAGAAATATTTAAAGAATGTTCTCTGTTTGCCTTTGAGTGCATTCTGGCAAGGTGACTTTAGGCCATAAAGACTTGAGTGCTTGGGTCATGTCCTGTCACAGAGCTTTGTCTTGTTTATTTGGAATATAGAGGAGACGTGGTAGAGACCACTTAATTCTCAGGAGCCATCTGAAAGCAGCCAAGCATAATTCTTAAGAAAGAAATTCTTTTAAAAATGATTTTTTTGGGGGGAGGGACTATAAGGTATTAGAATATTCTAGAAGTTCTTAAAGTTTGTTTAGGGTAAAATAATTCTAAAGAGAATATTCTCACAGACCATACCTATCCTTTGGACTCAAGACAACGGGCGAGTTGATATTGTAGCTAACCTGGCCTAAGAGAAGGCATGTCTGTTCTTTTGCAAATCAGATTGTATCATTTTATTATTTTATTTACTTATTTATTTGAGAGAAAGAGAGAGTAAGAGAGTGGAGGCGGGGAGGAGGGGCAGAGGGAGAGAGAAAGAATCTCAGGCAGGCTCCACGTTCAATGACGAGCACAACACGGGGCTCGATCCCACGACCCTGGCTGGGATCATGACCTGAGCCGAAATCAAGAGCCAAACGCTCAGCCGACTGAGCCAGCCAGGCGCCCCAGATGGCATTATTTTAAACCATCTTTTTGCTTTTGCAATTACAAAAGATGGGACTTGACGTTGTCAAATAATTCAAATAACAAAAGGTATAATGCAGGGGGTCAGGGGTGCATTGCAGTGTCAGAATACCTGAGTTTGCATTTCCACACCTTTCTTGTTCTGTGGCCTTATGCACAAAGCTTCTTTAAGCCTCTGTCTCCTTACCATCATATATGAGTAACGACCGAAATTAGCTCATAGGGTTGTTGTGATAACTAAGTGAGAGGGAGGAGATATATGGATATGTAAAGCATTTAAGTACTCTAGGAGAGCTACATGAATATATGAGACTGTATGAGAGCCAGTAATGGTTTAGCGATCCTGACCCTTACCATCATCACTATTTTATTACAATTGCACCTCAACTGTAGGAAGCAGAATAGCACCTGTCACATAATAAATGCTCAATAAACTACCAAGTATCTTAAGTATATAAGATGAAAATCCTCCAATCACAATCCCCAGCAATAACCACAATAAACAATAATAAATAATCATAGTAAATAATGACATCACTATGAATATGAACATATGCATATGTGGAAATATATGTTTATATTTTTCTATTTTATTTTATTTTTATCTTATTTTTTAAATGTCTGTTCATTTTTGAGAAAGAGAGAGAGAGCATGGAGCATGAGCAGGGGAGGGGCAAAGAGAGAGCAGGGCAGAGGATCCAAAGCAGGCTCTGTGCTCACAGCACAGAGCCTGATGCGGGGCTCAAATTCACGAACTGTGAGATCACGACCTGAGCTGAAGTTTGACGCTTAATCGACTGAGTTACCCAGGTACCCCTATATATTTATATTTTTTTAATAAAAATGGGATCATACTAGATATATTGTTCTGAAACTTGCTATTGTACTTCAACTTTAAGAATTACTTACCCACACAAATACACCCAACTGACTTTTGACAAAAGTGTGAAAGGAATTCAGTCTGACGCCCTACATCATACTGTTATTTGAATAATTTGACAACATAAAGCCCCATCTTTTGTAATTGCAAAAGCAAAAAGATGGTTTAAAATAATGCAATCTGGGGTGCCTGGGTGGCTTAGTCAGTTGAATGTCTGGCTCTTGATTTTCAGCTCAGGTCATGATCCCAGGGTCGTGGGATCAAACCCCACATCGAGCTCTTTATTGAGTGTGCAGAGTCTTCAACAAATGAGGCTGGGGCAACTGGACATCCCTGGTCAAAGATCAGAATCTCAACCTAAACTTCATACCCTATATAAAAATAAACTTAAAGTGGATCATGATTAGAAATGCAAAATGTAAAACTATAAAGCTTCTAGAAAAATAACAAAAGAAAATCTTTAGGATCCAGGTCTAGTCAAAGGGGTCTTTAGACTTGATACCAAAAGTATCTGCAAAAGGAAAAATTGAGAAATTGGACCCCATCAAAATTAAAACCTGTTGCTCAGGGAAGATTCCCTTAAGATAAGACAAGCTATAGATTGAGAGAAAAGACTTTTGCCATGTATCTGACAAAGGATTAGTATCTAAGATATACAAAGAACTCAACACCCAACACTAAAAAACAAAACAACCCCCTCCCCGCCCCCCCCCCCCACCAACAAGCAATCCAATTAAAAAATAGGCAGAAGGGGGGCGCCTGGGTGGTGCAGTCGGTTAAGCGTCCGACTTCAGCCAGGTCACGATCTCGCAGTCCGGGAGTTCGAGCCCCACGTTGGGCTCTGGGCTGATGGCTCAGAGCCTGGAGCCTGTTTCCGATTCTGTGTCTCCCTCTCTCTCTGCCCCTCCCCCGTTCATGCTCTGTCTCTCTGTCCCAAAAATAAATAAACGTTGAAAAAAAAAATAGGCAGAAGGCATGAATAGGCCTAAATACTGATGAGGATGTAGACAGGGCAAAGAGTACATAGACGGGGTGCATGAAAAGATGTTCCGCATCGTTAATCATTAGCTAAGCACACCTTAAAACCACAATGAGACATCTCCACACACCTATCAGAATGGCTGAAATTAAAAAAAAAATGGTGACACCACCAAATGCTAGTGAGGAGGCAGAGAAATGGGTCACTCACACACTGCTGGTGGGAATCTAAAATAATAGTACGGACACTCTGGAAAAGTTTGGCAACTTCTGATACCACTAAATACACAACTGTGCTGTGGCTTAGCAATTCTATTCACTTTAGGACATTTGTCCCAGAAAAGTAAAAATGTATGTTCGTACAAAAACCTGTCCATGAATATTCGGAGCAGCTTTGCTCATAATGGCCCCAGACTGGAAGCAACCCAGAGGTCCTTCAGCAGGTGAGCCATCCAACTGTGGACCCATACTATGCAATACTGCTTGGCAATAAAAAGGAATGAGCTATTGATTCATGCAACGGCTTGGGTGAATCCAGATAATTTTATGCTGAGTGAAAGAAGTCAACCTCAAAAGGTCACATGCTGTAGGATTCCATTTATACGGCTCTCTTGAAGTGAAGAAATTATGAAAATGGAGGACAGATTAGTTGCTGCCAGGGGCTACAGACAAGGTAGACAAGGGAGGTTTTAAAAGGGCGGCAAGAACGATCTTTGTGTTGACGGAACTGATCTGTGTGTTGCGTCTGGTGCCCGACACAGGCACCCGCGCGTGGGATAACACTGCATAAAGCTGATGTGTAGAACTGGAGATGCCTGAGAAGGAGCAGACAGTATCTGCATCGACATCCAGGCTGTGATATTCGACTATGATTGTGCAAGATGTTATCACCGGAGAGAAGTGGGGTAGAGTCTCCGTGAGATCTCTCTGCATTATTTCTTGCAACTGCCTGCGAACCCATAGTTTTCTCAAAATAAAAAGTTTCAGTTGGGGGTGCCTGGGTGGCTCCGTCGATTAAGCATCCAACTCTTGATTTTGGCTCAGGTCATGATCTCATGGTTTGTGAGTTCAAACCCTACATCAGGCTCTGCACTGACAGCACAGAGCCTGCTTGCGATTCTCTCTCTCTCTCTCTCTCTCTCTCTCTCTCTCTCTCTCTCTCCTGACTCTCCTCCTCCTCTCTCTCTCAAAACAAATACATAAACTTTTAAAAAACATTTAAACAGTGGAATATTATAAGTCGTTAGCAAAACAATTAAAAGTTTTGACTCATTTCAACTGTTGGCACTTAATTTTTTTTTTTTTCTTTTAGGCGCTCACTTGCCAAGCATTGATTGGCCAAGTTCTATCGCGTTTATTATAAACGATTCCAACAAGTTGTGCAGGGGCGATGCAGTCTAATGGCAGCAGACGGAAATGGTGTGTGAGGAAACTGGGTTAAGGATCTGGAACCACAGCTGTGCGCTTAACAAGTTCATTTATTAGGGACTTCATTGCATATCCGTTGGGAAGGGTAATTAAGCATGAAGATTAAGTCGGGTAGTACCTTCCTCAGAAAGGCTGCTCTGGGTTACAGATGGCCTTTACCAGGAGAGTCAAGACTTGGGCAACTCCCATCTAGTTGGGAAATTCAAGCCCATTATCTCTTACTGGGGAGGCGGTAATGACCGTCATGGAGGAAGAAGACCTCAATTTAAGCAAACAGCTGTTTTTCCTTGACAACAGAAGGGGAAACAGGGCTCGAGTCGGCCCTTAGTGAACTGATCCATGGAAAGGTAGTTGAAACAGATTCTCTTCTCGAGCACAGCGAGGAAAAGACCCGCATTCCCCAGCCCTGCGCGGGTAATGCGCAGAATCCGAGGAGCCTGCAAAGCAAAGGGACCCTATCCTCTTGTTGGCCTGGTTTCTGATGCTGTCCCCAGGCAGGTCCGGGACCCGCGTTCTCCTTTTGGGAAGATTATTCAGAGCCCCCGTCCAGGAGGGTTTGTGGCTTGTCCCGAGAGGGTCCCCGTGTCCTATCCCGGGTGTCCCAACTGGCGGGCCCTCCGGTCAGCTTCCCTCGGCACCGTGAGGTGGCTCAGCATTAAAATTCTTCAGATTTGCTCCCGGCCTCTGCAGTGGGGAGGATTTGATTGCAGCACTGGAGGGCTGGACAAACCCCACGAACGGTTGCCAGTCAGCTGTGATTTTCCATTAGCCGCATCTCATTATCCCGTCAGGGCTCCTTCGTGCCTATCGATGAGAAACAATGTGTAATCACTTGCGACTGATTGCAAATCACTCTCCACGGCCTGTGCGAGCCTTGGCCCACGACCACGTGGCCCAGACTGCCAAATGGTCCTCAGGCCCGGTGGCCTCACACTGCCTTCTTAGCGGGGCTCCAGGAGTTTGGGGCACGTCCTTTCGTCTTGGGGCGAGGCGGGAGACAGAGAAACGGGCTAAAGGGGAGCACTGGCTAATCGCAAGCCCCACAGAACTCCAGAGTCAGGTTCAGAATGGCTATATTGTGGGACTCATTTCAGAGACAGAAAAACATCGCAGCCCCTTCCCTTCATGGAGAACTAGACGGATTCCAGGATTCTAGAACCAACGACTTGGTGGCAGCAGGGACCACGTCTTTTCTAATAGAGAGAGTAGAGCATACGTGTACAGCTCAGGCAATGAAGGCCCTCAGATCAGACTCAGATCCCGATTGCTACTACCTATACGACATCGGGCAAGTCGCTGAATCTGTTCGAGCCTCAGTTTTCTTATCTGTGAAATGGGGGTAATAGCACTACCAAGCATTTAGAGATGTTTTAATGATTAAACGAGATCACAAATGCAACACTTTTTAGAATTCACTGAATGCCACTGGTTGGTATTAATATAATTTGAAGTTAAAAAAGATACTCATTTCTTGGGGTACCTGGGTGGCTCAGTTGCTTAAGCGTCCAACTCTTGATTTTGGCTCAGATCGTGATCTCACAGTTCCTGAGGCCCCAAGTCAAGATCTCGCTGACAGCATGGAACCTGCTTGGGATTCTCTCTTTCCCTCTGTCTCTAGTATGCTTCCTCTCTCTCTCTCTCTCTCTCTCTCTCTCTCTCTCTCTCAAAATAAATTTATAAACATTAAAAAAAAAAAGGCACTCGTTTCTTAGTACTGGATATCCGCACCCATACTGTGCTCTCTTTCTACCTAAAGGAAAAAAAAAATACATGACAGAAAAATCTCAAGTTCCAAACGTGTTTTCTACCGAAAACTATGCCTATGATAGAGGCAGATAAATGTAGTCAAATATGCATGGAAAAGGAGCTTATGGACTTCAAAGCACATTCGCACAAAAAAGGAATGAGGTTTGTCATAGCTGCACGTTGGAATCACCTGAAGAACTTAAAATAAATATCTACAACCAGCCAGCCCCTACCTTAAACCATCAAAATCAGAATGTCTCCGGGTGAGGCTTTGACGTCTTTATTTTTAATGCCCTGCTTCCCACCTCCTCCCCCCGCACCCTTCCTGCCAGGTAATCTTAACAGACGGCCAGGGTCAGAGCTAAAGTTTCCAAGAGATCTGAGAGATAGTACAATTATAAAACGTGTCCAACTTTATTTAAAAGTAGCACGACCTACACTTCTCTGACAGAGCAATACATCTCTTTCCATGTCTCTTCCTCCTCTCCTCCTCCTCCTCCTTTGAAATCCATGCTGAGCAATCGTGCTCGAAACCTTCTCCAGCTTCCCACCTGGGTGGAAGGCTCTCTGACTTGATCTTTCTCTGGCGCTAAAGAGCTCCCGAGAGGCAGGGAAATGAGGGAACAGTCTATAATTACCCTGATTATTGCCAACAAGAAGGCCCAGAAAAGGCAGAGTCACAGACATGCCCAGACCGTTCTGCGGGCATCCAGAGAGCTCGCAGGAACCCAACTGGGCAAGAGCTAGCACCTGGAGTCCTGGTAGGGAGGGAGAAGTAATGAACCTTGGAGGTCTGAATGCCAAGGTGTTGGGCTCCTTGGTGTCAGCAGGTGACCGAGCTTCTTGCTTCTGAGCACAAATGGCAGGGCTGTTTTCTCCCATCACCGGAAAGTCTCTTCAAGGGTCGCAGAAAAGGAAAGAGGGTGTTGGGTCTCTTGTAGAGGTTCTGTTTTGTTGTTCTTCGTTTAAATGCTCGTCTCTTGCCAACTCCCTGATAATCACCACACAACTTGTTGGGAAGGCAAAGCACGCTAAGGGAGATCCCACCCTTGACCCAGCTTTGGCAACACCTCAGGGAATAGGAGACAGGGTCAGAATTTACCGAGAATTGAAAGTTTGGTTTAAGGTAGTTCCTCTAACCTGGGGACATGATGGGTAAGGATCCTACACAGAGTTCAGGATTGGGGGTACACGGTAAGGATTCAGAGACTCTTTGGTCACCACTTGACTGTCGATACTTTCCATGGTGGATCTTCAGGGAAACTCGTGCAATGAATAGACGCTGCATGGGCGAGTGTCACTTTGGGTAGCGAAGACATTAATGAAGACAGAGGAATAATAATGCCGTGATAATGTAACACAGACTGCAAGTCGTGTGTGTGGTGGGGTGGTTTCAATTCTCCGTGTCCAAACTGTGTGTGTGTTCGGCGGGGCGACCAATGACTTCATTTCTCACTTTGTGCTTATCTTTATTACAATGAGGGAGAACTTTCTCTCAGACCCGAATCTCCTGAAATGGTTATGCTTCCCCTGGAAACCTTTGTGATTTGGCCTTTGGGATATTGCAAAGCTTGGGATTGATCTTGTGTCCTTCCTTGTTTTTGCCTCATGGGAGTTCAGAGCCAAATCACCTTCAGCAAATGTAAATCACCCCACTTTCGGACATACCCACGGCCCTCTGGTTTGTGATGATCCCAGTCTCTGTGTTTCTGTGTGTTTGTCCGGAGCAATGACAGGTGAAGGGTGGGGCAGGATTCTGTGATGCCTTTTCACGGACCTCACTGCCTGGGAGGAAGGAAACGGATGCCTGGGGGGAGAGGCCCTATGTGTGAGTCTGGGTGCCCCTAGGCCGTGGTTCTTGGTACAAATGGCTTGAATTTTAATAGGAGAGAATCCCAGAGGGTATCAATCAGTCAAGAAGAAAAACTCTACTTTTCAATTTAGCGGTTCCTGCCTTAGGAAGTGTTTTTGTCTCCCCGACCTTTATTTTTCTAACAGTATTCCTTTAATTTGACGTTCCTGTGAACAATTGGGCTTTGTTCCTTTAATTATAATAGTCATAGCCATTTGTCATATGCTGAAAAATATACATAGTTGCCATATTATTTCAAGGATAGAAAACATTTCAAGTATACGCAAAAACATGGAGACCAACGCAACGTAGCCAGTACGGTCATGTTTCAACTTTGTGAAATCTCAATTTTTCTTCTGACCATATTCACTTATAGCTTTTTCCCTAAATAATGCACTCTTACAAAGGCAGTTAAAATCCAATGTATCTACCCCATTTCACCCTCTGCCTCTCTTTTTTATTTATTAAATATATATATATTTTTATTTTTTTTTAAATTTTTTTTAACGTTTATTTTTGAGACAGAGAGAGACAGAGCATGAACAGGGGAGGGGCAGAGAGAGAGGGAGACGCAGAATCCGAAACAGGCTCCAGGCTCTGAGCTGTCAGCACAGAGCCCGATGCGGGGCTCGAACTCACAGACCGCGAGATCATGACCTGAGCTGAAGTCGGATGCTTAACCGACTGAGCCACCCAGGCACAAAAATATATATATTTTTAACTTTTGTTTATTTTTGAGAGACAGGGAGAGACAGAGCGTGAGTAGGGGAGGGGCAGAGAGAGAAGGGGAGACACAGAAGAATCCAAAGCAGGCTCCAGGCTCTGAGCGCTCAGCACAGAGCCCTACATGGGGCTTGAACCTATGAACCATGAGATCATGACCTGAGCTGGAGTCAGCTGCTTAACTGATTGAACCATGCAGGCGCCCCAATCCCTCTCCTCTTGCCAGAAATAAGCAATTATCCCGATTTTGGCGATTAGCATTCTGCCTCATGGTTTTACCCCTTTACTAAATATACGAAAGCCCATACACAACATAATCGTGATGTATTTATATTCTCAGTTTTATCTAACCAATAACCTTCTGCAACTTTCCCTCTTCGTTTCATATTATGTTTGGGAGATTAATTCACTCATTTTGATACGTGCACTTCTCATCGATCCATGCTATCTGCTGAGGAGCATTTTATTGAGTACACCAATTCACTTCTCCATCGTCCTGCAGACAAGCCTTTGGGTGGCTTTGCATTTGTGGCTATCGTCAACATTCCAGTTTCCAGCAGTAAACATTTTGGTATCTGCACATCCTCTATGTGTGGGCAAAGGTTTCTCCTGGGCCTCGTCCTAGACTTGCAACCGCTAGGTCTCTGTTCATCTCATTTTCAATTTGACACGGTTTTTGCAAAACTGCTCTTCGAGGTGACTGTGAACAATTCTACTCCCGTCAGAAGATGGATGAGCACTTCTGTTCTGCTTCCTTGCCAGCACTTGGTATTGTTAGACTTCTCAATTCTAGACTCTGTTATGCACTAGCGCCGTCTGTTAGAGCTGATTTTGTTTGAATTTCCTTTATTCCTAGTGAGATTGGGCATCTTCTCATTGGCTTATTGACCTTTTGGGTTTTCTCTTCTGCGGCCTGCCTATTCATAATTTTGCTCATTTTATTAGAGGCTTCTTTGTCCTTTTCTTACTGACTGTACGATGTCCTGGGTACTAACCCGTTGATGGTCGTAAATGTGGTGCTATTATTTTCTGGTTGTCCTTTTAGCTTTGCTTACAGCGTCTTTTGCTGCATATAATTTTCAAATTTTAATAACACCAAACTTATCAGTCGTTTCCTTTAGGTATTATGCTTTTTTGAGTCATGGTTAGGAAATCTTTCCTAATGGAAGGCATCAGGGTACTGTCCTCTATAATCTGCTAAGTTTTAAAAATTTTGTTTTCCATGTGTATGTCTTGGCCCACCTGGAATTTTGTGTGTGTGTGTGTGTCTGTGTGTGTGTGTGTGTGTGTCTGTGTGTGTCTGTGTGTCTGTGTGTGTGTACTGGGGAAGGGATCTCATTGGTCTTCTTTTGGAAAAACAGTTGTATCAGGATTCTTGATTATGTAGCCCATCCCTCCCGCCCCCTGCCCCCAACCCACTGATCTCTGTGCCTGTTACATTCTAGGTCAAGTTTCCACAAATGCTTGGCTCTGCTTTGGAACTTTCTGTTGGTTTATTTTTCTCTCCCTCTAACACTGCCACAGTTGCTACAGATTTACAATAAACCTTTATACCTGCTAAATCTTACCTTAATCTTACTTTATTCTATTTATTCAAAATGACCTTGACTGTTCTTTCCTTTCATGTCCCATATGAAATGTTGGTATTGTCTTCTCAAGTTCCTTGCTATGGTTTTGACTGGAGTCACTTTGAATTTAAATGTAGATCAGCTGGAAAGAATTGCCCGTTTATGGTCTGCTCACTGTGACCACGATCTATATTTTCATATACTGAGATTTTCTTTTATGGCTTTTTTAATGACGTTTTCTATTTTTTATCATAGAGTTAGATTTTTGTTAGACTTTTTCTGTATTTTTTTATTAAACATTTTTTTCAGGTTCTTTTATATATTTATTTTGAGAGAGAGACAGAGACAGCATGACAGCAAAAGCGGGGCGGGGGGAGAGACAGAGACAGAGACAGAGAGAGAGAGAGAGAGAGAGAGAGAGAGAGAGAGAGAAGCCCAGCAGGATCTGCACCACCAGCCCAGTTCGTGCTCGAACCCACGAAACCGTAAGGTCATGACCTGAGCCCAAAGTAAGAGTCAGACGTTTGACTGACTGAGCCACCCAGGCTCCCCATTCTGGGTTTATTATTTAGTTGCCAGTGTAAATACCACCAATTTGATAGTATGTTTTGTAATGATGTACTGTTGATGAATAAGAACACAACTGACTTGTGTGTTTTGGGCTTGAACCTAGCAGCTTCGGTGACCTCTGTTATCAGTTTCAATATTTTGTATCTAAAATGCTTTTAACCATGAGTGGGGTAAGGGTATTACCAAAACGTCAAATCAGTTGTTTCTAGGTAAGGTGATTATGGGTATGATTTATTTCTGTTTCTTTATACTTTTCAATACTTTAAATTTTGGACATTAGGCATCATCTCCTTAGTAACTGGGGGAAGAACTGAAAGTTAATTAACAATAGTGTCAGTAAAATCCATAGTTTGATTAACACCTACGCTTGTCAAGCATGTGGTAACTGCTCCGTATACATAATTTAATTTTAATCCTGACAGTAACCTTGCACAGAAGATATCTCTTGTCACATTTTTAAACAGGGAAACTGAGGCACAGATCAACTTGCTTCAGGGGTCACCCGCCCACTAAATAGGTCAGCTGGGTTTCACGGTGCTACGCTGTTTTCTAGGCAAACTCAGAAGGACGCTCTCTTGTCGTGGATTTTCCTTTACTGAATTCATCTATAGAGGGTTAGTTCATCATTGACAGGGCTCTTTGTCCTTATCTCAGGGCAGAGCCTCCGGGACTCCAGGGAGGACAACTTTAGAAAGACTGCCTGCTGGGCCTGCAGCCTCCTGGGTCCCCCACGGTTGTGGGGAGACCAGGATGGCAACCAGCTAGATGGGAGCAGGATCCTGAAAAGGAAAGCCACCGTTTGAAAGAATGGAGGATGCCCATGGAGGTCAAGCTTTTCTAGGCTCCTCGGCGGGCAAGAATGCCATCGAGCAGTTGCACTCTTGGGAAAAGGAAGCCCATCCCTTAAGGGTGAAGACTGGGCCTCTGTCTTTAGTCTTCCTAAAGTTTAATAACGAGAAATCAGACTTCAAAGGATTTCAGGAATCTAAACCCACACATGGGCTACGGCAGAGACGGGGAGGAAACACGGGGCTATACAAAGTAACTTATTGCCTTGGTAAGTCTGTTTCTAGCGCATTAAGGATCCGGGGAACGTTAAAATACAACTTTGAGTCATTACGTCTAAGTCACAAGCCGGCTGTCTAGCCAGATAACACAGGTAGAAGGTATCTCCGGAAGAATCGTTATCAACCCCTATCACCACACACAAGGCCTCACAATTGTGCCCTATAAACCTCTGTTTCTTGGTCCCCTCCTCCTCCGCCCCCTCCCGGTGGCCCCTCTTGGGGGCTCTGCCCCAAGGCGGTGTTCGGACTTCTGTGGGCCCTCCACGTGTTTGCCCTCATGGGCACCTTCCTCCATAAAATGATAATCTAAATCGTATACCTTATGCCAGCATTGATGCAAAGATGAATATAATCCACGCAGGATTCGATAGTACATGTTCATTATAATTAATTACATTCACTTTTTTCTTCTGACTTTAACAGAAATTAAAATTAAAACCTTTCCGTGGGTCCTGAAAGTATTGTGGGTCCTGGACATTGGATGACCTGTACCTGAGAGAGAAATCAGCCTCTTCCCTCCCTCTCTCCCTCCCTCCTTTCCTCCTTCCTTCTTTTCTTTCTCTTTCTTTCTTTCTTTCTTTCTTTCTTTCTTTCTTTCTTTCAAGTTTTAAACATTTATTTATTTTTGAGAGATACAGAGACAGAGCATGAGCAGGGGAGGGGCAGAGAGAGAGGGAGTCGCAGAATCCGAAGCAGGCTCCAGGCTCCGAGCTGTCAGCACAGAGCCCGACCTGGGGCTCGAACTCACAAACCGGGAGATCATGACTTGAGCTGAAGTTGGACACTCAACTGACCGAGTCACCCAGGTGCCCCTTCCTTGCTGTTTCCTTCCTTCCTTCCTTCCTTTCTTTCTTTTTCTTTCTTCCTTTCTTTTCTCTCTTTGTCTTTCTTTCTTTCGTCCGTTCTTTCTCTTTCCTTCTTTGTCTCTCTCTCTTTTTCCTTCTTGCCCCCTCTTTCTTGCTTTACATTTTTTCCCCTTTCCTGTCTAGACTTGGCATACTAACTTAAAGAAAACAAGTTTTCAGATGCTTCTATATCTTGCTTGCAATCATTTCTGTCCTAAGATGAAACAAATAAGATATTTCCTTCATTTTCCTTAAAACCAGACCAAACAACAACAGCAACAGTGGAAATCTGTGAATCTACATTTTTCCTGGATTCCTAACCAGCGTTTTTTTTTCATCCCATCATACGTAGCTTACATTTGCTAGATTTTTCTTTTTTTCAGCTCCGCTTACATACTACGACCACTCATGAGGAGCTGGAAGGAGCTGTTGGCAATCATCCCCAAGGCCGGCTCAACTTCTGCGTGCGTTCCGTCTTCCTTTCGAGTTTAGATACTCGGGATTTCTGCCGGCACAAAGGATGACAGGGGAAAACACGAAGTGAGAGAGGCATGGCCCATCCTGTCGTGGGAGAACGGACGGCCACTGTGAGGCACCCGGCTGCCGGGGGTGTCCACGGAGGCACCATGGTTTTCCTCTTGCTTCTTGGGCGGCAGCTAGAGTTTCCAAACTGGTTTCCGTCGCTCTTAGAGCAGCACACAGGCATTCAGATATAGCCCTTGGGAGTTAAGGGGCCTTCCTCTTTGCTTTGCTAAAAGATAACTTTCCCCATGTAGCGCTGGTGCCAGAAGGAGCAACTCAGTCACGTACTCAGCCCATGTAATGGTAGGAAGCCCTGACTCCCTTGGACTGCAGGATTGTGAATCTGTGGGGGCGGGCAGGGGGCCGAGGAGGATCAAGGTTGGCTGTCCTTGTCCATGGGCTGGTGATTTACAACCTCAGAATGTGCTCCAGGTTTGAGCGAATGCACCATGTAATTTTGGATCTGTAGAAGGCCTCCCCCTGGGCCACATCCTTCCAGCCTCGGGATGGAGGGACAGCGGGCTCCCCATGGTGGAGCAGCTTCTGGAGGACACTAGACCCCGGCTACCTGTGTTACAGGAGGTGGACGTGAGCTGTGGGCAGAGAGGTCAGAGCTTCTGTTATTCACGCAGCGTGGAGTGTCTCTGCGTTTCACATTGTGTCACATCGGGTCGGGGGGAGGCCGGGGAAGGAGAACGCAGAGTCATGGTTCAGGGCCTGTTGGATGTAACTGCTCAGTGGATCACTTGGGGGGAATCTGCACCAATTTCCTCCATCAGTCTTCCTTTCTCCATCCTTATGATAATAGAGACTCTTTATAGAGTGATTACGAAGAGCCTCCATGTGCCGGGTCACAGCTATGCAGACGTTGTGCCGTAGACAGCGTAACCACATACAGAAGGAAGCGTCGCTCTCTTTAGTTCACTGTGAAGAAACTGAGTCTCAGAGAAGAGGACTTCTGGGAGGGGGGATGGGAGGAGATCTAGCCAATTCTTAATCTGAATCTGTGAGATTGCTTGATTTATTTTTAATTTTTTTTAACATTTACTTACCTTTATAAATAAAGAGAAAGAGAGAGAGCAAGGGAGGGGCAGAGAGACGGGGAGACACAGAATCAAAGCAGGCCCCAGGCTCTGAGCTGTCGGCACGAAACTCCAAGCAGGGCTCGAACCCACGAGCTGTGAGATCATGATCTGAGCCACTAGGAAGCTGAGAGAGACAGGATGAAAGAAGAAAGAAAGAGAAATAAAGAAAGCAAGAAAGCAAGAAAGAAAGAAAGGGAGGGAGGAAGAAAGAAAGAAAGAAAGAAAGAAAGAAAGAAAGGAAGGAAGGAAGGAAGGAAGGAAGGAAGGAAGGAGAAAGAAAGAAAGAAAGAAAGAAAGAAAGAAAGAAAGAAAGAAAGAAAGAAAGAAAAAAGGAAAGAAAAAAGAAGAAATAAAAGTGTGATGGCCATAATGAACAGTATTTTGATCAATTCTGGCCAACTCTTGTGCTGTGTGACTCTAATTAAAATCTAACTGGGTTGGTCCAAAGGAAGTACTACTTTCTATAGAACATGGATTTGATCTCCTTAAATGAACACTGAAATGATGTCTACATTATGAAAACAGCAATGAGCTGTTCCTTGCCTCCTTTAACTGAACAACTTTTGATTCAACCTAACATAGGTACATCTGGGCAAACAAAATAAATAAAAATGTTTGCCCAGTCCTAAGCAAACTTTGGAATTCTATTGGTTTAGAATGGTCCTTGGAAAACAGCTACCTCTTTGAGTTATCGGGTAATGTATCGCCAGGAATGAGAATCACAATTCCACCCAAATGAACACCATCAGCTTTGCAAAAGTGCCATCCTTCCTCAGCATCTTCACACAGGCTGTTCCCTCTTCTTAGAATTCTTTCCCTCTAGGCTTCACCTAGCAGAATCGTACTCATCTACCAGGTCTCAGTGAAACATCTCTTTCCATGAGAAACCTCCTCCCCTTCCTATGAGCAGACCCTAGGGCGGCCCCCACGATTCCTGCCCCTGTGTTAACACACTATATAATCCATTCTTGAGGTAGGCAAAGTCTTGACTTGTCGATGGCCAACTGGATTTTACAGATATAATTAAGGTCCCAAATCCGTTGACTCTATGTTCATCAAAAGGAGATTGATTTTCTTGCCTTATTGGGCCCCCACCTCATCAGGTGGGGAGACGAGGCTTTTCCTGAGACAGACTTTTCTTGTGGGTTTGATGAAATGGGAGGCCATAGACAGGTAGAGAAGTCTTCACGGCGAGGAACTGTGAGCTGGCTCTAGGCTCTCAGGGTGACCTCCAGCCAATAGCACAAAAAGTCTGGGACCCTGGGTCATACAACACAGGGGAATCAATTTGGCCAATGATTTGAATAAGCTTGGAAGTGCATGTGTCCCATTTTAGCCTTCAGATGAGAACACGGCCCAGCCAACTCCTTGACTGCAACCTTATAAGACCCCAAGCCAGCTGGACCATGCTATGTTCCACTGCAGGCTTCCCATGGAGCCCAGCCCACATTCTCCTTCTAGCCTTCTTTCTGGCATTTTCCCCTTGCACTACAGCAGGGGTTGAAAACGACAGCCCGTGGGCCAAATCCAGGCTGACACCTAGCACCTAAACACTTTATGTAGTCCATGAGTTGTTTCTGTACACGGTTGGAGCAGCATTTTTAAAGAAAACTATTTTATGGCACTTAAAGATTCTATGAGATTCAGAGTTCAGAGATTATGAATACAGTTTAATTGAAGCACAGCCACACCCATTGGTTTATAAGATGCCTATGCTGGTTTTCTACCACAGCAGCAGAGTCGAGCAGTATGGACCACAGAGACAAAATCATTTACTCTGTGGCCCTTTAAAGTAAGAGGTTGTCAACCACAGACCTACAGCTTGAGAGCTATAGATGGAGATGATAAGGAAGAAGGAGCTTTTCCCACCTGCTGGCCTAGGTGGTCAAGCACGGGAGTTGAGTGCAAGAAGTGTGGCATCTCAGGCTTACCTGCAGGGGGAGCACCTGAGGAAGGGGGAAGAGACACCGAAGTGCACAGAGGCAGCAATGCTGTGGGAGAAACACCACCTTCCAATAGCATTTGGACAGCTGCATAGGGTCTTAAGGAAGATGTTTTATTTTTTTTTATTTTTTAAGTTTATTTATTTTGAGAGGGGGAGAAGGGGCAGAGAGAGAGGGAGAGACAGTGAACCCCAGACAGGCTCTGCTCTGTCAGCACAGAGCCCAATGCAGGGCTCTCCCTCACAAACCATGAGATCATGATCTGAGCCAAAACCAAGAGTCAGACGCGTGACCCACTGAGCCACCCAGGCATGCCAAGGACGCCATTTTAAGATCCCATATGACAATCCCTGAAGCCTCTCAGGAACGATTGGGGGTAATTCCAGAAAGGTCTAAGGGTTTGTATGATATGCCAGTGAAGATGAGTCAGCAAAAGTTTGTATCAATATTAACGTCACTCCGTTTGAACCAACTATTCGTTGAGGGGTGGGGAAAATCCCCTTTGAGCTGAACTGCTAGGACATCCTGGCTGCCGGCCACAGACTCGACTCCGCAGCTCAGAAACATGGCCCATGTCTACGTGCCCAAGATGAATCCGAAAGCAGCGGCAGTTTTCAAAAGTGTGAAGTCCAAAAAATCGTGTTTTGTCCAAGGCAGCCATCTAAATACATCAGAAACAATGTTTATTACTGTGCATTTTTGGGGTCTTTTAAGTTGTTTTCTCTACATGCATCCCCTGATTATTGAAGTAATGTGTGGTCACTGCAGAAAATTCAGGGCTTGAGAGCAAAGTCCAAATGATTATAATCTCACCATTCAGAAGCAATTGATTTAAACTTTGGGGCCGCTTCCGTTTTATTTCTCTATTTTTTTCCTTCTTCCCATCCTTCTTTCTTCTTCTTTCTCTTTTCCTTCTTTTGCTTTTGCTATTTGTTTGCACAGATAAGATCATACTATCTGCCGGATTTTTTACTTTTCTCTTTTTCGTGCCTTTTATATATTGCATATGTAATTTCTAAGATTATTGAAAATTTGGGAAGCGTTGTGGACCAACACTTCTCAATGTGGGGCGGGGGTAGTTTGGTCTCCCAGGGGGCATTCAGCAACGCTTAGAGACATTTTTAGTTGTCTTTATTGGGGGGAAGGGGGCTGGTCTTAAATATCTTACAAAAAGCAGGGCAGTTCCCCACAACAAAGAAGTATCCTATTCCCAGTGGCAACAAAGCATTGGTGTTGAGAAATCCTGCTGTACGTACATAATTTTTATTTTTTAATTAAAAAAATTTTTTTTAATGTTTATTTGCTTTTGAGAGAGAGAGAGAGAGAGCACAAGCAGGGGAGGAGCAGAGAAAGATGGAGACACAGAATGCAAAGCAGGCTCCAGGCTCTGAACTGTCAGCACAGAGCCAGACGCGGGACTCGAACTTAGACCATGAATTTGCGACCTGAGCCAAAGTTGGACACTTAACCGACTGAGTCACCGAGGCGCCCCTGTAGGTACATAGTTTTTTTTACTGAAGTGTCATCGACATGTTCTATTAATTTCAGACGTACAACATAGTGATTCAACATTTATATACATTATGAAGCGATCACCGCGGTAAATCTAGCTACCGGCCATCACCATACAAAGTTGTTGCAATATTATTAACCGTTTTTCTTATGCCGTACATCACATCCCTGTGTCTTATTTATATTATAACTGGAGGTCTATAGCTTTTACGGTCTGACATTTCACTTAGCATGATACCTTCTAGGTCCATCCATGTTGTTGCAAATGGCAAGATTTTATTCTTTTTTCAGGCTGAGTAGTATTTCACTACATATAGATACAGATATCGATATAGGTGATATAGATAGATATATAGATATAAATATAGATATAGATATAGATATAGATATAGATATAGATATAGATATATAGATATAGATCTCACATCTTCTTTATCCATTCATCTACGCATGGACACTTGGGCTGCTCCCCTATCTTGGCTATTGTAAATAATGCTGCAATGAACATAGGGGTGCACGTATTTTCCTGAGTTAGTGTTTTGTTTCCTTTGGATAAATACCCAGAAGTGGAATTCCTAGATAGTAGAGTAGCTCTACTTCTAATTTTTAAAGGAACCGCCACACCGGTTTCCACAGGGGCTGCACCATTTTGCATTCCCACCAAGAGGGCACAGGGCTCTCTTTTCTGCATATCCCTGCCAATGCTTGTTGTTTCTTGTCTTACTAGCCCATCTGACAGGTGTGAGGGGACATCGCCTTGTGGTTTTAATTTTGCGGATATAACTTTTGATGTTGCATGTTGTTTTTATTGTTTGCAAGCCTTTTATTTATTTCAACACAGTTCTTTGTGGCTGGGGATTTATTTTGATTTTTTAGCCGAATGCAAATAGTATTGAAACATGCTCACGTGTTTTGAATTAACATGAAGCATTC
The DNA here is from genome assembly GCF_014898765.1 of Herpailurus yagouaroundi. Classification (NCBI taxonomy): domain Eukaryota; kingdom Metazoa; phylum Chordata; class Mammalia; order Carnivora; family Felidae; genus Herpailurus; species Herpailurus yagouaroundi. The sequence goes on from NW_024412421.1 coordinate 29,873,783, forward strand.
ATATTCCTCTCGTTTTCTCTAAACCTTGAGCCGAGTTAAAGCAGGGAAGATTGCAAGTGCCAGGTGACCATGGCTCAGCGGTAGGTGCGGGATCCCCAGAAGCGAGGCCTGTATATTTCTTTGTAGTCTCAGGGCCTAGCAGACAGCCTGGAACGTGATAGTCTCTCCGTAAAAACAGCTGCTATACAGTGGTTAAGAAATGTTTGTAAATGCTTGCTGGTGGGGAAGGATGGCGAGGTTTGCCGACACAGCGTTCAGTCCACCATTTCCTTTCGTCTTCTCGTGAACTTTGTTGGCTCTGAGGACTGGTACTCAGGAAGCAGGATGTTAAGTCACTTCATTGCTTTTGTGCTGTTCTGCCAACATCCTGGGGATTTCAGGGATGGCGGTGGTAGTGTGTAATTGTTACGCAACATCAGCAACCATAGAGCTGAAAGGCATCGGTGCAGACACAGAGCCCGAGCGGCTCATTTTACAGAGGAGAACACTGAGGCCCAGAAAGGAAATGGCCCCACTGACGTTTATATGCCCTGACCTATTAGGCACGCGGCCAATGAGAGAGGGCCATTGCCTCTGGGGCCACTGGGCTCTCTCTTCGATATGCCCGGAAGAAACCCTGCAGAGGCCTCTTGGGCCTTGCTCTGTAACAGCTCGTGGAGCTCCAGGCCACAGCGAGCCAGCACCTGCACACCATGCTCCACGCTTGTGCGCAGAAGCCGGCCGTACCTGCCCAGCAGTGGCCGGGGCACGGGCCTGCTTTCCCGGCCCCTGGTCACAGCAGCCCGTGGAGTCAGCCCCGTCTCCCCTGAGCTGCAGGTCGATCAAATTCTCTCAAAGCGTGGTCGTGGGCCACCTGCATCAGGACCCCTGGGACTCCTGGGCCCTCCGCCCGCCCCCAATGCACCAACTATTTTATAAAAGCCCCCTAGCAGATTCTCAGGCAGCGGTGGGCTGGGCCGGGGTCAACAGATTATTTTTTTCTGTAAAGGACCATATCGTCTCTGTCCTGATGAGTCCGCTGGGCATTGCAGCACGAAAGCAGCCATGGACAGTACATAACTGTCCCACGAGCCCACTTGCTGGCCTCAGAAGAGGTCATCCGAAGGAACGTGAAGTCTCATCCTTGGGGAAGTTGGTTTCTATTCTCACGTGACAGAAGGAGACTCTCCATGAGACACCGGCTGGTCTCATTTCACTGAGAGGTCTGGGTCTCATTTCAAGCGCTGCTCCAGTCTCCCTGTGTGGCCTGGGCAGGTCGTCTCTTCACTAGGAGGGTCCCCACCTTGCACGGTTGACCTCTTCGTTTTCCGTCAGCTCTCCCGGCACGCCTCCTTACCTTCTCCTCCATCAGATGGCATCTGAGGGTCCCAGCAGGGTGGGCCAGCTGCCCGTGTGGGGCTCAGTGTAGGGAAGGGAGGGTGGGGGGCCCTGGCTGGGCCAGGGTTCACTTCCCAGCAGCTTCTGGGAGCAGCTCTGGGCTTCTGGGCACAGCCTGGAGCTCCCAGGGCCAGGGGTGAGTCACTGAGCAGGGCGGGACTTGCCCTGCTCACCCCTCCCTGCAGGCGCTGCCCTCCAAGGCTCCTGCTGGAGACCCTGGCAGGGTGGGAGGGAGGGGCCGCCACCACCGCCTGCTGGCCCTGCCCCCAGTGCCGCCTGCTGGCTCCGATAGGATCGCAGGGTCCTGTGTCACACAGACCGGGAAAGCTTCAAGAGCAGGGACTCTACTTACTGCTCCGTCTACCCTCAGACCTCAGGCTGGTCTTTGTACGCCCGGGAGCTTCATCAATGCACGTCCAACAAAGTTCATAAAAGCAGGTTCCGTTGTGGGCTTTCCGCACCAGGGAGTGACCGTTTGGACGCTATCGCCCCCAACAAGGAGAAAGAGCAGGGCTATGAACTTATTGTAGGGAAACTGAGGCTCCTGGATGCTGAGAGGTCCCGGGTGGGTTCTGCTCATCTACCCCCACCTTCACCTTCATTTTCTTTTTCTTCCTCAGTTGCACACGCCTTGTCTCCCAGCGGTGGGCCTCGTCCCTGCGTCGATCTCGGGCACTCCTTCTCCTTGATTTCTGTCTTTGGATTGTGGTCCTCAAACTGGAGAATGCCTCTGAGGGTCTCGGGCAGCCTGGCGCGTGCTCAGATTTCAGGGTCGCCTGAGAGAGTGGGGATCCGTAGGGCTCGGGAGGGCGTTCAGGAGACCACTTCCAGCGAGCTCCTGCAGGCGGTCTGTGGCCACACCGGGGCACACTGCTCCCCGCTTTGCAGCCTGCTCCGCTGGCCTTTTCTGGAAACTTGAGCTGGCACCTCCATACCCATCGCTCCCAGCTATTTTCTTATTTAACAAGAGGTCTCTGAGACTGACTCCAAGCCGGATGGTGATGTCTGCACTGAGACAGGAATGGAGAGTTCAGGGATGCTCCTTCCCTTACGAGGGACACGTTTCACGGCGGGCCCTAAGGTAGTTTTCCAGGACGTCATTTGAAGACCTCTATGATCAGGCCATTCTGGGAATTCAAACTCGATCACCTAACCTGCCGTTCCTTGGGGCGCCTGGGTGGCTCAGTCGGTTAAGTGTCTGACTCTTGATTTTGGCTCAGGTCGTGACCTCACGGTTTGTGTCTTCGAGCCCTGTGTTGGGATTCTCTTTCTCTCTCTCAAAATAAATAAGTTAAACTTGAAAAAAAAAATGCCATTTCTTGCTTTCTCTCTCTCTCCTCCCGCCAGCTGCCTCGCCCCGACTGCTTCTGTCAGAGGACCAGAAGTCTCAGTCCCGACACCCGGTTTCCGTGTGGCCCCCGCATCACCTGCTCCAGCCACGCAGGCATCCGGCCTTCTTGATATTCCACCCGCCGCACTGGTCTCCTTCCTTGTGTCTTGTCATTCCTCGCAAGGTGCTTAGAGCTTCCTGCCAGACACCGGCAGGAGATGCTCACTTCGCCACGCTGCGGTCGCTTATTTGATGATTTGACGCTGGCCATCAATATCTCCTTATTTTAATTCATTTGGATCCGTCCTCTAGCGCCCTGTTTCTCAAGCCATGACATGCACTGTGATCACCCAGAAACCCTGCGAAAATGAGGCCCTGGTTTTGGAAGATGGCCTGACGTATCACAGGTGATGCTCAGGTTCTGCTGCACGGGTGTCACTTGGAGAAGCAGGGTCCCAGAGCACGTGGCTTCCTCTGTGGCAGTTCCCTTCTCTTGTCTCCATTGATGGTCACCCATTAGCCTAAACCCCTCCATTTAGACTGGCATTCAGGGCCTAAACCTGGCTCGCGGGTCTCCTTCCTGCCCCGTTCCCCATCTTGGTTCGTGTATCTTTCACGCCAAGAATGCTACTATCTTTCTCTCTACTTATATAGTCCTTACTTATCCTTCAACGTAAGCCAAGGTTCTATCTCCTCCACTTTTCTGGTGCATAGACCCCTGGCCAGGATTAGAATTCCCGAGATACACACCCTGAAACACACTTCTCGGATATGTCTCAGTAGCTGCCAATTTAATGGCAGTGCCTTGTCTGCCCAGCTAACTAGGTTTTGAGTACCTTGTGGCCAGCGCTGCATGTTATCTACGTGACAGTGCTTGGTCCCTTCTCGAAATTAAACAAATTGTGCTAACAATGGCTTTTATTATCCATCTCTCATTGATGGAAGTTACGATTTTTGTTGTTGTTGTTGTTGTTGAGCCCACTAAGCTTTGGGGTACTTAGTCTTTGGGGTACTTCTATTCTTCTTACAAACGTGTTGGTTCCTCTTCCTGAAACATCCCTTTTTGTGTCCGTTCGCCCTTTGCCTGGTTAACAATCGTTTACAGTATGGGTCTCCTCACAGATGGTCTCCAATCAGTTTAGTTCTTTCCAGATTGGTTTCTTTTCAGCTGATGCCATTTGTAGAGCACTGTATACACCTCTTTTGTACTACAAATCACATTTGGAATTATTTTCATTTGACTGTTGTTCCCAACTGTTTGTTCCTCTCCCTGTGAGATCATGTGTCCTTGCCCGTTATCACATGACCTGCAATTCCTCTGCAGGAGGTGAACATTCTTCACCCCCTCCATATGAAGCCTGGTCATGGACTTGATTTGGCCAAAGGATGTGAGAGGAAGTGATGTATGTCATAACCCAGCGAGCCGTAGAAACCACTATTGTGTAATTGAACCACTATGTTCTTTCCCTCTATAACAAATAAGCATGCCCTGGATAGAAACTGCTCCTTCGGTTTGGATCTAAATTTGAAGAAGAAACAGATTTAAGCCATGGAGCAGAAACTGTCCAACCCACAGAGGATCTGCAACATGAGGGATAAATATACCTTTGTTATTTGAGCCATTGGGACATGGGGATTGTTTGTTCCTGCAGCATAACCCAGCAAAAGCTGACTGATACAAGGTCTAGCTACCCTGACAGATTACTAGCTATGGAAGGTCAGTGACAAGCTTACCTCATGTACCAGTGATTGGTCTTGACCTACAAGTGTGCTTGCAACTGCAGGCCCTTTAGTAGATACTTGTCTGATTGAAACACTCCTCTGATGAGCTTGTCTGTACTGTCATCTACATGTTAAATGAAACCTTTATGGAATCTCTCCAATAGACACTGTGCTAGATGCTATCTTGTAAAAGGCGACACAGAGATGAATCAGATGCTGAATCTGCCCTATTAAAAAGATTCATTCCTGGGGCGCCTGGGCGACTAGGTAGGTTACGCGTCTGATTCCGGCTCAGGTCATGATCTCATGGCTCATCGGTTCGAGCCCCACACTGGGCTCTGTGCTAACAGCTCAGAGCCTGGAGCCTGCTTCGGATTCTGTGTCTCCCTCTCTCTCTCTGCTCCTCCCCCACTCATGCTCTGTCTCTGTCTCTCAAAAATGAATAAACGTTACAAAATTAAAAAAAAAAAAAAGATTCATTCCCTAAATAAAGAAAAAAAAATCACGTTTTTAAGTAAAGAAAAGACAACCATGCCTGATATCCACATACTTGTGATACAGCCCATAGACGTTTCTGCAGATTATATTAATGATCCTGATCCCTTACCTTTGTCTGTATCATGTACTTTGTCAGGTGACTTTTCAGTCCTTCCCACCGAAGGAGTGGAGTGCATTTCACTCTCCTTGACTTTCTCTTCAGCCAGGCGTCTTACTTTGGCCAATAAAACGATGGTATGCCACTTTCAGCCTTGAAGATGTGTTGTTTTCTCTTTGCTCTCTGGTGTCTCTGCCGGTGCTGTGAGAAGACCAAGGGCAGACTAGCCTGCTGATCCCAGGAGGAGGATGCGAGGCAGGTGCAGCAGAGTCAAGCTGGCACCACAGCTGGTCACCAGGAGTGTAAGTGACCCCGTCAAGACCGCCAAAGCCACTTCCACACCTAAAAGCCCTCCAGGACTTTACTTCAATACCTTCAGTGGCTTCTTTGATTTGTTTAAACTCAAGGTATTTAACACAGAGTGTAGCTGTGGCTTTAGGAGTAGAGCCCAGCGATTCATCTCTTACACATGACACCCAGTGCTCATCTGAAAGAGTGTCCTCCTTAATGCCTGTCACCCATCTAACCCATCCCCTCCCCCCAGCAACCCTCAGTTTCCTCTCTGCATTTAAGGGTCTTTATGGTTTGTCTCCCTCTCTGTTTTTATCTTATTCTTCTTTCCCTTCCCCTATATTCATCTGTTGAGTTTCTCAAATTCTAAAAATGAGTGAAATCCGGACTCATCTTGTTCCATCCATGTTGTTGCAAATGGCAATATTTCATTCTTTTTCATCACCGAGTACTATTCCATTGCATATATATATATATATATATATATCTATAGATATATCTATCTATCTATATCTATAGATATATATTACATATATACATATATATAATTCCATTCTATTGCATATCTATATCTATCTATATACATATATATAGATATCTGTATATATATACATACATACAGATATATATGTATATATATACATATATATAGATAGATATTACATCTTCTTTTTAAAAATTTTTTTTCAACGTTTTTTATTTATTTTTGGGACAGAGAGAGACAGAGCATGAACGGGGGAGGGGCAGAGAGAGAGGGAGACACAGAATCGGAAACAGGCTCCAGGCTCCGAGCCATCAGCCCAGAGCCTGACGCGGGGCTCAAACTCACGAACCGCGAGATCGTGACCTGGCTGAAGTCGGACGCTTAACCGACTGCGCCACCCAGGCGCCCCTACATCTTCTTTATCCATGCCTCAGTCGATGGACATTTGGGCATTTCCATAAATTTGCCTGCTGTTGACAGCACTGCTATAAACATTGGGGTGCCTGTGCCCTTTGAATCAGCATTTTTATATCCTTTGGATAAATTCCTAAGAGTGCAGTTGTTGGGTTGTAGGGTAGTTCTGTTTTTAATTTTTTGAAGAACCTCCATACTGTTTTCCAGAGTGGCTGCACCAGTTTGCCTTCCCACCAACAGTGGGAAAAGGGTTCTCCTTTCTCCACATCCTCACCAATATCTCTTGTTTCCGGAGTTGTTAATTTTAGCCATTCTGACAGGTGTGAGGTGGTATCTCACTGTGGTTTTGATTAGTATTTCCCTTCAGTGGTTTCTTCAGTGGTAATCTACCAAGTCAAAATACAAATCCTTCACATGGCTCAGAGCGACCCTCTTCTCTCCCTTATTCTCTCCACCTTTAAAGTCACCATTCTGGGGCTCCTGGGTGGCTCAGTAGGTTAAGTGTCTGATTCTTGATTTTGGCTCAGATCATGATCTCACAGTTTGTAGTTTGAGCCCCATGCTGGGCTCTGTGCTGACAGTGTGGAGCCTGCTTGGGATTCTCTCTCTCTCTCACTCTCTCTCTCTCTCTCTCTCTCTCTCTCTCTCTCTCTCTCTGCCCCTCCCCTGCTCTCTCTCCCTTTCAAAATAAATAAATAAACTTAAAAAAAAAGTCACCATTCTCTCCTTGGATCTCTGAATATATGAGCCTTCTCAAGTCTCTGAGTCTTTGCATATGCTGTTCCCTTGGCATAAAAAAGATTTTTCTCTTCTCTTTTGTGTGTATAACCTCTCCTTATCTTCCAGGTCTTCCCTAGAGTTTCTTCCTTAGAGAAGCCTCTCCCAACCTCTCTAAACAAGCTTAGGTATTTTTACCCTATGTTTCCGTGGTGTCCATTCTCAGAGTCAATGGTAGACAGTAAAACTGTGCAAACCACTGTATCCATACTGGTTCAAATACTGAAATAGTTTCATCACTGTTGATGGCTAGCTACTGCCCTTGCTCCCAAGGCCAAACTCTGGCCGTCCTGGTTCTCCCTGGGATACTGCCCCGCCGGCCCCCCCCCCACCTACTCCCCGTATCTGCATCATCGAACTGAAGATGTGTCGCCTTGCCCTGCAAAGAACTTCCAGAACCGTGATTTGGGTTTACAGCCAGCTCTGACTGGAATCAGTTAATTGTGATTGATCCATCTAGCCCATGCTCATACTTCACTTTATGATTTTTTGGCTAATAATCATATTGTTCCATTTGGGTCTCCAGAAAGCAGGGACAAGTTTTGGAGTATAGAGACCTGGCACTAAAAGATCCACAATAGGTATATTAACTGCTAATGGCATATAATTCTCACAACGCCATGAGGTAAGAGTTGTTTGTTATTCCCATTTCACAACCAAAGCTTCAAAAGGAAAAAAAAAAATCCATGCTGAAAAGAGGCAGAAAGAGAAAATCCGCAGACTTTACGTCTTGAGGCTACGTCTGTCTCCTTGGAACATTACAGGGGCCGCCAGGTATCATGATGGCTCCTCTTTGGAGATGCTTCCATGAAATGGTTTGAGGAGAGGGTCATTGTGGCTAAGTCCCACCCGATTCACCCTGGAGTAGAAGTAGAAGTTTCTAATGCAGACGCGGACGGGACTGCCAAGCTGTGACGCTAGGGAACCAGCCCCATTATGCTGAGACGTAGTTGGGGCTCCTGGTCAAACTCAGTTTGATCTCCATTTGTATGGGAGGCAGCCCCTGAGATGGTCGCCAATGATCCCTCCTTCTTGCTATCCATGTTGTTGTGTTACCCACCCTCCGTGAGTGTGGGCTTGGACCTACTGTTCACATCTAACAGAGAGACTATGGCAAAAGCGAATGGATGTCCCTCCTGAGGTTAAGTTTCAAAGATAACACCGCTCTTGTCGTGCTCACTCTCTCGTTTTCTGACTCCCTCTGAACCAAGTCAGCTGCCACCTCATGTGCCACCTCACGGAGAGGCCTACGTGCCAATAAATGGAGGCCCTCGGCACCTCAGCCCGCCAAGGAGCGAATGGCGACAGTAGCTGTGTGAATGAACTTGGGAGATCTCCCTCTGTCGAACCTGCAGATGAGACCGTAGTGCTGGCCATCACCTTGACCGCAACCTCTGGAGAAACCTCGAGACACAGGCACCCGGCTGAGCTACACTGGGTTCCGAACCCACAGAAACTGTGAACTGATGGATGGTTTGCTTGTGAATCACTAGATGTGGGGGAACAATTTGTTACACGGCAATAGGCATCTGATAGAGTTTGTTAAGGGAGTATTCCAACCTTTTTTTTAGCGGCAGAATAAACTCACCTCCCCTACACGAACAGTCGGATCTCAATTCTACAGATTAGGTTTGGCTTCTATTTTGCTACGTATGAATCTACACGCTAATATTCAAATTCCCCTGACACTCAATGGCGACATCCTGTGGGCCAGACCGTGAACCGTGGATTCCTGGCAACGTTGTGTTCATCTCCGCACCCCAGGATCTCATCCCACTAGAGCGATTCCGTAACTATGTGTTGAATTAAATTCTCTCACCACTGGTTAGCTATTAAGACCCGCATTTTACCGAGAGAGGTGCCTAGGGCTTAACGGATTCAGAGAGGGTCGTGTAAACGGCATTACGTCTTCCACACAAATTCTGACGTTGCCATCTGTATTCCAGAATTTCTACAGTGGGTAAAATAGCCCACTGCGATCTAAAATGGCAGCGTTTCCCTTTCTCCCTAAAATACTAGCTCAACATAAGCAGGTGGCTTTTAAAAATATTTTTATTCAAGGGTTTCCTCCAAAAAATCTTTGTCATCCATCCCCCCCCCCCCCACAAGTACAGTGAAATGGCCTTAACCATACTTTCAACGGACTCCTGCTGTACAGTTCTTCAATGACGATACGTTCGAACTAAGTCACAATGAGGTTATTTTAGTCCTCACTAATAACGCTCACGGAGCAATTGGTGGGGTTTTTTTCTGAGTTAATAAGAAACATTTGCAGCAAAGGCATGAGAGTCTGCAGATAAAGCGATTGGCGAGAGATGGTATGTTTAAATACCACAAAGCAGCCCATATCCAAACAGGTGTGCGATAGAACAGTATAAATAAACGGCTTGGTATGCAGTTTAGCTCAAGCAAAATTGTGTAAGAAACCTCCCCCCCCATTCTGAAACAAATACATATAGACGTATGTATATATATATATATAGTATGTATAATATATGTGTGTGTATGTGTGTGTGTGTGTATATATATACATATATACATACATATATATATATACATATATACATACATATATATATATACATATATACATATATATATATATATATATATATATATATATATATATATTTAGAGAGAGAGAGAGAAAACCAAACCAGCTTCTCATAGCCTCCTCAAACGACACAGCTGGAAAAACAGGTCTTATTCCGAGAGCTGAAAGTAAAAGTTGTTTTACTTTTTTTCTTTAAGGCCCAGATAAACAAAACCTTGCTGGGGGAGTGATTCTGCTTTTGCACATGTGGCCTTGAGCTAGAATCTTGTGGAACACTCACCTCTTTTCAACCCTTGAGAAATATGTTTGCCTCTTCGAACTGGCGATGGTCACTTCGTGTTGTGCTAGGATATTTTTAAAAAATGTTTTTGTTGGTACCGTTTTCTTAACCACGTGGGCACTTGACTTGGGGCGTTAAGAATATAGATGCCGGAGAGAACTGTTTGGTTTCCATTAAGACCTGCTAAGTGCACAGGAAACACGGTTTGGGGCAGAGAGAGGTTATAAAAACTGTCGCTTGCTTCATGCCATTTCTTTCCGGCCAGGAACAAAGGTGGGGTAAGGAGTTGGTTCATGCCAGAAAGTCTGGAGGTATGTGGGTTAAATATTTCCCACTGGGCTGTTCTTGGTGTTTGCGATCCTTTGTCCTTTGCCAACCTGTGTCTAGGTGGGGGCGAGTGGCACAAGCAATGTAGACATAGCCCAAAGCCGCAGGAGGTCACCACTCTCAGTGGTGGCCGGTGGGGGGGGGGTGTCAAGGCATAGGGGAAACTGAGTCCCCCTCGGCTCCTGAAGAGCATGGCACTTGCCCCCTCCCAGCCTTGTATGCACGGCAGCTATGGAGATTACCTGCAGTAAACACATGCAGCGTCTGTCACAGAGCAGATATTCAAGCGATGGCCACTTTTTTTTAAGTTTATTTATTTACTTTGAGGCGGGGTAGGGGGGTGGGGAGATCAAGTGAAGGACGGGCAAAGAGAGGGAGAGAGAGAATCTCAAGCAGGGTCTGCACTGTCAGGGCAGAACCTGACACTGGGATCGATCCCACGTACTGTGAGATCATGACCCGAGACGAAATCAAGAGTCAGACGCTTAATTGACTGAGCCTCCCAGGCGCCCCAGTCGATGGCCACTTTTACGTTAACTTTTGTCTCTGCTTCACTCAAGAGGTTTCCCCTTCGGATGCATCTCTCCTCTCAACACACACGTGCCTGGTTCCCTCTCTCTCTTCCCCTTGGAATAGCTCTCCCTACACATGGTGCACCCAGTGGGACCATGCTGAGCAGAGTAGAAATGAAAACGGTTGTGCAGAAGTTCTTTGGTGTGGGAGCTAAGAGTGTGAGTTCTGGGGGCACCTGGACAGCTGTCAGTGAAGCATCTGACTCTCGACTTCAGCTCAACTCATGATCTCACGGTTCATGAGTTCAGGCCCCGCCTCAGACTCTGTGCTGACAACGCGGAGCCTGCTTGGGATTCTCTCTCCCTCCCTCTCTGCCCATCCACTGCCTCAATAAACACATAAATAAGCAAACAAGCAAACAAACTTAAAAAAAAAAAAAGTGTGAGGTCTGAACTGAGACCTGCTCCAGATTCCATCCGGTTTCATTTCTACCCAAGTAAATCCTTTGAGCCTCAATTTCCTCACCTGTAAGATGGGAATAAGAGCATCATACTCTACAGAGTTGGTGTCCTCAAAAGGCAGAGCACGGGTACCAAGGGGGCACCCAAGCGCTTCCTTTGGGGGAACCCCACAGACTTCAAATGGTCTCTTTCAGGGGTTCATCAGGGATTCATCAGGGATCCTGCCCCATTTCCCATCCTTAACTCTAGCAACTGTTTCAGGTAGTTCCAGCCCGTGACTAGTCACCTCCGAGCTACAAGTCACTGGTTAATATTTCAAACCCTATGAACAACCATTCTGACTTCTGCAGAACTCAATAGTTCAGAGGTAACAGTCACTTAATTCAGTGTCTAGAATGAGATGGAAAGCCAGCATTCCTCTGTGAAACAGAATTTTCTCCAAGAAGCCAAGGGTGAACACTCAAAATAAAAATTCCCCTCTCGGTTATTAATGAGGGTCAGTGAGCAAGAGTCAGCAGCTCGGCTAACGGTGCTTGAAGCACATTTGGTATCGTTTGTGCGGCACTCTCTCTCCGCCTTGTTTTTGCGTTTTCTCTTCCCCCCCTGTGGCAAGTATTATAAATAGGCCTCCTTCCTATCTGATCCGCCCCTAAATGTTTTTCATTTGAAAACCACAGTTAATTTTAGATAATTGTCAAAGATAATCTCAAATTTGTGTGCCATCTAGACCCTAGTTCTAAGAAAAACATGTTTCTGGAAGACCTGGTCTGGGTCCCTCTTCCTCTGGAGGAACATCTCTGAAAGCCAACATCTCTGACTGGCTTCCGGCGCTTGATAGAGACAGGCCGTACCATGAGCCTGCTGGGTCCCTGTTCTAGAGGCAGAGACTGCCTTCCTGGTACTTCCCCTGTGTGACTTTGAGGCTGAAGCGGGGGTTCTGGGGGGAGCAAGGAGTGGGCCCAACGACACTGCCCCCCGGGATCAGCTTTGCAGCGATGGTGACCCTCACCTCCACCGGGCCGGGCCCCTCGCCATCGGCATACAGATAACCCTGCAGCTGACATGTGTAAAGGCTGCTTGCTGCACGACTCTGCTCGTTTTTCAGAGCCTGGGCCACATTTGTCCTGGCCCGAGTTAAGAGGCAAAGAACATTCCAGTTGTGAGCCTGGATGGAAAAAATATATTTGAAGTTTTTTTTTTTTTTTTTCTGCTAACAAGGTATGCACAGGACTCAAATGCCAGTAAACGAAGGTTAAAGACGGGCTGGTGTGCAGAATACAGTTGCCTGCCCCCCTCTTTAATTTTTCCATAAAGCGCCAGAAAAAAAGCCACTACACTAACAAACGTTTTGGGAAGGGAACAGGCCCCAGGCCCAGAAGCCACAAGCTTAAATGGGGGAAATATGAACCCTCAGGCACAGTCTCCTGAGCAGAGTCATTAGTCAGGAAAGGATCGGGCAGGAACAGCTGTACCCGAACCAAATCTACGGCCGCCCTGGGTCCCCAGGGCCACGCGGGTCAAGACAGAGCGACACCCTCATGTTCATCCTATAACTTAAGGGGTGCAAAGGGCACACTCCCCCACAACTCAGGTTCGGCACCCGACAAGCACACGCGTCTTGCTTCGTTTAGAGAACGGAAAGCGAACCCAACACAACGACAACCAAGAGTCCAGCTGCACATATTTATTGTTTTAATTTACCGTTGTGAAACACGGAGATGCTACGTGAAAATGGATGCAGAAGAATAAAGTTCCCCAGAGAGCGAGGTCAAGCGTGAAAAAGAAGAATATGGAGGAGGGGCTAGCCCTCCAAAATATTGACATACTACAAAACCATAATAATAAAATCAGTATGGTACTGGCTCAAGAACAGAGACAGATGAATAGAGCAGGCCTATTTATAAACGAGCACTTGAAATACGATTAACATAGCTTATAAATCATGGGCAACGGTTAGATTATTTAGTAGATGCCATTGAAAAACTCACCATATGGAAAACAATAAGATTTGTATCCCTCTATTATACAAAGTTGGATTCCAAATGAATGAGAGATAATACGGGTAGCAAAATTATAAGGTTCAGAGAAGAAAATTGAGAAGACTATTTTTGTGGTTTAGAGGTGGAGAACTTTCTGGACAAGAACGAAACTCATAAACCGTAAGGGGGGGGGAAGATGGTTTTGATTGTTCCAAAATTGAACATTAGTTTTTAATAAAGAGTAGCAAAGATGAAGTTTAGAAAAAAATAGAAATAGGAACACAATATTTGCAATGTCCGAAACTGAGTACCAACCAATCCAGGGTATGTGAGGGACCCGTATAAGTTGACCAGAAAAGGATTATAAAATCCAGTAGAAAAGGATTTGATAGATACCTCAGAGAGGCAGAACTCCAAATGGCTCACATGATATGAAAAATTATTCAAACCCACTGGTCGTCAAATCTCGTGAGGTATAAGCTTTAGACCCATCAGACTGGCAAGTGTGGGTCTGAGACGTGATGATGATTCCTCATCATCATTGCCCTGGGGAATATAGTGAAGTCATCCTAAAGAATAATCTCACAAAATGGTGTACATTAGAATCAAGGGTTCCACTTCCAGAATATTCCACAGAATCCTCACTTGGGTCCATGAGAGAGAATATGAACGTTTATCATAGAGTTGAGACCTGAGGATGTGGGGACAGAGAGGCAACCAAGAGGTCCACAGGTGAGGAAATGGGAAAGTGAAATGCCATGGGATCTATTATGGAATACTTTGTATGTAGCAATCAGAAGAAACTAGCAGAATTAAATTACTAATCAGCAGTATGTAAAGCTCTTAAAAATGCAGTGCTGGGGTGAAATATAAGGGAAGCAACCCATCAGGACTGTTGAAAGGATCGAATGGCAATACAACACACAACATGGGGACTGACCCAAAGGAGGGATCTGATTCTATCAACAGGTAGGTGGAACACCAGAAGGGTCTATCCAGCCCAACAAAAGATCCAGGACTGTAGGACAGGGGGTGGTATAGGAAACTATTCACAATTGAATTGCTGGACTGTCTGCCATTTAATGTTCCTTTTTGTGTCCTTTCTCGCTTACTTGGTGGCCGGATCAGAGCTTCTACGAGAACAAAAGCTCTGAACACAGAGAAGAACATCATCGGTAGACGGTTACCCGTCTTGATGTTAGTGGGCAGATTCTAGTGTTGCCCCAGCCAGGTGCCAGTTGGCCAAAGTCAACTCTTATCTATTTATTTCTGTGGGTTCCTAATTCACCGTGGCCTCTCTTGACCTTCCATAGGCAGCCTGTGTTTCATGGTCATGGACGGAATTTCACTGCTGTATGCTTCACAGAGTATACTGAGTAAATTTCATGTAAGATATGAAACGTTCTCTCTTCCTCTATACCATGCAAATACCGTAAGGCATTTGCAGTTTAGGGAGTGGACTTACTGTCCACTCCCTAAACATCAGTAACCAACAGCCGTGGAAGTGAAGAAGGAAATGGATGAGCTCGTTTGATACTCTTGCTCTGGGAAGCTTGAGAGAAGAGATTCCATTCTGCGAGCAGGAGGCCAGGGAGTTCTTTCTGAGTGAGGATACAGCAGGTTATTTACACTGTATTTGTGATTAGGGGTCATAGAGAGGGGCAAGGACCTGAATTCCAAGAATGGAACAGAATCCAGCTCTCTAAGGAAGTTCAGGGTTTGGAAAACTCCCAGGGAGCAATAACTCAACTGAACTAACCTGATGAACTGTTTTTAAATCAGTTTGAGAAATATAGTCAAACATTGAACAGCTTCCTAGAACTGAAGCAAACGGGCAAAGGTAAGCTTTTATTAGACCTTAGCGGTACGCCCAGAGTGCTGGGCAGAGTGGAAGGCTCAGCTCTATCTGGAAGGGGGAGAGGAAGACTTGCTTTTATTCTCCCCATGAGGAGATTCTCTAGAGCAAGGCATGTTTTCCACCTCCTGGCAATCAGTGATTTGCAGCTAAAATGCTGAACAAATGAAGTTAACTCAATATACTGAAGACCTACTGTGTGCCTGTTGGTATGTGGGGGCTTGTCCCTATCTCATCTCATGAATCCCTTCCCACCATCCTTCAGGGAAGAGATCGTCATTCCCCGTTTTTCACAAGATGAAAGGCAGTCTCTGGGAGGTTAGAGAAGTTCTCACGGTCGCATGGCTTTTAAAAAGATGTGGATTCAAACCTAGACAGCTGATTCCAGATGGGAACTTTCTTCAGCCCAGACTTATACTTCTAAAAGATATCAGGTATCCTGAGATGATCCCATAAAGGACCCCATGATATCAGGTTTGAGGGATAAATTGTCCTCTCGCCATCCATTTTCAAGCAAGTATGCTAGAGGGGAAGTTGTGTCCGGGGGAAGAAGGAATGGTAATGATAGTGACAGTAAGCTCTTGTTGAGTTCCTACTATGTACTGTGACAAATGGTCTGCATGACCTACGAGCCCCTGAACTGGTTACAGCACTGTCTCTATTTTTCTATTTGGGAAACTCAATTTCAAAATTTAATTTTTTAAAAAGTTTATTTATTTTGTGTGTGTGTGTGTGAGAGAGAGAGAGAGAGAGAGAGAGAGAGAGGGAGAGAGAGAGAGCTCCCAGGGAAGGGGCACAGAGAGAGGGAGAGAGAGAATCCCAAGCAGGCTCCACACGGTCGGCACTGAGCCCAGGGCAGAGCCTGAATCCATAAACTGGGAGCTCGTGACCTGAACCGAAATCAAGAGCTGGACACTGAAGTGACCGAGCCACCCGGCACCCCTCAGAGTCTACTTCCTTGTTCAAATTCAGCTAGCTAGCGCTTCACGGAGTAGATCCTGAATGTGACGCTCAAACCAGTGTTTTTAAAACACCGCGCGCAGCTGTTTTCCTGGGATATGACGGGGTGCAGCAGTGGTAGCAATGGCAGTGAACGTGGTGGCATCAGGGTGGCCTAAGCGGGGATGTTGTTGCTGTTTCTGGTGGTCGTGGGAGGGGTGCGATGATGTGAACGGTGGCGGCAGGGTGGCTGAGGGTGGGACGGTGGTGACAACGGAGGTGGCGGTGGAGCGGGTGTTGGGGGGATGGAGGTGATGATGGTGGAGGTGCCGGTGACGGGAATGGCAGTCCTGACTGTGGCGGGTGGGGTTCAGAGTGTTAGCGACGGCGGCAGCCGTGAGGATATTGGTGGGGGTTGTTAATTTCTGCGGCCTCCTCTGGAGAGTTTCTGAGCAAAAGCGTCTTCTCTTTTCTCTGTGCCCGGAAGAGTTGAGTCACTTTTTCTTCGTAGGTTGGCTTTTCATCCCCCTGCCTCTATTCACTTCCACGCTATTGACAAGATCTGTGGTTGTCCAGGAGCCGCTGGGGAGAGACAGACCCCGTGACCGTTTCCCCGAAGGCGGCCTTTGGCCGCTCCGTGCGGGAGCACATGACCCCCTGCCTCGCCCCTGGCACATTAACCAGGTGACTGCCTGCCAGGGCCCGGCCCAGTCCAAAGGGATTTGGGATTCAGTGTCCCAAACAAGGCACTGATTAGCTGGTAATCAGGCAGCGATTAGCAGATCGGGTCACCCGCAGTTCAGTGCCCATTGTTCCCTGCAAAGTCCCGGGATGTTTGCCACGCGGCCAGAGAGTCTGAATGTCTGAGGATCCCAACGCCTGCAGGTCTGCTGTGCGAGAGCTGTGATTAGGGAAAAATCCTCTGTTCCCCTAAGCCCATCCCCGCCGAGGAGGCAGGCGCTGTGAATCCCCTCTGCCGATTCACACAAAAGGCTCTGGGGGAAAGAATGGCCTGCTTAAGAGCCCAGCGGTGACAGGGAGGTGAGGCCCCAAGGGTACCCTGAAGAACTAGAAGCAAATGAGCACATTCCTCTTCATGCACAGTGTTGAGAGAGCGCGCACAGTGGAGTCGGGTACGACTCGGTCCAGGCTGGGATTCTGCTCCGGTCTTGACGCGTGACCGTGGACAAGATATTTAACCTTGAGATTTGGTTACCTCGGATTTTAAGATGATTAAGAAGAATACTTGTCTCTTAGGGTTGTTGGAGGGGTAGGTTTGAAAAATGAACGTAAACCAGCTAATACAGTCTCCAGAATAGAGCAAGCGCCCAGTAAATGTTGTCACGGGTACCGTCGGTCAGAGGAGAAACATCATCATTATGTAAAGTACTTTATTTAAAAAAAAAAAAATGCCCAGTAACATCACCTCTAAGATGAGGCCAGCGCCTCCTGTGCGGGCCTTCATAAAGATGAGGTGGGGACATTCTTAGAAAGCATTCCACCCAGGGCCTAGTACATTATTAGCACTCAAAAAGTGACAGAACAGCGAGGCTAATCATCATTATCATTTTCTTAAAGGGAAACGTAAAAGGATTTGTGCAGCATACCTCACGACGTTGCAGTACATTCTCATGAAAAGTCAGAGCGTGATTTTGAACTAAGAGGGGATCAACGAAATGATTCGTGGAGCATTCGTGTCAGTGGGTCCCACACAGGTCTGTGATCACTGGGTCCTCGAATCATCTGGAGATCTTAGTAGAACGCGGCTTCTGATTTTGTTAAGTCTGGGGGGAGGCCCAAGGCTTTGCGTTTCTAGTGAATTCCCAGGTGATTCCAGGGTTGCGGTCCATGGGCCCCACTTTGAATAAACAGGATATGCGTTTTTGTGATGAAGAAGTATGCAAACGTGTACTTCTATACAGAAAACCTTCCTAGGCTGTCCTCAAGTGCCGGCATCTGTAAGTGAGGGACTGCAAATCCTTTCTCCCCCCTCCCCCCCTTCACTCAAATGTTCTATCTTTCTCAAAAATTTAATCATGAACATGTAAAGAAAACATTAAAAAATGCGATACATTTTATCAATATAAAAAGATCTCCCCTTTCCTTAAATCTTGTCCCACGGCCACATTTTCCAGCACATTCCTTGCCAGGTCTCTGTGCCTGATGCTCCGATTTTCTCCTACAGCCACACTAGGCCTTCTCAGCGGGTGAACCGCAAAGAAATCACATTATTAACACACACGCATTCCGTAGGCTTCGACTCTCTGAGGCTAAGGTGGGTTCCAGCTCCGATACAGCGGCTGGCCAGGGTTCGAGGCCCGGAGGCATGCAAGCCAGCCAGGTGCAAGATGGACAGCTATTCACTCAGAGGAACCCAGAGAGTTCTGAAGGCTGATTCTGGCTGCACGCGGAGAAGGCATCCCAACCAACATGGTGGGGTGTCTTCAGGAACTGGAAAGAGCTCAACAAAGTCCATCCTACCACAATGACAGATTCACTGGCCCCCCCTCTAAGGACTGGGATGAGGGAAAGATCTCCAGGATCTAAGGGTGGGTGGGACTAAGATCTTTTCTTCCTTTTGAGAACTCTCCCGTTACCCCCACGTCCCCCACCCCGCCAGCAAAGAAGAGAAAAATTGGGTATGGGAGCCCAATATCTCCTCCTTAACAGACTGTTACGGTCTCGGAGAGGTTGCCAGGGTCTGAATGAGCACAGGGAACCCGGGTTGAATTCTAACCTTACGGTTTAATACCTAAACGGCCTTAACTGGATCCATGGCTCCGTTTTGGCCCATGGGCAATGGGAACAGCAGCGCAATAATATCTTTAAGGTTAGTAATTCTGTAGCTAAGAGATCCTAGCCGCTGGTCGGGCACAAAGCAGGTTCGCTTATGCCCATGCTAATAAATGTTATGCTTTGTATTCAGGATTCGCTGCCCTTGTCACCATAGCATACACCTGTGCCTATCTGGAAGAACCCCCAGCCACCAGGAAGTCCCTTTGACTGGCCACCCCCCTCCCCCATCACCGTATCCGTTCATAGGTCAGTCAGACGTCGGGGAGAAACAGATGGCGTTCTCAGACTGGGTAATAGGAGGAGAGTTTAGTCAAGGACTTTTCACAGGGGTGAGGACAGGGTTTAGGAAGTCCGTAAAGGAAAACATAAGGCCCCGGGGCTAGCAACACCCAGCTCTCCTCACGGCTTGAAAGGCCAAGGGGAAGAAGCAATACAAGAGCCCAGAGAGGGGAGCTGTGTGGAGAATATCGCCCGACAGGGGCAGGGGCTCTGGTCTTTATTGGGGGGGAGGGGGCAGCCAACTCACCAAGGACGGGGACACTAGGCAATAAACCCAGACCCCTCTCTTCCTACCTTCCTAAGCCTGCTTATGCTCTTACCTTGGTGCACTTTTTCCTCTGATCGCTTTCCCCTGAATCCTTTCTGACCCTACTGGGTGGCTATTTTATGGGCTCAGTTACACGCTCGAGAGGTGAAAATGACTTTTCCAAAGGGGCCACCATGGCGACAGCAATGCAAGATGTACAACCCAGAGACAGAACATGTGGAAAGTGAGATCTATCTTAAAACGGATCTGCAAACCACCATTCTGGGACCCTCCATCCTGGATATCCAGTCTCACTGGTGAGCTAACCATGAAACTCACTGAAAGATTTCCAGAAGCAGACAACTCCTAGAAGAAGAAAGATTCTTCCCAAGTTTTGATGGAACAAGATGATGGCTCCATTCTGTGGAACCCAAAGGGAAATCAGATGGCAGGAGAAGCCATTGCTGTCGCTTTCCAGCAGGTTGAGGGAGGAGTTGTCCCCAGAAGTGTTTGGAAGGAGGACAGTGATCTGGAGGGGCCCCTGGAACACTGTAGCAACTCTGTTGATACAAATCTGACCCTCACTTCATAAAAGCTTCTAGACAACCCACCCTATCACATCCCTCCTTGGAGCTCACACATTCTTTTCGTGTCTGACATTCATTAGTTTGTATCAATTCTCTATATGAATAAATCACTTCCTGAGTAAATGGTTAAATCCTTGAGGGCGGGAAGGTGCTATACTATAATGATAACACCCTGTGCTTTAGGACTTGTGAAGGTTTAGGGGGTGCCTGGCCGGCTCAGTTGGTGGAGCATGTGACTCTCCACCTTGGGGTTATGAGTTCGAGCCCCATGGTGGGTGTAGAGAGTACTTAAAATTTTTTAAATCTTTTTTTAATGTCTATTTATTTTTGAGAGATAGAGGCAGAGCACAAGTGGGGGAGGGGCAGAGAGAGAGGGAAGCACAGTATCTGAAGCAGGCTCCAGGTTCCTGAGCTGTCAGCACAGAGCCCAATGTGGGACTTGAACCCATGACCCATGAGATCATGACATGAGCCGAAGTCAGATGCTTAACTGACTGAGCCACACAGGTGCCCCAGAAAAAATTTAAAAACCTTCAAAAAAATTCCTGAAGGTTTAGAAAGATAATATATACAACATCTTTAGCATGTAACTAACTGGCCACACACAGAAAGTGATGGATAGATAGATTTATGATTATTAACTATTCTTCTATTCTTTATATGCCTCACCATGCTGAAAATACACCCTCATCTCTCTCTCTCTCTCACTCTCTTTTTCTCTCTCTCTCTCTCTTTCACACACACACACACACACACACACACACACACACACAAGCACAAAAGAAACTCCGCTTTCTTCTGCACCTTCTGTGGGCCATTTATTATGTAGAACTTCCCATACATTATCACAGTATTTCTCCAACTTTCTTACACATGGAAAGTACATTAAGGTATGGGGGAAAAAAAACATGACACATTCTTTTATGTATGACACTATGGAAGACTAAATTTCGTTTATTTAGAAAACACAATTCTGTTTAACCTCCTAACGCGCATTGCTCCTACGACACGATAACACAAATCAAATTAATAATTTAAATGCAAACAAAGCTACAACATATTTAAAATTCAGGCTAACAGTTTGAATTAAATGTGACAGATTACACAGTTCTGGCAAGACTGGCTCAAAACTTGCTGTGTAAAAATGTTACGGGAGGCTGGAGTATAGGTACATGTTCAGCTTGCCCTGCCTGCAGAGGGTGATGGGTGAAATACGTTATCACTGCTCCCCATTTCTACTGGGAGATGGGAAGGAGCTTGCATTAATTTTGTAGCAAAGCATGATTTTGAATTTATTTCCCTTTTTTTTTCTCTTCTCATTTGTGGAGTCCATGAAATTAGTATTATACATGCCACCTGGTTTGCAATCATTGGCTTAAAACATAGTGGCATTGCTTAACTATAAAAGACTATCCAGGTAACCCAGAAGATGCTTTATCAATTTTACTTTAGAATGAGAACACAAGAGTCAAATATCTGGGCAGAGAAGAGGCGCCTGGGTGGCTCAGTTGGTTAAGCGTCTGACTCTTGATTTCGACTCTGGTCGTGATCTCATGGTTCATGCTCTGAGTCGGGCTCTGCACTGATGGTATGGAGCCTGCTTGGGATTCTCTCTCTCTCTCTCTCTCTCTCTCTCTCTCTCTGTTCTTCTCCCACCTCACTCTTCCCTCTCCTTCTCAAAATAAATAAATAAACATTAAAAAAATTGGGCAGAGAAGATGGCTTTAATGCCCTACCACTGTTACATGGCGCATGGCATAGGGACCTTTAATCTCAACAGCTTGGGTTTCTATTTTCTGTATGAGGACATTGAGGCTCGGGGGGGGGGGGTTCAGTCACCTGCCTAGGTTCATACACCTAGTACGTGGTGTAGTGAGACTCAGATCCAAGCCTCTATGTCTCCACATCCAGTCGGTTTTGTTTGGTTTTGGTTTGGTTTTTAATAAACTCTACCCCCAATGTGGGGCTCGAACTCATGACCCTGAGATCAAGAGTCACAGGCTCTACTGACTGAGCCAGACAGGTGTCCCTCCACATCCCGTCTTTTGATTACATTGAACTATCCTTTCGGTGTTATTGAGTGGCTAATGCTATACTGATACATATTGGTGGTGAGGGATTGGGGAGGGAAGTGTTGAGGAAGAGATAGAAAATGAGAAGGGATGCCTGGTCAGAGATGGTGACGTAAACCCAGTCCACTGTGGTCTTGCAGTGGTGGTTAGATCCAGAGCAATGGGGAGTTCGAACCATCTGGAAGCCGGGTAGCCATACAGATGAGGCTGTCCTCTGCACACTTCAGGTAGGGCTACTCCTGCCATCTCCACATCTGGCTTAGCAACAATCAGTCCATGAAGAATTGAGATGCATGAAAGGAAAGTTCCAGGTTGTCCCTAATCATATGATTGATGATCCTCTTTCCAGGTATCTGCTGCTTCCTGCCTTGAGTCGGCTGCTGGATGTCCTTTCCCAGAAATGTTCGTGTCGATCCTTTTGGGTCTTCACAGAGTTATGGGAATGGCAACCCTCAAGACCATCCACGTTCTGTTGGGAGAGCACAAATCTGGGGCCCTCTGCCTCCAGGAATGGAGAGGGGCCCTGGAAGAAGTGCTGTCGATGGGTGTTCTCATTGGGAAAGCCATAGGAAGGTACTGCTCATCCTTCAAACTCCAAGTGTCCAGAATTTAGGGAATGGATACATTCAGGTAACTAACAGGCAGATGTGATAAACTCTCCAACAGGTTAATGATGCTCAATACAATTTTTCTGCGGCTCACAATCCTGACAATACGGATGGTCTGCTACTATAATTCTACTTTCCCTATAGAAAAGTTAATGTTCTGTTATTTTGGGATGTCAAATTGAGTCATGTGAAGTTTCAGAAATCACACACACACACACACACACACACACACACACACACACACACCCCAGGTAAAGCCATAACAAAAGTCCCTTTTGCCTTTCATATATTTTGAGGACAATGAAACCATTCAATCAGTGCCCAAAATGATAATTATCTTTTTGGACACATGACCTCATATTCCCAATCTATTAAGCACACAAAATCTGAAAATGAGTGGTATTAGTGATTCCACTGAAATGGATACAAGGGAATTGAAATAAAATAAAGCCTGCCTTAGTTTTGTAATCCCCAAAGGAATAGGTACTGAGAGGATGGCTGACTTAGGACCCTTAGAAGAAAAGAAGAACACAGAAAACTAAAATAGTGGATGCATGTGGTTTTTTACTTGCTAGATGCCTGAACTTCATTGCTTCAGGTCACCTCAATTTGGGGTGGAGGTGGGGGTGAAATGTTGACTCAGGTGTGGGTAGCAATTATGATGGCCTATGACCAAATTCCATGTTAAAGTGATTGGTTCCCCAACCTCCCCACAGTGTTTATTGCTGTTGTTGTCAAGATCCTGGAGAGCCATTAACATTCTGCTAGCGGAGCCAATCCACAGACTGGTTACCTACATCAGAAACAACTCCTGCAGTCCAGACTCCATTCTAGGGGCAACCTCATCTTGAATTTCAGAACCCTCTTTGTCTAGAAACGTGGGTGCCAGTTGCACCCAGCTGGGGTGTGTTAGAAGATGTGTTGCTCTCACAAACGATTCACTGATACGGACCCATCAGTGATCCAGGAGAGAGGACAGGCATCTGGCATCTCTCCAGTGTAGGGTCAGCACTCCCCCCAGTCTTTCTGGGACACTTCCCGCACAGAAAAGGAGCTGTCACCTGTTTGAATCTTAATTTCGTATTGCACCATCCATAGTTCCCAAAGTCATTGCTGTTAGTTCTCCTAGAAGTCCTAGAAGTCGGTTCTCAGGCAAATGGAAACCTTGGGCGGGCCCCAGAAGTTCTAAGGTGGGAATGCTGATCAAGTGTCTCGATTGCCATCCCTGGACCTCTCTGAGGCCCCCATTCTAGCCCCCTGGAGACCCACATTAAAAATGCTTCAGAGCAGGAAGGCTGGTTGATGGATTAATCAATCAACCAACAAGTATTTACTGAGAGCACCTAATTTTTACTCAGCAAATGCTGACTGGAGCGGATGGTGCAGTGACAGGTAATGGAGGACTTTTCAAAGTCAGACAGAGGACGTGAAAATGATACTCAGCTCGCCACGTACTCATTCGACAGTTAGCCGTTGAATACCCACGCATGAACCGTGCAGTATTCTGGGAGATGGAGGCAAGGAATGCAGATTAAACTTTCATCCCATGGACTTTATAGTCTATCAGAGTCGTGATTTTTTTGGAGTACTGAAAATAAAGATAATGTGTGTTATAATTGGAAAACAGGCTGCTTACAGGCTTATGATGGTCAAGGAAGTGAGCAAATTTAAACTTCAGACTTTTGAGACCTGGAAGGGTATAACCAGGCAGTGGTTTGGGAATCCGTTTTGGGTGGTGGTTGATGAGAGGGATGGAAGCATGTACTGGGTTGGGCAGTGTCTCCTCTCCCCAATTCATGTCTACCCAGAACCTCAGGATGTGACCGTATTTGGAAATAGGGTCCTTGTAGATGTAACTAGTTAAGATGAGGTCATACTGGGTTAGGGGGTCCCTAAACAAATACTCACAAATGACTGGTGCCCTCCGAAGTAGACCTTGTGAAGATATAGACACACACAGGGAAGATGGGCATGTGAAGACAGAAGCAGAGACCAGAGTGACACAGCTAAAAGCCAAGGGACATCAAGGGTTGCCGGCTGTCATCAGAAGCTGGGGCAGAGGTAGGGAACAGTTCTTCTCTGAAGCCCTCAAAGGTAGCACGGCTCTGCTGACTCATTGATTTCAGACTTCCAGCATCCAGAGCCACGAGAAAATAAATTGCTGATGTCTTGAATCACCCGTTTGTGGTAGTTTGTTATGGGAGATGTAGGAAACCAGTGCGGATACTGAACTGGAGTCACGGAGATCACCAGGCTATATGATGGACAAGTCCTGACTCAGGGGGTTGGAGGGGCCTGGTGAGAAAGAATAAGTGTAATTTTGTGTGGTTGCATGCAAGATGATGATTGAAGACCCTAGTCGAAGAAACAGTATCTTCTCAAGCTCGTTTCACGATCAGTAGGCAACCCACAGGAGCATGAACTGGAAACTACTGAGCTTCTGAAGGCTCAGCTCCATTCCTGGGACAGAATAAGAGAGGAAGCAAGTAGAGAGTGAAGGAATCGCTGAACACCTTCCATTCGACTCCACAGGTATTTATCGAGCCTGGCCTGCTTCATGCCCCCAAGAAAGTCAACAGAGCAAATCAGGTGCAGAATGAAAACAGTTCAAACCAAGGGGATCCTGGCGATCACAAAAATAAAGGGAAGGAATTAAAAAAAAGTGCTGAGAAAATTAATAACTTTCTGTTGAAGGGTGGTCAGGCTGTCTTCCGGAGAAGAAGTCATCTAAGCAGGGGTTAGAAGGATTGCTCAGGGCTGGCTGGTAGATAAAGGTGGAGGAGAGAGGAAAGACTCAGAATCTGCTGTCACGTCTGAACGCTCGAGGAGCAGCCACGCCTGACTCCAGAGCCTCATCCAGCACACTGAGGCACACAGAGGCCGTTGAGGGAGTAAATGAATGCATGAACTAATGAAGTGACCCAGAAGCCAAGGGAGGAGATTACTTTGGCAAGGAAGAGAGGATGATGCACATGGTCGAAGGCCAGAGGGAGGCCAAGGAGGACAAAGATGACCACAAAGCAAAGAGCAGGTTGCTGGAAGCTTGGGAAGATCCGAGCTTCAGAAAAGTCCAAGGGAGTCTCCTGGGACTGAGAAGAAAAGAATAAGCAGGAAAAGTCACTTGGCAGGAAAAAATATATATATATATATCAGAAAAGGGTCCATTGGGAGTGTTTGAGGGGCAGATTGTGTCTGAAGGTAGAGGAGAGGGAAATGCGAAGATGTTGGAGACATAGCTCCTCCGGGCCCAGGGGTGGGTGGATAAACGAAGCAGCCAACATTACTAAACACCTAGTCCATGGCAGGCACTGTACTAGCCGTTTTCAAGTACATTGTTCTCTGCACCTGATATCAAAACTTCACCTGAAATGTTAGCTTTAGAAAGAAGAAACTGGTTTTCCTTTAATAATGGGGAACAGGGCAGACAGACGGATCACAGAAGCAAATGGGTTGATAGAGATTTCCTGCTCATTCACCAAATATCCACTGGTTACCTTCTCTGTGCTGGACACTCTGCTAAGGGCCTCAGATACTTAACCCAATGGGAACCTTAGAGAAACCCTAGAATGTTCTGTCATGATCCTCATCTTAGAGATGGGAAAATGGAGGCTGTTCAACTTTTGTCAGATTATTTCCACATATAGGCCATTACCGATAAATCCAGGATCCAAAGCTGAGTGGGTCTGGACTCAGTTCTTCATCTGTAAAACTATGTCTCAGGGTTATTGTCAGGTGGAATCATGGAGAAAGTGCTCAAGAAATGGAAGGTATTGTTGTCCCTCTTTTTTGCCTTTTGGAATGAGGTCTTCAGGTCCTTGCTAGACCTTCACCCCTCTGCCAACATTCTCCATTGCTCTTTGGAGTTGGAGACTTCCCGGAGGCCCAGAAGGGTGTCATAAGCAATAGAAAGTCAAATCTATCTGCTACCTTGGGCCCAAGATGTCTGCTCCTTGCTCCCAGAAAAGAAGCCATGTTTGGGATGCAAACCAAATGCAGAACGTGACCAAAAAGCAAAGGGTGTCTCCAAATGGGATAATGCAAACTGAGACAATAGTTTCACAGATCAATAGGAAACCTTTAAAGGCCACTGATGAGCTAGACTGCAGGGATGCTCCTGTTCTGGAGAAGGAAAATAAAATGGATCAATAAGAGACGAAACTGATACAAAATGGCTGAGATATACTCCCTGCTCCCAGGTGCTCTTTGCCAAGCTGATTCTCTGGTCAGAATTGTTCCTTCCCTTCTTGCCCTCCGTGATGGGGTCCTAAGGTCCCAGCATCAGAGAAACAGGTTGGCAAACAGAATCCTGATAGCAGATGGTGGAAGAAAAGCCATAGGTCTCGTCTCTCTGCTCTGGTTACTGGTTACTACAACCAGGGGCAATTTGCCCGATTACAACCCACTGGGTGTAGGGAGAACCTCAACTCTTCACCCCCCACCCCCCAATCTCATTTATATCATGCATCAGCAGGGTGCTGCATTTTAAAGAGTTTTCTGGTGCAACTGGGGATTCATCTACCAACCGTGTGATCTTGGGCAAATGTCTCACTCTCTCGGTCTCAGTTTCCTTATCTATAAATAGGTGAGCACTGTTGTGATGGAATAGTACATAAGTGACCAGTGTCCTCTTCCTCGTCATGGCCAGTGCCATCAGCATCAGCAGCCCAGCAATTAATACCGAGATGGCTGAATGCCCCCGTGGCTTTGTGGCAGGGGGCGGGTGGTGTAAGGGCCAGAAAGATCTAACTGATTCACTAGCTGGTCTTGAGCAAGTTGCGAATCTCCTCTGATCATCGTGGAAACCATCAGGGACCCAGCGCAACAGCTCTTCTGGTTAGGTGAGGGGGCAGATAAAGCACTTAGCACATGCTGGGCACGTAATGAGGACTCAGTAAGGGCCCCGTGACTTAGGTCTGTGATTGGTTGCCCAGAAGAACTCTTCAAGCTAAAATCTTGGTGAGCCCAGATTGACAACTCAGAGTCCAAGTCAAGAGAAAGACAAAAGGATCCATCTGGGGGAGGGAGAGCAGGTGGAAACCTGCATCGTCTAGCTGGGCGCCGGACTGAGGGAGATCCAGGCAGGCTTAGCACCCTTTGAGAGAAAGCTTCTCACGTCCACCCTCCTCCTCGTTTGTCTTTCTCCTACCGTGGCACAGAGCCCCCACTTTCACTCAGGCTGCTTGGGTGCCGGTAGGCAGTGCAAAAGGATAAAGAGCTTTTCCTCTTGGGCCCCTGAGCACCTCCTTTCAATAGTTGGGAGCTTCCTATCTCCCCACCCAGCCCCTCCATGCCCACCTTGCTGCTAGGTGGCTCCATTCTTGGTCTAGGATCACAAGGGCCAAGATGACCACCCTTGTGCCATACGAACTGTTTCATTCAACACGACCTGAGCCCCTACTGTGTACCAGGTACCATATCGGGCAGCAGGGACCACCAGATAAACCAAAAACAGTCTTTACCGTTGAGCCCATCCTGCACTAGCCAGTTAACTGCAGACATCACATAATGCCCCGTTCCCTACCACTCTCACTATGCCTGAAAGAGACACCTTTTGAGAATCTAAAACTCCGTTGTGTTTTGAACTCCTTATGCTGCTTCTTACATAACCCATAACCTCCCAAAGACACCTCCTTTTTCTCCTTCACCATGATGAGTTGTTTACTTCTCCGCTCATCCCTCCTGGCTTTTTGTCCCGCAACATGTTCTTTCTGGTGTTAACACGGGAATACACTCCCCGCATCTCGTCTCTGCTCCTTGTTGGCCAATTTTCCCCACTGGCAGATGGAGACACTCTCTTTCTGTGTCTCTATTTCTCATGACTCTAGATAAGTGAATACCCAAGAGTCTGGGTGTCCAACTCTGCCCCCCCCCAGCCCCCCAGAGGGGAATCTTATTAGCCTGACAGCCGATGTTCCCTGTGTGTGGTCTGCAGCGTGTCTGGGTGAGGCAGATTGTAAAGAAAAGAGAAAAGGCAAGCCAACCTTTTCCTCCTACTCTCTTACTGACAAGGAATCATTCCACTGCAATGTTTCTTCTGCTGTCCTGTTCTTATCACATGCACAGTGTGGTCCCTCTGAGTTTTCTTAGGTCATTTTAGATTTCCCTTTAGCAACTGCGTCTTCCACAAGGACCTCCTCTTTGAACACAAAGAAAACCTCTGCATGCCGCCTTTCTTTCTTTTTTACCTCCCTCTTCTTTATCTCTTTTTCATGTGCTGATTGCTTGGAAGCATGACAGGGGCTGACATCTGTTGAGTGCCCTACATGCTGGGTGTTACAACATCTTCCACGAATAGAGCTCATGGAGAAGCGATTAGCCTCTGTGTAACAGTGAGGAAACTGAGGCTGGAAAGCTTAAGCCACATGTTGTAGATCACGCATAACTACGTGACAGGTCTCCAAGACTCCGTGCTATCTGTCCTTTGACATTCCCACACATGGATGACATATGCGAATGTATGTGAACCCAGCTGGTTGGGTCCGTATGACTTTCATTATAGACAATGTTTGTTTGATTATTCCTCACTCCTGATCCTCAGTGAGGGCCTTTGTGCTGGCTTTGGAATTACCATCTTCTAGGTGATTCTGTGTTCGAAGTTTTACAACGAAAAGGATATACATTTGGGCCAATCTAGGGCAGGGAGAAGAGCCAGAATGTCTGAGTTCCAATCCCAGAAATCCCTGTCAGATGGCCTCAGGCTATGAGGAACAGTAGGAGCACCTTCCTAGTAGGGGTTGCTATGGGTCTTCTGCTTCTCAGCTGTCCCCTCCTGGGGACTTAGGGTGACGATCACGTGGTCAGTAGACTCCTGCTGGGCACATGCAGTGCTATAAATGGACACTGATGACGTCTTATCTGAGACCTAGCTGCACTCGTTACCTGCGAGAGTCCTGACTTCAAGATAAATCTCTCGACATCACGAAACTTCATTTTTCCTGTTAATAAAACGGAGGTAACACTCTCCATGTTGCAACTTTGCTAGGAGCCTCCGATGAGATAAGCCACGTAAAGCTGCTAACTCAGGCACTTGGTCGTAGCAGGTGTTTTCTGGCTGAATACATGCCAGTTCCCTTCCCTGTGTTTGAGCCAGCTCAAAGCCCTATGTACTCAGGATCCATGGAAGGAACTGGAAGAGGGAGACAAAGAAACAAACAAACTTTGGGGCTGGAGCTGGCTGAAGATCAGCTTCACGGGGCCAGCCAAGGAGTCTCTTATTCTCAGTTCCCACCAAGGGGTGGTCTGGCTTGAGTAACGCACTGAAGTCCACCCCACCCCTTTCCGAGGTGGTCCCCCAACTTCTTGGTGAGTGGCCCTACAGACGTGGCTTCTTTAAGGGGGACGGGGATGTAAAAGATTATTCATGTCTGCATCGGGCTCTCTCTGAGTCACTCCAGAGCCCGTGGTAACTGGAAGAAAACATCCCAGATCAATACCACATTTCCAGATTTCATTAGTTTTTAATAGCCCAGTGCTCTTTTGGAAGGCAGCTTCGGGCATGCATAAGTTTTTGGAGACCAAGAGAAATGTTAAGAGGCCACCTTTTGACTTTGGACTGGAGGACACCCTGGATCCTCTGACTGACATGAGCTGTCTCCCTAGAATGCCCGGGGACCGAGTATCTCTCCGTCCTGTGCAATCAGGCTTTCCTAAGGACACCATGAGCTTGGTCTCAGAGTCTCTCCCCAAATCACCAAGTTCTGACGGTAGCGTCACTCAAATGTCCGCCTCTCTTTATCTACCATGACCCCCCTGGTCCAGGCCAACACCCCGGGAGAGGTCAGCCTCGGCAATCACCGAGCGAGCTCTGCTGACTGTCACAGGAAGTGTGTGCCATTCTACCAAGCCCTCACTGGGCTTCCACTGGGAAGACAGAGCTGCCGGCTCATCTCGTGAAGACACCCCCTTCCTCCTCTGCCCCCTCCCTCCCTCCTTCTAATTCAGCTCTCCGGGGCCTTTTGTTGTTTGCTTCCAAAACATGCCAGGGGTTCGTAGAGTCACGGCCTTCATCTCTGACCTTCCTGTAGCCCGGACAACTCTTCCTCCACCCTTTGATGAAGTTTCATGGTTATTTCATTGGTCATGTCTTGTTCACCTCTGAATACCCCGTAAGAGTAATGTGCCTGGTACATTACACACAGTAGGTGCTGTGGCACACAGAGTAGGTCCACACTAAATTGTGTTGAAAGAATGAAGGAGTGAGTGCGGAAAGGGATCCTCTGGGAGGCTCGCAGTTCTCAACTGCATTCTTGGGGGTGGGTAAGGTGGGTATGGGTGTATGTGAATGGAGGAAGAATCTTCTGGAGTTTGGAGTGCTCCCTGCTACCACCCTTCGATGGCTCCCCAGTGCCCCCTGGACAGAGCCCAAAGTCGGCTTAGTTTATAGGGCTCTTGATGAATTGTTCTGCTCTCCTCTTCAGAGGTTCCCCTCGCCCCATTTTTCCCACTCCCTCTGCAGCACATATAATGTGTTTCTGCGCCTGTGAGGCTGGGCCCCTCATGCTCACTGTCTGTACCTTGCTGCCACTGGGACCGTTTCCTGTGATGTTCTCTCCAGACAGCCTCCCTGGCACCTCTGGGGGGCGGCTGGGTGCCCTTTCTTTGTGTTCCCTGCACTTTCACCTAAAACCAGAGTCTCCAAAGTGGGGCAATGCAGGGCCTTCTTTTAGGGAAAAATACGAACTACATTATTTTTTAAATTCCTACCTTTGCAGGAATTAAAATTCCCCACCAATGCACCTATATTAATTTTAAAAGAGGAATATTGGGCGGCTCAGTCGGTTAAGCAACCGACTTCAGCTCAGGTCCTGATCTCACGTCCTGTGGGCTCGAGCCGCACCTCAGGCTCTGCGCTGACAGCTCGGAGCCCGGAGCCGGCTTCGGATTCTGTGTCTCCCTCTCTCTCTGCCCCTCCCCTGCTCACGCTCTGTCTCCTTCTCAAAAATAAGTAAATATTAAACCAAATTCACAGCAAGTGTGCATGGTCAGAAAGGTTTGGGATCACAATGGCATATTCACAGGGCGTTGTATTTGTCTGGCTTTTGTCTCTTCTGAGACGTCCTGAGAAATTCACCAGGAAAGGAATGATGTACAGAGTGGCATCGTCCAAAGGGGGCAGAGGAACTGGATTTAGAGGGTACACAGAGAAGGAACCCCCGAAACACTGACTCCTGCCCTTTCCAGTTCTCGCTCACACGGGAGACAGTGTAAGCTAGCTGTGAGCCTGTCAGCATTCTGAGACACCCCCTGGGTAACACTTGCCGGTTTCCCTTTTTATTTTTTATTTTATTTATTTTTTTTAATGTTTATTTATTCTTGAGAGACAGAGACAGAGCATGAGCAGGGGAGGGACAGAGAGAGAGAGAGAGAGAGAGGGAGACACAGAATCCGAAGCAGGCTCCAGGCTAAGCTCAGAGCTGAGACATGGGGCTCGAACTCACGAACCGTGAGATCATGACCTGAGCCGAAGTCGGACGCGTGACAGATCGAGCCACCCAGGGGCCCCAGCCTATTTCCCTGTTTAAGAGAGAACTTAGGCTCTAGGTTCAAGCCCTTGAGAGGGGCCTCCTACGCGGCCAGAATCCAACAAGAAAGCTTTATTTGCATTGCTCCCTGTTATTCGCGGCAAGTAACATTGGTTTTTCTCTGCTAGCTTTTTTTTTTCTGTGCACACTGTCTTAAGTTTATTTAAAGAGTGATTAAAGTAAAAAACTATTTAAGTAAATTATAATACATGTAAAACCTGGATATGACAGCTCATTTACATTTGGGAGACACAAGGGCAGTATAGTCAACATGATCTTTGAAATATGGAGACTTAGTTGGGTTTCTGACCCTGGCAGTGACTGAATGAGGGACCACTGGTAAGTTTTCTCTGAATCTGACTCTGAAATGGAGGTAAAATTATTGACCTCGTAAGGTTTTTTGAAGATCAGTATTAATGTATGTGAAGACATTTCCCAGGGCCCGCACCCGCTTGGCAACTGACATAGGTTTATTCAGTGAGTGAGAGGCGAGTATGAAGGAAATGAATCTCAATCAGTGAATCTGTGAGCCTGGGTCCTCCCTGAAAATCCCATCCATCTTAGCTGGAATGAGTCAGGTTCTGGAGGGTCCCATTCTCTCTCTGCTAGGGCCCCCCATTTCACACCCTGTAGGCCTTTTCCCCGGGATCCTGGGAAAGTTAATGAGCCCTTCCCAGTCCCCGAATTTGCTCCTTTGGAGGGATTAGCTGTGAGAGGACAAGGGACCATGGATGAGATGTACACTTACTTTATGACTGTATGGAATCCTGGCACAACATTGACTGCAGAACATGCCAGGTCTAGAAATATAACTTCTGCTCTGACAGTAGGTGAGTTCCCCCCACAAGACCAACGGTGATCGGGGTGCTGGGTGGCTCAGTTGGTTGAGTGGCCAACTCCTGGTTTTGGCTCAGGTCATGATCTCATAGTTTGTGGGTTTGAGCAATAGGTCGGGCTCTGTACTGACAGCATGGGAGCCTGCTTGGGATCCTCTCTTTCCTTCTTTCTCTCTCTGCTCCTCCCTCACTTGCGCGCTCTCTCTCAAAATAAATAAATGCATTAAAAAAAAAAACACCAAAAACAGACCAAAGGTGATGGCCACCAGACCCAGGTCCTGAGACTCACACCTTTTCTACGAAACATCGTGTTCGTCTTCCTGAAAACAGAGAGACGGCTGAAGGGCATCATGAAGCAGGTCTTGAAAGAGTGTATCTGGAATCTTACACATGGGCTCTGCAGGTGTGACCTTACAGGCCAGCATTCAGTCCCATCCCTAACACAAACAAAGCCGTCCCACTTTCCTTTCAAAATGAAGGCTATGTTTTTTAACGAGGCCTTTTAAACAGACAAATGAATGAGCAAACAGACTCCTCTTATCTACATGGTTTCTCATTTTTTACTAGTCCGGCCCAATCTGCTTCATGCTTTGGCCCCCAAAGGGTGAATGTGGAAATGCCCAGTCTTCTTAAGGCACAGTATCGCTTCTGTTGCATTCTGTAAGTCGATACAAGTCAGAAGGACAGCAGAGGTTCAAGGGAAGGGGGCTCCTCCTCTTGACAGAAGTACTGGCACATGTGTTTGGGAAGATGAGGAACTGTAGGGGCCTGTTGTGTAGACGATCTAACGCACATCCGTGCGCACACACACACACACACACACACACACACGCCAATTCACGAAAAGTAGGGCTCACTTCTGCTAACATAGGGCTCGGGATGAGTATCAGTCCTCCCTGATTTCTGCCACGGGGTCTCGGCTGGATCCCCAAGAAAAAAGACCTCAAGTCCTCCTGCGTTGCCCTCACTGTCGTTTCCATTGGAGGAAAATGCAACAGAAAAGGGTTTGAGGTCAAATGTACAAATATGCTTCTGGGACCCAAAGGAGGGCCTTGGTGTGTGTGTGTGTGTGTGGTGTGTACACGTGTCTATACACACAGCAATGTGTATCTGGAAGGGAGATGGAGTTTATTTTAGACTTTAGATCCGTTTCTTGAGCTGTCCTGTGATGCCCTGCTCTCGGCCCATCTTTTCCTGCCCCCAAACCTTTGCCCAGACACCCCTCATGCACGACCCACCTGCCTCGGGCACAAGACCGTGTCTTTTCCCTAATTAGCAGATCAAGATCCACCCATGCCCTGCCCTTCATCATGACTCTTCTGACACAAACAAGTCTAGCAATCTTAACTTTTCTTTACTCTGAGAGATGGTAGCTGGTGGATAGGAGCGGGCCAGATGGCAAGGCAAGCCGGGAAAAGACAGAAAACAGACTACGTTAGGTTTCGGATCTGGAAAAGAGAACGGCTACATAGTTATCCAGCAGGATTTCTTTTCTGGTTTCCCCTCACAGAGTCACTTCAGTGGGGTTATGGGGTGAGAGGAGCTGAGCCTTATAAGGAAAAAAGACATACATACACATCACCTAGAAGCAGACGCTAAAATGTTGAGAAAGACTTTAGGCTGTATCTGTCATGATGTAGCTAACTCTCTTTAGCCAAAAGGGAGAGAATTTTCTGTGTAAGTCAATACATGTATACTTCCATTCATCAAGTACAAACAGAGCCATCGCTTTTAAAATGCTGCACCCCAGAGAGTGAAGTACCTCTGTGCTTACAGAAACCAGTAGAAACGTCCCCGAACTGGAAGCAAATAACATGAAATGAAAACCTCACTTCAAAAATAAACACTGACTGATGAAACCAAGAGTTGTTTCTCTGGAAAGATCCACAAAGTTGACGCGCCTTTAGCTACAACAACCAAGAAGAAAAAGAGAGAAGGTTCAAATTACTCGTATCAGAAATGGAAGCAGGGACATTACCACCAACTTGACAGAAACAAAACAGATTGTAAGAGAATCCTATGAGCACTTGTATGCCAACAGATGAGACAACCTAATTGAAATGAACGAATTCCTAGAAACACGGACTGCCAAAACTCGAGGAGGAGAAGAAGGATATTGAGTCGGTAATTAAACCAAATAAACATCGAACAAGGAAAACCCAGGACCACATGGCTTCGCTAGTGAATCCTACCAAATATTGAAAGGATAACTGACACCAAGCTTTCTCAAACTCTTCCAGAAGGTGGGAGAGGAGGGACCACTTCCTTGCTCAGTCTGAGACCAGGATTACTGTGATACCAAAACCAGGCAAAGATACCACAAGGAAAGGAGTCTACAGACCGATAACCCCTGTGAGGAGAGACACAAACCTTCTCAACAGGGAAAGCGAAAAGACAACTAAATGTGCCCTCCTCAAATTCGTGGGTGGAAACCCTGCTCACCACCGTGATGGTATTTGGAGGCGGGGCCCCTGAGAGGCAATCGGGATGAGATAAGCTCATGTGGGGGGAGCCTCTCATGAGTGGGGTTAGTGCCTTTGGGGAGTCACCGGGGAGCTCGTTTCTTCCGCTCTGTTCCCCGTCATGTGAGGATACAAGGAGAAGGGGCAGTCTGCGGTCCGGAAGACGGCTCCCAGCGGAGCCCAAAGATGCTGGCACGCAGCTCTCAGAACGTCCAGCTTCCAGAACTTCAAGAAATTCATTTGATCTTCCCAAATCAAAGTTCATTATTATTTTCACGTTTAGGGGCTTGCATATACTTTTTTCCTCTTTTGCTTCTTGCCAAAAAATCAACCAACCAACCAATCAATCAATCAATCAAAGCAGTTTGACATTTCGTCCTGGGTTTTTCCTTTTCCTCACAGCCAGTCCATCTGCAACATCGTCCTTGGCCGCTCTTGGTCATTCAGACTCACAGAAAGGGAAGGTATGCGGGTTTACAAATGGTAGGTACACAGCCCCGGTACAGAGTCTAGCTCCTTCCTGGGCCCGAGCCTGCCCCAGCCTGACTCCCTGAGGGACCGTGTTCCTCTTCCTCATGCCTGACCACTCCCCCATCGGCCAGGCCGGCCCTCCCCGCCTGAGCGGGCCTGGCCTGCAAGAGAGCTGGGTTACCTCTGGCTGGTCTGCAGCCCAGTCCGGTCTTCAGCGGGCCACTGCCCACCGCCCCGGGCTGCGGCGGTCTGTCACCCTGTCTCTGCGCCCCTCTCCGTCTCTCTGCTGCTCAACTGGAAGACAATGCTCCCAACTAGTCCTTCTCAGAAATGGTTGCTTCTTGGGGCGCCGGGGTGGCTCATGAGGTTAAGCGTCTGGCTCTTGGTTTTGGCTCAGGTTATGATCTCGCGGTTCGGGCCCCACGTGGGCCTCCACGCTGACAGTGGGGAGCCTGCTTGGGATTCTCATCCTCTCTGCACGCCCCCCCCCCCTCCAAATGCAATAAATAAAAAAAACTTAAAAACAAAAAGAAATCTTTACTTCCTGCCTCAATTCATCAAAACGTTCCTTCTAAGTCCATGCTCTGGTTACGTTTCTAACTACGGCATTCTTCCCAAATAACGGGCTTTGCCCTCCCCCGCGTCTTTTCTATCCATGGTGAGCATTCCCCCAACCTACATGTCCATAGAACACATGACGATTACAGCAGGGAAAGGGCTACACAGGGGCGCTTCCTCAAATCGTCAGAAAAACCACCCAAGGAGGACACCGCTCCCGTTTTGCAGCCTAGCACACGGAGGTGTCTCGCCTGTGGATCCGGGGCTGGAAAGAGGCCCAGGGGTCAAAGCCGGGGTGTCTGACCCAGGAGCCAGGGCTCTCCCCTCTCCAGCGACAGTCTCTGTTATGAACGCTGAGGCTGTCACTAACCACCTTCCCACCCTGTCACCTGAGAACCAGTTCCCTGCAGAATGGCTGCTCATGGACACAGGTTTCTCTTTGTGGCAACGAGAATGTGCTGGAATCAGGTAATGGCGAGGGTGGCAGAATTCTGCAAATACACTAAAATCCCCTGAATTGCACATTTTAAAGGGTACATTTTATGGGATGCGAATTATATCTTAATTTTTTAAAAGAGAACTCATTCGCTCTTCTCCCCTAACATCTCAGCCCGGTTAGAGAAAATGTGAATAATTTATCACTTCTGATGGCTTCCTATCACACTTAGAAGTCCAAATGACTTCCAGCCTGTTAGCAGACTCTGAGGGCGCCGCGCCCCCACTGCCGGGCACGCACCCTCCCCCCGCACCCCTCCTCCACACTTCCTGCAAACACCCATAACTCCTCACCTGACCGATTTCTCTTCTCTGGAAGAGCCAGGGTCTCCCCGCCCCCTGGGAGCTGCCCACAGAAGGCCATGGGTGGGAGGTAAAGAAAAGCCGCCCACTTCTGTTCCAGAGCTGTGCTTTGTGGGTCCCACGTAGGGTCCCACTTGCCCTTGTGGCAGTCGGGTAATAACATCACCTGTATTGGAATCCCTCCCTTCCCTTCTCACCCCCCCTTCCTGTGCCTCCTCGTTTGTTTGCCTTCGGACTCTCAGCTCAAGGTTTTCTTCTGGGAAAACGTGACCTAAGACAAGCCTTTCCTGGAGGTAGGCACCACCGATCTCTCTGCCTTCATCTCCTACCACTCACCCCCTACCTGACTCTGTTACACCCGCACTGAACTGTCCCTTTTTCAGCACACCAAGTTAGTTTCTACCTCAGGTCCTTTGCACTTGCGCTCGGTTCTCTCTGCCAAGAGCCATCTGGTCCGACTCCACACATCGGTGGCTTCTTCCTGTTTTGCGGCCACAGCTCACATGCCCCTAGTCAGCAGCCAAGAGAGGTCGACCCTCCTTGAAATCTATCTAAAATAGACCCCAGGGTCTCATTACACCGCATTTCATCACTCCAAAGCACTGATACATAAGAATAAGTATAGGTGCTGGAATGTTTGAGTTTGTTCCTCGAGGTCTGGTCCCTGCCCTTCTCCACTTTCTTTTGTGCTCTGGGAAGCTGATCTTTACGGAGGACAGTAGGGGCTCCCTGGGCTGTGATTTGGACTTGACCATGGAAGGTACTCACAGGCATTAGCGTAGGAGGACTAAGTCAGAACACTGACTTCCCTGGTGCCCTCTTGGCTGGGTTCCTTGGCTTACCCTGAACCTGCCCTGAACCTTTGTAAATAGCCCCTTATGACATTGTCCTTAATTATTCAGGTTGTGCATGCTGTTTTGTGGAGTGTGTGTATGTGTGTGTGTGCTATTATACGCTCTCTAAAATTATTTTAAGTATCGACATTTCTGTCCTCTCTTCCTATAATCATGCAAACTTCGTGAGGGGAGATATCCTGCCTGCCTTGTTCACAACTGTATCCTCAGTGCCTAAAACCATACTCAGTATAGAATAGGTGCTCACAAAGATTTTTGAAGGTAGATTCTATTTATCTGAAGATTTTTACCGAGGGAAGCTGGCATCTTGCTAGTGGGTCAGGTCCCCTACCTTTCTTGAGGTGACCACCTCTCTCCAACTTAGGCAGCCCCCAGGGAACAAGGTTTTCTGAGCCCATGGGTTTTTTTTTTTCCTGAACATCTTTGGCTCCAGAAGCTGCAATATAGGGTTACCAATGAGTTATTCTCTGGCATAGATTTAGCTGTAAAGTCCTTCTATTACAGGTTAATAAAATCTAGGAAATTAGCTCCCAACAGCCAGAAATACATTGTGGGGAAACTGAGAAGACAGTGGAGAAGCAAGGATTTGAGTTTTCAACACTGATGTTTGCTTCCACTCCTAATAAACATTTGTTAGGTTGTATTTAACTTGACTCGATGACTACTCAATGGACATCTGCTTATAGCACTAGTTTCCACAATTTTTTAGTTAAGAATCTCTGGCTCTTAATCAGAATGCATTAAAAAAAAAAAAAACCACCCACCTTTCTCCTTCTACTACAAATTTATAATTCAGAGCTCATTTATGTAATTGTGGTACAAAGTCAATTTCGATTGTTTTCGTTTTGTAGAGAAACAGAAGGAGAAGGACTCATTTGCATACATTGTAGGGAATAAATTAGAAACTGTGATAGGCAGAACAAGGGTTTCCCCTCCCCAAAGATGTCCATGTCCTAATGCTTGGAGCCTACGACTAGGTCAACCTTATACACCTGGAGCCTGTGGCTAGGTTAACCTTCTACACGGAATTGGGATTTGGGTTGCAGGTGGAAATGAGGTTGCTAATCAGTGGATCTTAAACTACAGAGATTACCTTGGATTACCTGGGGGTGGCCAAATGTAGAGAGGCCAAGATATGAGCGCTCAACCCACCCTGACTGATGGGCTTCGAAGGTGGAGTAGGGTCCACAAGCCAGAGAATGCAGGCAAGGAAACAGATTCTCCCTTAGAGCTTTCCAAGGAATGCGGTCCTGCTGACTGATGCTTCCCTGCTGCTACTCTGATTTTAGCCCAGCGAGCCCTGTGTCAAACCTGTGACCTACACAACTATACAATCCTAAATTTGTGTGGTTTTGGGCCCCCCCCAGTCTGCGATGACTGGTTACCGCTGTGACCGACAACTGATGGAGAAACATAACCGTGCTCTCCTTTCTAGAAGGGCAGCCATAGTGCCTCTCTCCAACACCAGATATTTTGTGTGTGTGTGACATTTCAATTGTGCAAACATGAGTATAGAGTCACTTGGGCATACTGTTGAGTTTCCATGAAGATATTTTTTTTTTTTTACAAGTACATCATACATTCCAAGTATTCCCATCAAAATGGGAGGTGCCCATAAATTAAATCAGATTTAATCTTTCATTTCCCAGCTCTTTTGCAAGAAGTAACGAAGAAAAAAATGTCGAGCACCTAAAAGTGTGTTGAATATTGAAGTCCTATAGATGGACAGCTCTTTGTTTTGCCAGCCAGCACAGTTGGTGAACTGCAGGACAAGGGGTTAATACCCAGGAAGATGGTCAGACCTGAATTGTGAGAGAAATTGCAGACCCCTAGAGCAGTGCATTATTTTAAAATTCCCTTTTCCTGCTTCTTGCTTTCCTGCTTCTATGGTGTGAAGGGAACTTGTATTTCTTGACATGTTCCAGCTAGCTCAGACGCTCTGAGAGAGCCAAATGACTCAGTCCCTGGACCACTACCAACGTTTTCAGGGTTGAATCCTGTCTTATTTTCTGAGAAACAATGTTTAACTGGCCTCTGTGGCATCGTGTCAACTGACATCACCCTGGAACTGCAGATATATCACTTTAAGCTACCACCAATATTGAAGAAAGGATCCCAAGGCGGGTTAAACAATATGATGGAGGCTGTTGTGTGTTTTTCACACCCCTGGCCAAGGGGAGGTCCGTGTCATGAGGAAACATATAATTCAAGCCCCCTCAGGATGATCTCAAAAATGCTAAAACAGGTTAAATCACATTTTTTTAAACGAGCTATCAAGGAAACTAGTTTGACGATCTGTAAGAGGCACCGCATTCTGCGGTCATCTATTTTAAGTAACTTCAGGTAGTTCTCAAAACACACAAGCTAGAGTCACGCCAAAAGACTTTTGATTCCCCCCTGTGACTACCAGTGTATGTGCAATAAATTATGGGCCTGGAAATAAGTATTCTCATACGATTGCTTAGGGATTTGGAAAGTTAGCATCTGCATGGAAGATGATGAAGTCATCAGCTCAGTGGCCTCCGAACTAGTAAGATCCTGTGAAACAGACCTTGCCCAAACTTGTTTTTCAGTGCCAACAGACCAGGAGTGGATACAAAGAGAATTAGCCTCATTATGAGTCCTTTAGAGAACGGTCCCTGTGGATCTGATCCCAGGCAAAGTCATTGGTTGGGCCCAAGTGCGATACTCGACTTCTCGTTCACCTGAGAACAATAGCTGCCTTTATTTAATAACTTAGAAAAGGGGATCGCTGATGATCTCTTTCATTTTATCCTGTGAGAAATGAGAGAGAGGCCTTGCTTGAGGATCTTCATGAAGGTCGTAGGAGACTTTCTAATTTCTGGGCAATGAGAAACTGTGACCTGCATGGGCCTCAATGGAGGCATGGAGAAGAAAACACGGTGGAAAGACTGTCACGGAGCTAAGGAGGTCTTTGGATTTTCCTGAAAAGAGTATATTGTTCTCTGGTTGACGGGTACAGACTACCCCCTCTTCTGGGTGCATATGTAGAAGAAAATGGGGCTGCAGCCAGCTCTAAGTGGAAAACCAAGATGGAGTAACCAAGAATACAGATTTCATGGGAAAGACATGGATTTGGAGCTATGATCGGAATCATAAAGCAAGATGGCAGACCAGGAACTGTCAGCTCGAAGGGGATCCTTCAAGATATGTGCAATATGCATTAAACTAATTTCATACAGTCTCTTTGTTGTCTGAGCCCTTACAGTTTTTTTTTAAGTCTATTTCTGAGGGAGATTGAGAGAGAGAGAACCAGCGGGGGCACGGTAGAGAGAAAGGGGCACAGAGGATCTGAAGCAGGCTCTGTGCTGACAGCCGAGAGCCTGATTGGAGCTTGAACTCACAAACTGTGAGATCATGACCTGAGCTGAAGTCAGATGCTTACCAACTGAACTACCCAGATGCCCTGAGCCCTTGGAGTTTTAAGGTGCTATGGACTGAGTATTTGTGTCTAAAATTCATGTGTTGAAACCTATGTGATAGCATGGGGGGGGGGCGGCTGGGGATGTAGAGACCTCTTGGAAGAGATTAGTACCCTTATAAGAGACCCCAGAGAGTTCTGTTGCCCCTTCTGTCACGTGAACACATAGCAAGAAGATGGCTGGCTGTCTATGAACCAGGAAGTGGGTCCTCATCAGACACCAGATCCGCTGGTTCCTTAATCTTGAACTTCACACTTTCTGTGAGAAACAGACATTTGTTGTTTAGGGCATACTTTCTGTGGTATTTTTGTTATAACAACCCAAGTGAAGGCATCATCTTCTGTTGCTGGTATTTCACTGTGGAGCTCTGACTGCCTAGATCACCGGCTCCAGTCAGGCACTACTCTGTCTATGAAAGAGGGAGTGGCCAGAAATAGAATAAGCAAGGTGGGGGCGGGGACAATAGCCTGAATGATGGGTGTAGAAGGAATGAATGTAGCCCAAAAGATCACACAGAGCATTTGTGACTACAGCTTTCAAACAGATAAAGTTGGCTTTGTCAACACTGTCCTGTTTTCTGGCCTCTGGCTTCTGGTTCACCACTTGGATCAGGCATTCTCTTCCTCATCAAGACGTTGAATACCTTGAAAAGCACATGCTGGGTAACTCACGAGTCCGTGTCTCCGGCAGACGAATCGCTATCTTCTTCATTATAATAATACTCGGTTCTAGGCAAAGTACTAGGCACTTTCCATATGTTATTTCATGATTACTTCTCTGACATGTATTTTAAAAGAAGCTCAACACTGGTCCCAGCAACTTAGCCCATGTCCTCCTGGATGACCTGACTGTGTATCTGTCTGCAAAGGTACCGGGTGAGGCTTAAGCCAAGGGTGGGTTGAAAAAGACCGGCACATTCTAAGGCTTGTGTTCAGTACTTTGCCACTTAAGGCGACTTCAGATTCTCAGACCAAAATGAGATGTCAAAGCTGACAGCATGATTTCCATGCAGCTCAAATAAGTTGGTGAGGAAAAATAATCGTAATCCTCCCAGATTTGGCGACGTTAGATTTATATAATCTTACTATCTCCCGTAAGCTCAGGAATGTTCTAGAAGAGTTTTCAAAGTGTGGTCCTTGCGTTCAAAGGCCAGCTCCTGTCCTTCAGTGGATGAGACTCCACAAATCTAACTTGCTGAACAACACCCCTGGGAACACCCACTTGTAGGAAAGTTCTAAAACCACTGTTCAGGGGTATAAAGTCTTAAAATCTG
The DNA here is from genome assembly GCF_014898765.1 of Herpailurus yagouaroundi. Taxonomy (NCBI): domain Eukaryota; kingdom Metazoa; phylum Chordata; class Mammalia; order Carnivora; family Felidae; genus Herpailurus; species Herpailurus yagouaroundi. The sequence goes on from NW_024412421.1 coordinate 29,916,486, forward strand.
GTCCCTCTCCTTTCTGTCTCCTTCTCTCTGTTTCCCCTTCTTCTTCCTGCCTCATGACTTTAATTTCTTTTAGGCTTTTATCTCTTCTTTTCCCATATATATATATATATATATACTTTTTTTCCCCCAAAGTTTACTCTTATCCACATGCCTGTGAGAAGAATCAAGATGAGGGCAACTAAAAGAAATACAATTAGGTAGTTAGGTTTAAGTACATGAAGGAAAGTGTATTCTCTTGTGAAGAGCAAGATGTGTGTTTAGAAAATTTCCATGGCTACTACTAGGGACACAAGCTCAGGCCTCCAGGGACCTCGATAGGAGCAGAGTGGCAAGACTCTGCAGGGGGCAGAGAGAGGAACGTGCTTGCTACTTCTCACAGAGGAAGGGAGATAAGGGAGAATGAGGGGCAAGAACCGGGGAAAAAACAATATGGCCACTTCCAGCTCTCTCCCCAAATTTAAATGAAGTATACCAAAATGTTCATATAATTAGCGGTAATGGAAGTTTGTAGTCAACGAAAACTAAATTCTACGTCAAATGGATGCCTGAGAAAAACAGAGAATCCAGGAACCCGTAGAGAAGCAGGAGGAAACAACCCTGAGAAACGCAGAGATTCCTGGGAAACCTTGGGGAAGGATTGAGGTTGCCTGACATAAGCCCTGAAGCTGGGGTCTGAACTGAGTTTCAAGATCCCTTAGAAACACAGTAATGGCATAATTTATCAGAAGATCTGGACACTTTTTATTTTTTTATTTTAAAGTTTATTTATTTTGAGAGAGAGAGGGAGAAAGAGAGTGAAAGAATGGGGGAGGGACAGAGAGAATCTTTCTGCCTGCACAGAGCCCGATGTGGGGCTTGATCTCATGAACCATGAGATCACGACCTGAGCTGAAATCAAGGGTCGGACACTTCACCTACTGAGCCACCCAGGCACCTCAGAAGATCTGGACACTTTTGAGAATGAAAGGGCACGTGTGAAATATGCAAAGACAACAGCCATTCCCAGGGGAACTGACCATTCTACCTAGAAAGGCCTCCACTCTCTTGAGTCCATAGGAAGGAGAAGTCGTACCGTAGAGATGGTTCTGATGTTTCCCCTAACCTAGGCTCAGGCATCAAAGGACAAAGTAAAAGAGAGAAATTTGACGGCAGCTTGGGGGAAAAGCTCAGGAAGTGAGCTGTGGGCACCTTCATGTTGAGCAAAGATCGGTTTTTGTGATCTTGGGTACAAGAAGATAGTGGATTTAGTTTTTGCAGGAATTAGGGACGCCCAGAAATATTGCCAATCCTGGTCAAAGAAAGGGGGAAAAAGCAGTAAAGGAGAGAAAGGAGGAAGGAAGGACAGAAGGGAGGGGAGTTCTGGGTGTCTTCAGCCGCCTTCCTCAATGAACTGGGGGGTAGATTTCCAAACTCTGCTTTCAGTGACATGTCACGGAACTCGGGGTGGCCGACAGACAAGCGCTCAGCTGGAGGGCAGGCAGGCAGTGTGGTAACCGTGGAAAGGGTTGAGGCCCAGAGATCAGATGGAAATCTGCCTATCATCCCATGGAAACGAGATGTGAGCAAAACATTGGCTGCTTCGAAGAAGAGTCTCTAAGGGAGAGTTACAGATTCCAAGCACAGCTTGTCCCATACATCCATTAAAAACAAAACACGGGGCGCCTGGGTGGCTCAGTCGGTTAAGCAGCCGACTTCGGCTCAGGTCACCATCTTGTGGTTCATGGGTTCGAGCCCCGGGTCGGGCTCTGTGCTGACAACTCAGAGCCTGGAGCCTGCTTGGGATTCTCTGTCTCCCTCTCTCTCTCTCTGCCCACCCCCCCACTCATGCTTTGTCTCTCTCTGTCTCAAGAATAAATAAACATTAATTTTTTTTAAAAAAAAGAATAAAAACAAAACCCAACCCTGACTATTCACCTGGTACCGTGTTACATAGAGACAGTTGACAATATCACAAAACTTGCAGGATTCCCTTGGGATGGCTGGACTTCTAACAGAAGTGCTATCTCACAAAAAGATTTCAGCATAGGGGCTGCCCTCTGTCCCAAGAGGTCGACAGTTATCCCCAAAGTAGCCGAAATGGAAGTTCAAGGGAAAGTCCCTGTGACCTTCTGCTAGGAGAGATGCCATAGATATTGGTGATGCTGTAAACAGAACAAAATAAGCAGCAGCAACAACAACAACAACAACAACAAAACTGTGATTTCGAGTACGGCACCCATGTCAAATGTCACAGGAGAGAATGTTCCAGCCTTGAGAGGCTGATGTGTAATTTCTTCTCGCAGGGGCGATTAGATGTAGCACGTTTATCTGGAGCAGCACAGGGAAGGCAGCTGGTCCAAATTAATTCTCGCCTGCAGAAGCCTTGCTGATGCGCATGTGTGTGTGGGTGCGAGCTGGCGGGGGGGACGACACGGGGTGGTGGAATCGAGTGGAGAGAGGGCATATGGCCATGATGCCTCACTCCAGAGCAGGCTTGTCAGAAAAGCCACCAAACGTGGGCAATAACAGTGTAATACATGCATAACTAAAGCCCTGCTCCGGGCATCCTTTGGAGGTTTAGTCAAAGCTGGAAGATCTATCGTTTCAAATCTAAGCCTTTTTCTGGTGAAGATGTGACTGCCCCTTTGGGACACAGTATGTGCTATTCTCTCATCCGAGAAAGATTCTCTTTAGTGGTTCATATATAAAACCAGTACCACCCAGGGCTCTTGAGGAAACCCCGTGAAGAAAGGCTGTGGAGCTGAATGCAGATATTTTAGAAGAAAAAGTTTGGTAACTTAAAGCGGACTGCTTGGCCGAATCACCATTCTGTTTCCAGTTTTTTTGTATTTTTGTTGGGGACCGGGGACTGAGATATTTCTTCTGTTCCACTGAGATTAAGTCCGACCTGTGTCTATGAGCAGTGGCTTGTCCTTATTGATAGAAGCATAATTCTGTGAAAGGGCTCGACACAGAAGGGGACCGACGGGTACGCGTTGACGGCGTTTTGAGAAAGCTGCCGTGGAAGCAGAGCCGGGCCTGTCCTGGGCCGAGACCGCCCTGAACCACTCTGCGGATACCCTGGCGGGAGAGGCCCCCGCAAAGTCAATGGCTCAAGGCTTGGAGAATCGTCTGGGCGTCACACAGCCACATCCTGGTCACCTACTTGGGGGTGCGTGTGCGTGTGTGTGTGTGTGTGTGTGTGTGTGTGTGTGTGTGTAGTGAGATCGGGGGGATGGAGATACGTGCTCTTGAAGGCAACAGAACCCCCAATGTCCATCATCCTGAGGTCAGCACGAGGGCAGAGGGGGAAGGGTGGTCTCAAACCCCTGGGGCCCAGGCTGGTTAGGCAGGGACACTGGGGCTGAGGCTTGAGGTCGTCCCCTAGAGGGAGGAACAGCTCTCCCTGCACAGACAGGGAAGTCACACCGCAGGCAGCTCGATGGAGGCCTCATAAGGAAGAGTCTGGGCCTGGGGCTCTAAAGAGGGTCACTTTCAGTTCTCATTGATCGATTCTAGTTACACTGATAGCCAGCACGACAGTCAAATCTTCCTGGAGGCCAGACAAAGCCAAGGAAACGGCCGCGAGGACAGCAAAGATCTAAGCCGGTGAGGGGAAATCTCCGAGGGGAGGGAGGCCGCACCCCCAGACCGGGGTCAGCATCTGCCTGAGGCGCCTGAAACGAGGTCTGGGGAAAGCACACAGAAGAGAAAGGGCCCTGAGACGGTGCCACGGCAGATGCCAAAGGCTTGGGCAACACTTCCTGATACGTCGCAGACGGGGGTCGCCGAGGGTGTGGGAAGAACAGCGTCCAGTAGGGGAGACCTCGCCCCATCCCCTCATGGGCTCGGCGGCCCCATTCGGACTTGAGATTTGGTGAGGCGGATGCAACGTCCACATTTCAGCTGCGGCCACGGCGACCATGAGAGCACACGAGGACACCGCCGTAGGGACGCTGTCACCGCTCTCGTTAAAAAAGGAAAGGAAGGGAAAGGAAAGGAAAGGAAAGGAGAGAAGAGGAAAGGAGAGGAAGGGAAGGGAAGGGAAGGGAAGGGAAGGGAAGAAAGAGAAAGAAAGAAAGAAAGAAAGAAAGAAAGAAAGAAAGAAAGAAAGA
>NW_024412421.1:29920589-30000524 GCF_014898765.1 Herpailurus yagouaroundi
AAAGAAAAGAAAAGAAAAGAAAAGAAAAGAAAAGAAAAGAAAAGAAAGAAAAAACAAAAAAGACAGGCTGGTCCCAATGGCTCGAACAACTGTAAAATCCCTCTGCCTCCCTCTCCTCCCCTCTTTCCGAGCCGACTGTTCCTTCGAGATGAGTCATTCCAATAGGAATGTTAATGTATTTGACATGTGTCAACATCACCCCGAAAAAAGATGTTGAGCCATTTCGCTGGCACACGCGGCGGCCCAGAGAACTAACGATGGGTGTGTTCGCCTCAGCCCGACGCTGACAGGGCTCCTTAGAATCTAATATTTCGGGGAATCCTTACGTCAGTCAGTGGAGGAGTCTGCTCACCACCCATGTTCCTGCCACCTTCCTTTTTGTTAAAAATGTGCCCTTGCGGGGCACCTGGCTGGCTCAGTCGGTTAAGCGTCCGACTTCGGCTCAGGTCATGATCTCGCGGTCTGTGAGTTCACGCCCCGCGTCAGGCTCTGGGCTGTAGGCACAGAGCCTGCTTCGGATCCTCTGTTCCCCCCCCCCCCCGCCTCTCCCTCCTCCCCCTCTCTCAAAAAGAAATAAACATTGAAAAAAACTAAAAACGCGCTCTTGATAGAGTTGGTCTTCTTTCCTTCTTGCATCAAAAACATGTATGGAGACTTTCTCTAATGCACTAGATACCAGCAGTGTGAAAAGACAATATCTACAATAACGTACGAAGTTGGCTGTAGAGAGATGGCACACGGTAACGTGTGTGAAAATGGAAGTGTTTGCACTAAAAATAACTGCAGACTTTCCGATTTTTCAGTTGGCTCTGATGAAACATATATAAAAACAAGATGTGATCTCAGTCATTTGTGCGTACTGCCTATATGCTGACTTTCTCTTCGACCCGTTCCCTGGAGTCAGGCTCTGATTCTTCTTTCTGCCCAGAGTGTGGCTGCTCCAGAACATTCTGAAGGGTGACACGATGTGGGATCAAAACTTCCATGTGCCCTCATCTGACTTGTGCCTTCTCAGTTCCTTTCCTGTTGGCCCAAAGAACACTCTGGAAATCCCATGGACTCTCAGATATTGTGCCAGTCAAACTTTGAGGGTATGAGTTTTCTACTAATATTTTCGGTATACTCCTGTAACGATTCTTGGTATGAACAACAACAACAACAACAAAATAACTAAGGTCCCGAGGGAGTTACAGCCTGGAGGTTGGGGGTAGGAGCTGAGGGCAAGTTTCCAAGGTGATTCTCAACTTGAGTGGGGAGAAGCCTGTTCAAATTTTAAAAGATGACCAGTCTTGGTAGAATAGTTGGCTCCTCTCTCAGATCGCCCCATCAGGCCGGGGTATTTTATGTCTCCTTTCCCAAGACAGGTTCCGTTTCACTTGTAATTCACACGGGAGCTTGGCAAGATGCTTGGATTAGGTGTTCCCTTGTTCATAAGGCTTGTTATGTTCGAGGGAGAATTTGGTCCCTGCCTGGGGACTTGGCTAAGGAGGAGGTGAAGCCTGGCTTTTCTGGAACTTCAAGACAAGCTGTACCAAGGAAGAAATGCCCCCCAGGCTGAAATGACGGATCGCAGTGTGATCCTGCCGTGCACGGTGACACGTACAGATATTCTACAGCTCTTGGAGACGCGGGGAAGTAAAACCACACCGGGGTTCACAACGAGACTCGTTCACAACGAGACTGCCTCAGACTTGGCCAAGAAAATTAGCGATGGGCGTACCTCATAAAACATTTAAGTTTGGGCTCATTTCAATTAAGCCTCTCAGAGCCCCAGGTGTTTGTGCAAAGCTTACCTGAGCCTGAACTCTTGGAACCAACTGAGTTTGCTGAGACCTGCAAGGACACGCATCCCCATGAGAAGTTTTGCAATGAGAACCCCCCCATCTCCACTCCAGCCTGAAAGGATCCCATCTGAGGACCATGAAAAGTAGGTTCCAAACATTTCTAACCTACAAGAAGTTAAGCTTTCAGTTTAACTAGGCAGGCCCCAGTATCTGCTTTTTTTTGGCAGGGGGGTTTTTGGGGGGAGGATGAGATCTGAAAAATTATCTTTCTGTCCCAGATGAAGACATCACATAATATGGAACGATGCTCTATCCATTAGATGAAAAATCAGTGAAGTGCAGAACAAAAATTGTGGTCCCCTCTTTCCTATCCTGGGTTGAGATAGATTCGGGGGTCAGGTCAGGCCAAATGGGGTCCTCCTTCTCTCATTTCCTACAGTCATGAAAAGCCCTTATCTAATGTATTTAATAAAAATGATAATGACAACAATGACTGACCATTAATGGAACCCTTACTCGATCCTGGCATCGCGCTGAGCATTTTATAAGTGATTAGGTCATTTCCTCCCCATGACTACTCTCTGGACCGGGCACTGTGATTATCCACATTGTACAGACAAGAGAAATGGGCTGTGGGAGACGACATGAGTCATCTGAATTCACTGTCACCAAGTGTCAGGAATCGAACTTGGGTCTCTCCAGTCACAGAGCTCTTGTTCCGCTGGATGAGTCTCCACTGAGATACTTTTCATCAGAAAGAACAAAGCTGTCATTTAAATAAATGAATCAGGTGCTGTTAATAAGATAATGTGCATGAAAATGCTTTGAGAGTTGCACAGCCTCACATAAAGGTTAAGAATTAATTATTACAAAGAAAGAAATTCTATAGTGTGGGAGGAATGGCAGAAAAGAGAAAGTGGAAAAGATATTGATCATGAAATGAAAAGAACTGTATCTTGGAAGCATATCAATGTAATGATTATGAATTTGTAAAACTCAAGCATTCAACGACTGGAAGGGAGAAAAGCGGAGGAACGGAGGGAGAAAAAAGATTAATTTTTTTAATGTGAAAATAGGGCCAGATCTTTTCTCTCTTTGACTCAGATTTCCATTAGATCATTTGTGCAAATTAAAAAGGCAGAACGAAGACTGTATGAATCCACGTTGAGAACTGGGCATTCAGGCTTATTGTGTGGTTAACCAAAGCTCCTTTCCTTGTTCTTAGAAATGTTGCTTTGGGTGGATCTCGACTCCGAATGTGAGTAAATCACCTGGTGACCCTTTGGAACTGTAGACTCTCACATTCGTTGCCAGACATTGTCACTCAGAAGTGCAGTGAGGCCACGGAATCTGCCCTGTTAACCCGTGTCCTATCTGAATTTTAACAAGCCCTTCCCATGGTTGGGATGTCAGTGGTCTACAGATCACACTGAGTGAGACAGCAGAATTCACAGTTCAAATGAGAGGACCTTATGCCCTGATTTTTTTTCCCCCACAAATGTGGAGATCAGTATTCATTGTATGTAGGTATTATTGATTAAGTTCCTTGTCAGAAAACCAGATTTTCCTGATGGTGGCCCCGTGTGAATTTGGAGGAAGTCGTACACACTTTAGTACTGTGGGAGACCTTTTGTATATGGTCTTATTTCATACTTAAGATAACTTTGTGAGACTAGTATTATTTTGTAGGTAAGGGAACCAAGGATTAAGAAGGCTTAAATATCTTGAATGGAGTCGTACTTCTAAGAAGGAGTTGGAGTCAGGATTCTAAACCAGTCTATATTTATTCCTTATAGTATATCGTGGAACTTCGAGACCTCTGTCTTGGGGTGAAATGTATTATGGGTCTACTGTGATGAGAGCAACGATTATGCAGGCGGAAAGCCGGACATTGTGGACGGATAGTTCAGGTTCACAAAGCCAAAGCCAGTCTTCAGTGCATATTGATCTTGCTGGGGGAATCTCAACTCTGAGGACTGATTGGAATCTCAGGTACACTGGGGCCATCGGTGCAAGCTTTCTCCTTCTTGGGACTACCTCTTACCCTCCTTCCCGATTTGGGACTCCATCCATTGCTACCATCGATCGGCTGCCATGACAGAGGAGAAGCTTAATACGGCCTATATCCCCATTCTTGATTTTGTCATGGTCATGAAAACGAGGGAAAGTAGAACCTTCTGTGCAATTATCATCAAGAACATCACTTTATTCAGTGGGTATATTTTGGACTCCGTCTAAGGCTATGTGCCAGGCAGTGGAGGGGAGTGGGGTTTAGCACTGAACCAGACAAAGGCCTGGTCCTCAGGAAGCTTATGTTCTAGAGGTCAGAACCACAGTGGCAGATAGCAAATAAACAACTAAGGACATAGGATGCCAGAGAGTAAACACTGGTGTGGAGAAGAAGAAAGCATGGTAAGGAAGCTAGGGAGCCAGGAGTAACGAATCTATGTACTAGTCATACGTACGCATATATATTAATACACATTAATGTGTAGATACTTTTGAAAACACTGAACACTATTAAAAAGAATACAGAGTATCACCCATAAGCCTACTACATCGAGGTAAGCGCTGTTCACTGCCTGACCTATTTTCTTTCGAACTTTTTTCTCTGTATTGAATTGGGATCCCATCGCACCTGCTTTTATAATGCAACCTGCATTTTTTTTTTTTTTTTTTTTTACTGAACATGCCATAATCATTCTCCCGTGTCATTAGCATGAGTTTATATTTAAAGGTTTGCTAAGTGCCATTGTAGGAATGCACTACAATTGATTTAGCTATTTCCTCTGTCGTTGGGCCTTTAGATCACTTTCCATTTTTCAGCAGTGTAAATATCACACTAATGCTCCTTCTTCTCTATAAATCTTTGTGTGGACATCGAAACATTTTTTGCAGAATAAATTCGTCTGCTCTTGAGTCTGTTTTCTGAGGTTCTGGATGGACCTTGCCAAATTGCCCCCCAGAAGCAGCACAGAGGCTCAGCCATCTAGCCACGCCAGGGCGTAAACCCTTTGCAAAGCTCTCTTTGAAGAATTCTGTGCTGGGCTTGCATTTCATTTGGCCTAATCTCAAGGGTCCAGTCCTCCCAGGTCTGGGGACAGGTATGTGCCACTCCCCACCATGACATTCCTACAGGACCCTTTCCGTCTGCACAGTGGAGTAGGACTCTGACCACTTGGGTCCCTTCCCCAGAATCTGAACGGATGACCTTCGTCCCCTCCCCCAACCTCTGCCTGAGTGCGTCTTAATCTATTCCTGGCCTCCCAGGGCCCCCCTCCAGGATGCTGTAATCACAGCACTAACCTGTGTTCACATTTCCCATTATCGAGCCGAAATCCCCCTGTGCATCCCCGCAGCCCGGCTGCTTCCTAATGGCCCCAACTCCCAACTTCTAATGGCCCCATTCTCATTTCTCCCAAGAGCCAGCTCTTTTTGCTAGTGTTTCAAGACTCCTGGTCCAGACGAAATTGCCCCCCATGATGTCCATCTGGCCAAATTACAGGTGATGCAAGCAGTGAGACACAGGGACGGGTATGTCTGCATCAATAGGACAGAGGAACCTCCCGAGGCTATCCATCTTCTGTCTCCTCCAGTGACATCCACCCATGCCCCTCCTTGTCTGTGATTTGGGGATGAGAGACGGCATCCCTAATTGCTGGTGCCATGCCACAGAGACAGGGGGAGGCTGGTAGTCTGAGGAGAGCCCTCCCTTCTCGCCCGAACACTTCCCGGACACGCTGCTTCTCTCTTTGTGGATAAAAACCAGTGGACAGGGTGGACTTTCCACTTTGCAGCTCATCACATGGAAGATTTCACCTTCAGAGGAAATGTTAGCAAGGGTACAGAGACTCCTCCGAATGTCAAATCGTTCCAGGGTTTGAGCTGTGTGTGGGGGGGCCTCAAGAAGGAGGCCCTCCCCTCTCGGCCTCAACGGCAGCTTCCTCAAAATGGATAAATGTTGTGCTGATGTAGAAGATGATGATCAGAAGTGATTACAAAGCATGGTGCGAGCACAAAACTAATGATTGTTTTAAAAAAGGAAAATATTGTAAGCACTGGACAATGCCAGCATCTCCATTTTTTTTTTCCCTTTCTAGTTCTCATGAAGCCACCTGGGGATCAGGTTTTCCATTTTTCTCTTCCTTGATCAAGGTGAGAGATTATTCATGTGCTTTCACAGCCAACTGCTAAGTACCCGGGTTTTATGCTAGGCACCTACTTCTGGGGAAAGAGAGGGGTGGGTTGGCGGGGGCCGGGTGAAAGGGAAAAACGTTCTTCAGTTGCAGACTCAAGAAGTTATCTCTGAACTTGGATTTAATTGTGAATCGGTAATTAAATTATTAAAACAAAGAAGAGTCCTCTTTGCAAATCCCCAAAGGATTCCTAGGAGAGCAGACTGGAGCCTTTTTGAGTGACAATAGTACAAAACAGCAGGACATTCCCTGGAGGTCTGGGTGACTCCAGCTGCCCCCTGAAATGCTCGCCAGCCTTCTCGGAGTTTCTAGAGTTTCTTAGCTTGAGGAAGAAGTCATTTGCTGGCTCAAAAAATAAGAGAGGCTCCCACTTGGTTTCAGGAACTCTACTAGGTGCTGGGGGTTCAGAGGTGAGAAAGCCAGAGAAAGTTCCTCCCCTCATGGAGTTTCCAATCTAGTGGAGTAAAGGAAGTTCGTCTACTGGTCCAGAAGGAAACAAACATAACTTGAGGGCATGGGCAGTTCTCGCAGGAAATAACTGGGGAAGGTGATTCAATGCAATGTTCAGGAGTGCCTGGGTGGCTAAGCCGGTTAAGCGTCCGACTTCGGCTCAGGTCATGATTTCATGGGTCGTGAGTTCGAGCCCCGAGTTGGGCCCTGTGCTGACAGCTCAGAGCCTGGGGCCTGCTTCAGATTCTGTGTCTCCCTCTCTCTCTCTGCCGCTTCTCTGCTCGGGCTCTGTCTCTCTGTCCCTCAAAAATAAACATTAAGAATTTTTTTTTTTAATGTTAGCAATATTAACAACGGACTGAGGCAAGGTTATCTTCCCCATCTCCCCTTCCACTCGCAAGAGCCACAGGGAATTTTTTGAGGGGGGATTGTGATCATGCATAATCACTGGGATTTCACGTGTTATCACCGGCCCTTTAGACGTTAACTTTTCCCCTTCCACTAGGAGCTAAATGTCATGAAAACAGGGCAAGATTCCTTTGTTAACTTCACCCTTCCTCCACTGCACATAGTAGGAGTTCAGTAAACATTGTGCAGTGGGTTAATGAATTAAGAAAGGCTCTGTTTGAGGAGGCTGCTGTGACGGACACTGACGATGGGTACCAGCTAACTGGTATTCATCAGGGGAAGCACAGAAACGGAGACATCACGAGAAGAGGTACGTGATGCCTGTGGAGGCGGGAAGATGAGTCCACGTGCTCTGAAAGTGGCAACTCCACTGCCCTCCCCACCAGCCAGGCACAGAAGCCTGCAGAGGTGAAACTCAGAGCCTCACGTCGGTGGTATTACATCTAGGAGGGCTTCCACTAGGAAGAAAAATGGGAAGAATGGTTGACTCAATTACCTTATCCTCATAGTTCAGGCTCCTAAGAATGCAGAAATTCGAAAGAGCAACGGAGTAGCCCCCGAGGGCTCTCAGACACCTCATTTATGATCTTTCAGAAGGTTTTCTGGCTTCTGCCTTTTATGTGTGGGGTTGGTGTCATCTCTAAGTTAGGAACTCGACTGTGAGTACGCCTGATTCTGGTTATGCCCACGGACTTCGCTTAAACATCTCGTCTATACCTTGCTGGAAAGGGTAACGTTTTCTGTTTGGTTCAGTTGGAAGGCCGGAGGCCGGAAGCTTTCGTGAATCACGGAAGATCTGAAAGTCAGCCAGGCTTCATCAAAAAGGCAGTGAAGTCCCCAGGAGAGGACGGAGAGATACAAGTGGAACCGGGGTCTGTCACGGGGGTGACATATAAAACTCTGGGTCATAACTGTAAAACAAAGTAAAACAAAACAAACCAAAACCAAAAACCAGCTGCTGTGAAGTCCTGTCCACACCTGACCCCGTGACATGAGCCCATGACACGACACATTCATCCTGTGGCCATCGGAGGATACTTTAGCCAATTCTGCGTCCTTGCCTCACACCAGGAGTCGGCCCCCAAGGAGTTCCTGGGCCTCGTTGTGTCTCAGCTGCAGAAGGGGGTCGAAGAGTTTTACCAGCCAGTGTTGCTGCTTTGCTGTCAGGGCTCTGAGAGGGTCCTACTTAGCAAACGCCAGGCTCCCGCTCAGCAGTTAAATAAATCTCAGTGTCATTTGATTCTGAACTCTCTCAGTTCAGGGACACTGAGAGTTTAAACGTTTTTTTAATAGACGCTACACGGGGCCCAGGAAGAAGTCACTAGGACTCGAATGTACCCACTCCCTGATTATGGAAGCAGTGAAAAAATGTGTTGATTTTTATCCCTTTGGTGGGCTGTACGCCCACCTAAGAAAACCAGGGCTAAACATATGGTCCCAATTTCTTGTCTTAGGGGAACGACCAATGTTCTTCGAGGAGTTAATCTTCACCAGTTTCAATAAAAAGTCGTGTCCCGTCCATGGAAAGTGGGTTGGATTCCATCAACAGGCTTGGCTAACTGCTCTCAGTGGCCACGTGGATGTCAGACCTGGACCCAGGAGAGGACAGTTGTCCACGAAGTCTGTCCTGATGGCCCCCAATGCCTTTAAGTTGCCCCCTGTGATCGCATCATGCACGTCTGTTCCCTTTGTGACACAGCTAATGCTGGAAATCTGGGCCTGTGGTGGGGTTTGAGTAACAGTGCTTCACCCAGTTGACTGGGAGCATGGGGACGGTTGTCCTCAGTGCCTAGCCCAGAGGCAGAGCAACTCTAGGGAAATACAGCGCAAGAAACAAGGGGCGGCCTGCGTGGCTCTTGGCTAAGAGAATACAGAAGCGAGAGAGACGAAACACCGGGCGGGGAGGCGGCTGGTTGCACTGGGCAAAGCTTGAGGAAGTAGAGTTTGCAACGGGAGGGATTTAGGCTAGGGCTCAGGAAGAGAGCTGCTTTGTAAACATTCTCTCCGATTCAGGGCTGCCTAAAGCATTACAGTGGGTACCATGGAAAACCGCCAGCAATTGTATCAGCCTCTGCAAACACCATAATCTGCTCTGCTCCCATCCCGATTTTTATTTTCCATAGGTTTTAAAGCAAAGTTTTAGCAGATAAAGTTTATGGCAAAAGATCATGAGGAGGGTTTTGGCTAGGCTTTTTAAGCCAGGGGGATTTAAGGAAGGAGACAGAACTATCTTTCTGGGACCAAGGGAGTCTCTGGGGATGGGTGGAGCTGGAGAGGCTCCCACCAGGCTCGGAACAAGGGCTAGGGTGGTAGGGAGCCATCTGCCAGGGAGAAACCAGCCTCAACGGGGGGGATGCGCATCCACCGGTCAATCCCGCTCCCAGCTGGGGCCCAGTTCCAGGCGGTCTCGGACAGGGCAGGAGAACAGATTTCATTTCTCACTGAGTCTCTCTCTTCCCCCCTCTTCCTTCACTTAAAAAATCCCCAACCCCTACATTTTGTTGCTGTTTTATATTCATCACTTAATCACAGGCATTCTTGGAAAGCTGAGAAGCTAGCCACAGTGCGGGGAGAAAGGGGTGGGGGGCGGGGAGGTCTGGGCTCCAGTTCTGAGACTGCCACTGAGTGACTGTGTGACCTCTGGCCAGACGCACTGCTTCTCTGTGCCTCAGTGTCCTCACCTGCGAATAGGGTTAATTTCACATGCCCTAGGGATCCCCACAATGGTGAAGCTATACCAAGATGAATTAGAAAAAGAGGAAAAAGGAAATTTTGTAAGAAAAAATAAACACACGTGTCACATACACTCAACTGCATAGTTGCCCACAAAATTCAAAGAAAACAGTGGTTCTTGGCGTGCAGTTGAGTTTATGTGAGTCTGCAGCCCTTTGTGAGAGCAACACTTTTACAGGCTTGCTCTCCTGGGCAGATAACTGGCTTTGAGGTGTGATGGATGTGCCAAGTTAGAAGCTGTGCAGCCTTGACCAAGTCATTTTTCCTCTCTGAGCTGTAGTTTCTGAACCAAAGAGAAGCTTCATAGGTGAATGTGTATTGCAGCATGGAGATAAGACACTCTCCAAAGAGACAGAACTAGTATCTTTCTGCTCTACTGGATTTCTTGAATCCTTTAAAAAAAAATTTTTTTTTAAATGCTTATTTATTTTTGAAAGAAAGAACAGGAGTGGGGAAGGGGCACAGAGAGAAGGAAACATACAATCTGAAGCAGGCTGTAGGCTCTGAGCTGCAGCACAGAGGACCAGGCAGGGGCTCGAACCCGCGAACCGTGAGATCATAACCTGAGCAGAAGTCGATGCTCAACCGACTGAGCCCACGCAGGTGCCCCTCGATTTTTGAATTCTTGAGGAAGACCCACATAACATGCAAGTGCTAAAACTAGGGGCAGGCCTAGGGTGAAGACATGCCCACTGGGGGCATTGCTGGCTGCCCAGTGGGGGGATCTAAGAACCCCCCTACCACATGGGCTGTCCTAGAGTCCGGCACCAACGCCAGGAAGTGGGTAGAACGTGGGGTTCTGGAGCCGGAAACAGACTCCGGATGGAGTCCTGCTTCTGCCTGGCGACCTGAAGCAAAGCGGTTCACCGCTCTTGCCTCAGTTTACCGGCCTGAACAAGCTTTCAATGGGAGGAACCCGGTAACTGCTCAGCACAGCGTCTGGTACAGCAAATGATAGTTCTTCCTATTACTTGATTAATGGTATTATTACGAATCCCACACACCCAGCGCTGCGTACAGTTCAGTTCTCTTTCCCTCCCTGACAGTTTCCAATTTCTCCACTGAGGCCCTGCTGTGCAGCACAGGGAACTCTTCAATGCCAGACGCTCCACCCCAGGCGTGAGCCGTGTACGCAAGGTGCAGGGGTTCAACTCTGGGGAAGTGCCCCAGCGGCCACCCCGACGCGGGGAAGGAAGAGACTAGAGAAACGGCATGGCAGCTCTCGCAAAAGTTCACCGAGTTGATAAAGTTATTAAAACATAAAACACACAAAGGCACCAGGCGGGGGGGGGGGGGGGGGGGTAAGGCATGAAATCAAACAACCCGCGCGTCCAGCCCTTTACCTCCAGGCTGTGCAAAGCCAGGAGGGCCAGGGAGCCAGGAGAGGAGGAACGAGTCTGACAGGTGAGCCACCCCAGAGGCTCAACCTCCCCGGGCGAGGCGCAGGGAGGCGTCCGCCCCGCCCAGGCTACACCCCCAGCTCACTCCAGACCCCTCCTTAAAAGGAAAAAAAAAAAAAAAAGAGAAAAGAAAAGAAAAAAGAAAGAAAGGGGAAAAAAAAAGAAAAGAAAAAAGAAAGAAAGGGGGAAAAAAAAGAAAAGAAAAGAAAAAAGAAAGAAAGGGGAAAAAAAAAAAAAGAAAAAAAGAAAGAACGAGCCACTGGCCCTGGCGGAGGGGGTGGATTGGAGCGCACGCCCCGAGCTCGCTCACCAGGCCCGGGGAGGGGAGGAGCCCCGAAGACTCTCGCGCGCCATTGGCCCATCTGCGTAGCAACAGCCGCGGGCGGACCAATGGGGGCCGTGCAGCCGCCGCCCCGCTCCGGCCACTCCGCTGCCAAAAAGTTGCCTGCTCCTGCCAAGAAAACAGACCCGGGGACTCTTCACACTCCAGCGAGGACTTCGCGTTCTTTCTCTCCCTCCCCCCACCCTTTCTCGGTGCACCTCCTCTCTCTGCTGATGCTGGCTTCGGCCCCCCTTTTCGGAAGGCCGGCTCTTTCCCCACAAGGGCATGGGGCGGGGCGGGGGGGGGAACCCTATTTAGAGGTAAAGGACAGGCTTTCAGGTCCCACTCGGAACTCATCACCAGCGACCATTTGCAAACCTCAACCACAGCAGCTCCACTCTTAATATACATAGTGTGTTTGGTTGGAACAGATCTGCAAGATTTGTGCCCAAAGGAAGGGCAGTGGGAATGCTTGTTGGGGGCCAGGGTTTCATCCCTGGGGGGTGGGGGTGGGGGGATGGTTACTGGTCCGATTGCTTTCCATTGTCCCTGCAGTTCCAGGCAATGCGTCTCCCTGTCTCTTTTTAACAGATGGGAGGTTGAAGTTCAAAATGGCAAGCGGGAGGGTCCCAGGAGACTATTAGCCCGTGGTCTAGTACGGTTCAAACCCAGGCCGGTCTAGTTCCAAAGAGCACCCCATTTCCATGCTGTCACGTGCCTTCCCCAAGCACATTTCCCTGGGATGGATCCTAAAGAAGTGGAGAGAGTAGCAACTAGTCTGAGCCGGACGGGGTCAGTTGGTGCCCGAGCCAGGACCAGCCTGATGGGTGTGTGATCTGCACAGTCGCAAGGAGCCTTGTACTCAGAAGGTCTCACACTTGGTTTCTGGCTCTCCTGTTGCTGTTTTGACGTTCTTAGGAAGTTTGGAGAGAAGGGATCCTGTGTTTTCATTTTGCACTGGTCCTGCAAAGTAGGTAGCCAGCCCTGAATCCACGTACAAGAGGCTAGCAGGACAGTTCTGAGAAGGCAGCTTATTTAAATGTCCCAAGGAATTGCCCATTTGGGGAACATAGATGTCATGTAAAGGAAGAGGCTTGTAAGCCTTTCTCTCTTTTCTCTCACTCTCTCTCTCAGTCTCTCTGTCTCTGTCTCTCTGTCTCTCTCTCTCTCTCTCTCTCTCTCTCTCACACACACACACACACACACACACACACACACACACACTTAGACTTCTGCACACACCCTGTGGATTAGTCAGTTTTATTACACTGTAACTGTAATTTGAATCCCTGGTCTATTAAATGGGAGTGTATATATTTATGGCTGTGTTTATGGGTGTGCGTGCGCCTGCGTGTGCTAGCTGGGCCCGGGAATAGGGGATTGGGGAATTTACAACACACAGACACAGCCCTGATTATTGACTCTATTCTTTCCCTTTGGAGACATTATGGGGGATTTGAACCAGGCCCTGCTTTTATGAAATACATACTTGGGAGGTTTTAGAGTGGCCGTAAACGCTGGTCGGCGCGAGAGTGAGGTTGGTGTGGTGCCAGATCCTCTGGGAGGGGACAAGCATTGAATACACTCTCCCCTGGGCCTGGCAGAAAAACCACATATTCTTGTATCTGCTTTACCCCCAAATCAGAGTCTTCTTTCCTGGCAAAGAGAGGCCTGGTTTTTATTCTCTGGATTGTGCTGATTTTACTCTCTGAGTTAAGAGATTATCCGTGAATCACCGATGGTGTGAAAGTCTGGAATAAATGAGAAGAAAGTCTGGATGTGTCCCTGATGCTCATTCGCCACCCAAGATGTAAATCCTGCACTGTGGGGATGTAGGGGACTCTGAGACAGCCAGTAACTTTATTTTGTTTTTAAGGAAACTGAGGCCCGGAGCACTGAGCCAATAGACTGCAGGTTAAGCAGTGGCATGGCACTGATATTTGGGTTAGAATCTACTTCTCCCGATTTCCATGCCAAGCCTCCTTCTTGCTTTCATCTTTGTACGAAGCATTATATAATCAGTTTATGTGGGGAGACGTGGTTCATTTAACGAATTGCCATATGGGGTCAAAGGGGTCGCTAACATTTGCTGGTGTTTGCTCTTTGCCCCTGCTTGGCCTCCACTGGTCTCATCGAATGGAATCTTGAGGACAACATTGAAAGAAGGGAGGGAATGTTAATGTCATGTAACGGATGGGAAAAGTGCGGCACAGAGTTGTGGTGTAACTTGCCTGGGTCCCTCGGCTTGTAAATGGATTGACTAAGATATGAAGTCAGTTCTTCCTTCCTAATCCTCAACAGAAGAATTACATTATTCAAATCATTATGTGATCGTTCCATGGTGGCTCCTTTGAATGCGTGTAAACTAAAGAGATGACTCCATACCTTCCCAACAGAAGTTGTTTGTTGTGGTCATTATTCAGTTCACTTGGGACTATTAATTACTCTTAATTCAGTTCTGTCTCCATTTTTGGTGGGCTTTCTGGCGCTGACGAGCCGCTTCGCTTTGAAGCTACAGACCATCTGGAAGGTCGTGTGATAGTGACTGAAAGTCTCAGTCTGGCCAAAAGAGAAGCCTAATAATTTGCTTGGTATTTCAGAGACAAAAGAAATGATTCGCGAAATGGCTTCACCGATCCAAGCACTTGGTTCTAGGTGAAACCAGCGACATTGGGCAGCCGTCACAATGGCCGATACCTCCTCCTGGCTGCTTCTGCTCGCCAAGCGGAAGCGAGTCGGTGGAATGCACAAATTACAACTATAAAAACAATACACTTTGCATCCTGGGAAACACAGATTAGTAGTACCGTAGGGCACCCAAGAAGGCATGTCCAAGTCCTAACCCCCAGCACCTGGGAAGGTGACTTTGTTTGGAATAAGGGTCTTTGCAGAAGTAAACAAGTTAAAGACTTCAAGATGAGATGACCCTGGACTTAGGGTGGTCCCTACATCCAATGATGGGTATTAGAAGAGAGGAAGCAGAGACAGGGTGAAGAAGGTGATGTGAAAGTGAGGGCATAGCCAGAGTGGGGCCATCTCCAAGCCAAGGACCCCCCAGGATGGTTGGCCTGCAGCAGATGCCAAGACAGAGGCAAGGACTTGATTCTCCCTCCAGATCCTCCAAAAGCAACCAACCCCGCCCACAACCCAATTGTGGATTGCGTTTGTCCAGAACTGTGGAAGAATGAATTCCTGTTGTTTGAGGCCAGCTGGTTTGTGGCATTCTATCCCGGCCCTAAGAAACTAAGGCAAGTACTAAATTATTTTACCATATTTTAACAAGTAAAGAAACACAGGCATTAAAAGAGCACTAGAAGAACTCCAAGCTGAAACTGTCTAGAAATACATTAGAAGAGATATCGAAAATGAGATTTGTATGTCTCTCTTCTCTCTCTCTCTCTCTCTCTCTCTCTCTCTCTCTCTCTCTCTCTTGTTCACAAGGTCCAATCAATCGATACTTAAGTATATAATCCAGAAAGGTTGAGCTTAATTTGATTAGCTTTTGAATGGCTGACTGGATATTGAAGCAACTTGTTGATCTGGTCTATATCCTGCATATGTCTAAAAGAGAAGAGGGTATTTGCTAAAAGCTTAAAGTTTCTGCATAAAGGGGGGGGGTCCCATTTCCGCCTTGGGTGTAGGAAGCTAGGCAAAGTATTGCTCCTACCGTAACAAGAAGAAAAATCCAGATGAACTGACTTTCCTTGAATCCACGAGAGAGTTGAGATTACAGGGCAATTTCCGAGTAAAGACAGGCCCTCTCCAAGGAGAGTTGGGACAGGGGCACAAGTTTACCACGTGGCGGGCCATGGGAAGAAGCAACACCAGAAGCATCTTAAAATGTTTAATGGCTTGTAAAGATCGAGGGCAGGCTAGCACCCCTTCAGGGGTGCAGGCCTGGAGGAAGAGAGCCTGCCACCATGGGAAGGCAGGAAGGCCCTCGGCACCCTCTTCCCTACAGCACAAAATCCTTAAGCTGCTTGGAGAGGGCAGACCCTGTAGCATCCAGACCCATTAAGGCTGGGGAAGGATAAAGATAAAATCCCTCTATATATCTGGGTAGGGAAAGAGTTCTGGGCTCCATACCCTAGACCGATAGGGTATAATCGTGATCTACTGCTGGAGGAGGGACAGTTTTACTGCCCAGAACAGATGCAAGGCAGAGCTTGGCTCTTACCCTGGGTAAGAGAAGCAGGAACATCCAGAAAACCCATGCTTGAGGCCCAGGCGCACAGGCCTACCTTAGAGAAGAAATCAAGTTTATTTCTGTAAGATTCTTTCACTATCCACGTAGGGTTAAAATACTGTTTGTAGGGGCGCCTGGGTGGCGCAGTCGGTTAAGCGTCCGACTTCAACCAGGTCACGATCTCACGGTCCGTGAGTTCGAGCCCCGCGTCGGGCTCTGGGCTGATGGCTCGGAGCCTGGAGCCTGTTTCCGATTCTGTGTCTCCCTCTCTCTCTGCCCCTCGCCCGTTCATGCTCTGTCTCTCTCTGTCCCAAAAATAAATAAATGTTGAAAAAAAAATTAAAAAAAAATACTGTTTGTAGGTTGACTTCAATCATTTAAAGATGTATGCAGTAAACCCAAGGGCAGCTACTAAAAACAGCTAAAGAAATAGGTGTAAATAATGAGTCAATAGGGCAGGCTTTTCAACAAAGGGTGCTGGATTGATGGGACTTCTGTATGTAAAATAAATGAACATGTGTCTATACCTTGCACCACATACAAAAATTAACTCAAAATGGATTATGGACCTAAATGTAAACCATCTGAAGAAACGATGGGTTAGGCAGAGATTCCTTGGATACAACACAAGTACAACCCGTTTTTATAAATTGGACCTCATCGAAATTAGAAATGTCCTCCCTTCAGAAGACACTGTTAAAATGCATAAGCCGGCCACAAGCGGTGAGAAAATATTTGCAAAAGAGCTATCCGTTGAATGATTTCTATCTAGAATCTATAAATAACCCTCAAAACTCAATAATAAGAAAACAACCTTATGAAAAAAATGGGCAAAATATTTGAAGAGACACTTCACTAGGGAAGACAGAGGTGATACATAAGCCCATGAAAGGATGCTTAACATCATTAGTCATTAGGAAAATCCGAGCTAAAACCACAATGAGACATGACTGCCTATTTGTTAGGATGGCTGGAATAATTTTAAAAATTCAAATTGGTAATACCAAGTGCTGGCAAGACTGGGAACAACAGAAACTCCGTATGTTGCTGGTGGGAATGCAAAATGATGGAGTCACTCTGGAAAGTAGTTTGCACTTTCTTTTTTTTTTTTCAACTTTTTTTTTTTTTTTTTTTTTTTGGGACAGAGAGAAACAGAGCATGAACAGGGGAGGGGCAGAGAGAGAGGGAGACACAGCATCGGAAACAGGCTCCAGGCTCCGAGCCATCAGCCCAGAGCCCGACGCAGGGCTCGAACTCACGGACTGCGAGATCGTGACCTGGCTGAAGTCGGACGCTTAACCGACTGCGCCACCCAGGCGCCCCTGCACTTTCTTATAAACATTACATATGACCCAGTAATTCCATTCTTTGGTATGTACCCAAGAGGAATGAGCAAGGAGCCCGTACTTTCATACAAAAGCCTGAATACAACTGGTGCTAATGCATTTATTCATGATCTCCAAAAAAAAAAAAAAAAAACAAACAAACAAACAAAAAAAAAAAACCCAAAAAACCAAAAAAGCCCAGAACACACAAATGTCATTCAACTGACAGAAGGGTAAACAAATTATGGTATATCCATACAACGAAACACAACTCAGCAGCAAAAAGAAACGCACTTCTGAGACATGCAACCACATGAATGAATCTGACGTGCATTGTTAAGTGGAGGGAGCCAGGCGCAAAAGTAAACATACTGTATAGTTCCATTTGTACGACGTTCTGGAAAGGGGAAAAAAGTAATAAAGCAACTGTAGGAACAGAACACATACCAGTGAATGCCAAAAGCCGAGGATAGAAGGAGGGCATAAGAGACCTGTTTTGAGGGATGGAAATATTCTATATGTTGAGTAGAATGGTAGCTACGTGACTGTGTACGTTTGGCAAAGTTCATATAAGGAACACAAAGGGTTAATTTTGTTGTTTCTAAACCATAAGTCAATAAACCCGACTGGAAAAGGAAACACAAAAACCTTGGCGATGAGGAAAAAACGATCCTGAGATAGGCAAGGAAACAGTGCTCATCTGGCTCTGGGAAGAACGGCCAGCGTGCCTCATCACAACCATTTCTGAATGGGTAAGCTCTGGTGAACGTCAATGACTTTTAAATATAGGCATACCTTCTCCTTCTGATTTTATGGACTCACATCCTAGGTTCCTGATGCCAGGTGGGAATATTTCCCAGGGGAGGTGAAGGCGTCAGAGCTATATTCAACATGGCCATCACCGCCATTCAATCCTCCTTGCGGAATCCCTACAACTTATCTCTCGGGACCACCAAGCTCCACGGAGCACAGTTTGAGAGTGCCAGGCCCAGCTGAGACTATCCGGAGGTGCGTTCTGTAGGATACTAGGCCCTTTGGGTGCTCCATGGATGAGAGGGTTCTGCGATGCTAAGTAACTCGTGACAACTCTGCCGATCACACATCTGTCTGGGAGATTCACAGTGCACACTGGCATCTAAGCGCTCTGAGAAGGCGTGCAGGAAAGAAGCCTGCTTCTGATTCCTTCCATCTACTGTTTCTTCACTTATTTGACTTGGTTACATAAAATCTGCAACACTGCAGGTTAACCTCTGGGAAACTGTTCCTGTCTTGCTTTGTAGAAGGAAACAGAGCAGCATTTCTGGACCATTTGCTGTCAACTCAGGCCTGCTTTCGCTACTTTCTACATATTGTCCCATCTCATCTTTTCCAGGATGTGATGGGGCGGATACAACTATTTTTCGAAAAAGAAACTCAGACTTAGAGACACCAGGTAATGTGTTCAGGTCTACACAGCTAGTGGGTTGTCTGTCTCCAATATCTAAGCTTCGAGGCTTCGTGGATGATCGAATAAAATGGACTTCACGAGAGCGTCACTGCAAGTGGCTCAGGGGACCACAGGGGACATCTGGGACATGCACTTCTTCCTGTTCCTGCATTTTCAAATTGGACTCGGCTACTGGGGGGATCTCGCTTATCAGTTGGCGTCTGAGACATCTTTTGGTTGCACAGAGAAACACCCACCGACTCTAGAAAATATAAAGAAATAGATGGAGGCACGCAGAACACATTTAAAAAAAAAAAAAAAAGGAGCATTTTACGAACCTAAGGGCAGAGCCAGTGCCTGGGCCTCAGGAGAATTAGGAACCAGGAATGGAAAGAAAGCTTTCAGAATCTAAGGGTATCTCTCTCACCATCTCTCTCCTTCTGCTCCTTTCTTATTTCCTCCTATGGTATCCTCTCTTCCCTCAGTGGGTATATCCCAGGTTTTCAGTCCCTTCCTCTCCCACCTTCACCGGGCAATGGGACAAACAGGGCCACCCTGAATCTCCTTTACATGGTCTTACAAAGGACACCACCTGCTACCAAGTGACTCCCCTTCCGATGTCCCAGGTGAAAGAATGTGATCGGTCCAGCGTGATGAGGTGTGCACCAGTGTGCATGGGGGAGTGAGTTTCAACTGACCTGAAACTGAACAGTTCAACTGACCGGTCTTAGGAGAAACTGACGTGCCTTTCAGAAACAGTGCTTAATTCAGCCCATAGGCTATAGCGCGTTATTTCCAAAGTCTCTCCATGATGGTGACGGTCACCTGGGGAACTCGAGGACGCTCCCCAAGGCCCC
Source organism: Herpailurus yagouaroundi (assembly GCF_014898765.1). Taxonomy (NCBI): domain Eukaryota; kingdom Metazoa; phylum Chordata; class Mammalia; order Carnivora; family Felidae; genus Herpailurus; species Herpailurus yagouaroundi. The sequence continues at coordinate 29,939,677 of NW_024412421.1, forward strand.
AGGCGGACCTGCTGAATTACAACCTTGACGGCGGGACTCGATCCGGACTGTACACAGGAATACTCGGGGAGCTTTAAAGGTACTGATGCCTGGATCCCACAGCCCGAGCTTCTGATAGAATTGGTCTGGAAGACAGCTTGGCCGTCAGCAGTTTTAGGAGCTCCCCAGCCGAATCTAACGTGCAACCGAGGTTGAGATCCGCAGGAAGGACCTGGGAGGCTATGTGCTTACTAAGCATCCCAGGGGATTCTTACGATCAAAGGAGTTTGGAAACTCTGTAGGGGCAAGGAGGCAAGCACCCTGACAGGTTCTGTAAGAAGAGGATGTGGAGAGAAGCCAGTGTGGGCGTAGAGGTTGCTTAAAACCAGGCTCACTTGGAGTCATTTGATCATTTCCTAGAAAATGGAATTTTGAGTGGTGGGTTGAACAGATAAAGAAACAGCCAGAACCTCGGAACCACTAACTGTTAGTTCTATCATCGCCTTATGCAGTCAATCCTTTATCCAATTCCACACTGACTGATCATCTATTACGTACCAGGAGCCACACTAGTAAAGGGGCTGGGGATTCAGTGATGAATAATAATATAGACTCACTGGGATCTTGTAATATTTAAAATGCCTTTGGCAGGCTTAAATGACTGGGGAAGGTCTTGACTTAACTGAAAAATAAACAAGATCATGTATTTGCGTCCTGGCCCTTTTCGTGGTACTTACTGGTTCTCAAAGAAAGCTACCATATAATGGCAGCAACATTCTTTGAAATCCTGACTTAGAAACATTTCGCTACACTTGTCAAAGAGCCGCATGCTATTTTTAGCGTCTTAGGAGACTTGAAACAAACAAACAAACAAGCAAGCAAGCAAAATCTCCACCCAATGGGGCAATCTTCCCCAAGGGAAAATTATAGCTTTCTGACCAAATTGTGTAGATGGATTTCTAACCGTTAGCCACTGGCTACAGGGATACGCAAGTTCCAAAGTCACCCCTGGGAAAGAGAAGTTTGTGGGATTCGGAAGGTGGCATTCTATTGCAGCTCCTGGAAAAGCAAAGAAGCAAAACGGAAGAGCGACACTTGCCTCCAGCTCTTCTTCCTCCCTTCAACCCCACCCTCCTCTATCCTTGGAAGGTTCAGTGTTTGAGCTCCCTTGTTGGGCCGGCCACTGAATTCCGTTCAACCTCAGCACGTCCAGCGTCTGATCCTTTCTGGTGGTGTTTTTATGCCCGGCAAATGTAAAAACTTAGAAGCAGTTGTTCCCAACCGAGCTTTTCTTTGCCAGGTGGTTCCTGAGCTCCTGGTCTGACTTCAGATGCATGCGATTTAACTTCCTCCCTTGATGTCACCCAAGTCCAGACCTGAACAACTTCACAGGCCGCCGGACTTTGTTGTACGTGGACAGTGCTGCCCGGCTGGGGTCGTGCACCCTCCAGGGCACTCTGGACTAACCTGAGTTCCAGGGGGCTTGCAAGGTTTGCCTCTGTTCATCTCTTTCGACCTCCCACCGCCCGCCGTGGGAGCTTGAACTCTGTCCCACATTAGAGTGGCGGAAGTGGAATCTTGGGGGGTTTTAATCTCAGGGCTTGGGGGACGGCGTTGGAGGCGCTGACCTGAGTAACCAGTTTTATTTGCACTTGTTGGGGTTCTCTTTCACATCTGCGTGATTTGGTGGGCGGGGTACAAGCCAAACCGAGGCTCCCATCAGACCCCTGACAATTCGGCCATCTTGCGCGGCTTGGCGTGGGGTGCGTAAAAGACTTGTTTCACCGCAGAGTTTTGCCTTTCCTTTTCCCGAAGTGTCTGGTGGGGACAGATATGCCTGCTCTGGGTCTTGGAATGAGAAGCAGGTGTGACGAGTCTGGTGGCTGCAGGACATGGCCAGCTGCACAGGTGCACCGATCGGCCCCAGCAAACGTGGGCATTTTTGCAACACCCTGTTCACAAGGGCCCGTGCTCTCTTTGGGGGTGTCTCATTCAGCTAGCATTGTCCCGGCGTTCCCAAAAGGGTATTCTGTTTCTAGGAAGAAGCTGAAACAGGTCATTCAGGCTCAGAGGGAGAGAGCTGCTACTGTATTGGAGGGAGCATGTCAAACCCACAAGATGTGTTTTATTGCGTGTTCGGGGGGGGGGGGACAGGAAGGCGTGAAAACCCCACAGCACCGTATTCAGCCTTCCCAGAAAAACACTCGTTCTGGCACTTTCTTTAAAAGGAAACCATTTTCTTTGTGGGGAGGTCGCCGATGCATGATTTATAAAAGTTCCACTCGAGTGTTGTTTTCTGAAGTTCCTCTCACGACTGCTGATCTGAGAGCTGTATATGCACCTGATCTGTATGTATTAATGCATCCCATTATATAGTTACATATTTACGTGTGTGTTTATCCACACGTATGGATGCGCGTCCATACGGATGCCACATGCATATGTATATGGTGGAGTGAATTCCGTCTTTGCTTTCCTTCAGGCCTAAAATTAAGCAACTGGAGTTATACTTTGCAGAGTAACAGTAATATCGAATCGAAGTCCGCACCTGGTGATCCTTGAGAATGTCCTCATTTCTCTCTTTCCCTCTCGTCCTACCTTCGCGTCTCCCCACGCGGCGCCCCGGGGCCGGTTTCAGCCCTCGCTCTGCCCCCACCAACGTGGACGTCAAGAGTCGATTTCTCTCCTTGCCTTTCCTCCAACACCATAAACTTAAAACAAAACACATGGCCCAGGGTAGGGTGCTGTCTTCAGTTTCCATTGCTTTCTTCTGATTCGTTCTTGTTGGTTTTGGATTCTGTTCCCCCAAAACCCCAAGAGCACACTTTCTAGGTACGGAGCAAAATAAGTTGGTTTTTTTTTTAATTCCTCCACTCAGCGGAATCTTGCTGAGTGTGTCGACCAAGTCAGTGTGCAAGATTTGATTGGAAGCAGCTGAGAAGCCCCAGCCATCTGGTAAGTGCACTCACCAAAGAGGCTGTCCCTTGTGGTTGCTTAACAAAAACATTTGTCTCCGGTCACCACTCCTTCCTCTTTGTTCTCCTAAATGCCCAACTGAAGCTCGCTTTTTCCCCATCGGCCTGGGATGAGGCATCTGAAGAGAGGGACCCCAGATCCGTGTACCACAACGACCCCGGAAAGGAACACGGTCCTCCCAGACCCTTCCCCTTGGTCCTTATGGGGATTTCTATTTCCCTCCTGCCCTTCTGTGCTTAGTCTCTTGCTCCCCTTGTAGATCAAGGCGTCGCTGTTACCTCGCAGTGGGGCAGCCTCCCTGTTTTGTCCAGGAGACTGGAAGCTTCCCGAGGCCTTCACTCCAAACACAGATTCGTGGCACACAGCAACTACCTATTGACTATTGTGATAATACTTCCTAAATGAGCCTGGCCTCTTTCCTCAGCCTCTGTAACCCAGGGCTGGAGTCAGGACACAGACTTGGAGAGAGGGTTGACTCTCTTCTTCAGCAAGAGTCCAGATTTGCTCTGGGGACCTTAAAGCTATGGATATTCCTACTGGCCAGATGGGCCCCACAGAAGAATGCGGTCAGACCCTGCAAGTGAATATGCAGAAGCCCATGAGCTCCAACACTCATTTCACTGTGTTTGCCTGACTGGGGTCCCCCCTCGATCTGGGCGTAGTAGCGAGAGCGTGGCCCACAGTCAGTAAGGCAGGCCTCTATTTCTTATATGCGTTTTAAACACTTAATGTAGGGGGGTCTGGGTGGCTCAGTCGGTTAAGCGTCCAACTCTTAATTTCAGCTCGCGTCGTGATCTCACGGTTCGTGGGTTCGAGCCCCATGTCGCCTCCGTGCTGACAGTGCGGAGCCTGCTTGGGAGTCTCTCTCTCTCTCTCTCTCTCTCTCTCTCTGTCTCTCTGCCCCTCTCCTACTCATGCTCTCTCTCTCTCAAAATAAGTGAATAAAAACTTAAAGATTAAAAAAAAAAGATTAAAAAAATAAAAGATAAAAATTTAACGTGTATTTATTTTTATAAACATTAATAGACTCGAAGAACCGTTGCAGAAATACGCAACAAGTGAACAGATAGTACAGAGTTTCCGGATGAACTTTTCCATGCTTCCCGCAGGCAGTTTCCCTTATGACGAACATTGTACATCAGGATATCGCATTTGTTACCATCAATGAACAACCTGTGCATCACTATTAAGTCAAGTCCAGAATTTATTCATATTTCTTTAGTTGTTACCTAATCGTCCTTTTCTGTTCCAGGGCCCCACGTTATATTTAGCAGTCACGTCTCCTCAGGTTCTTCTGGACTGCGACCACTTCTCAGACCTTTCCGTGTTTTTGACGACTTGGACAGTTTTGAGGACTGCTGGTCAGGAATTATGTCGAGTGCCCCTCGGTTGGGATTCGTCGGATGCTGTTCTCATGATTACACTGGGGTTATGGATCTGGGGGAGGAAGACCCCAGAAGTGAAGTGCCATTTTCACCACGTCCTATCACGCCAAAGGCAGATGACTTAGCACGGAGGATGTCGCCCTTGACAGCCTGGCTCACGTTGTGTTTGTCAGGTTTCTGCGCTGTGTACCTCACTCTACAGTTTACCTGTGCCCTTCTTTCCATGCTGTACTCTTTGGAAGAGAGTCGCTACGGCATCTGTACTCTTGTTCCCCTATGTGAGCGTGGTGACGTCCGAGGGTGCATACGGCAGTGACAATTTTGTGGCCCTGGGTGTGTGCAGCTCATACATAGAGAATAGATTCCCTATATAACTAGTTTGATACTCTGTACGTGATGTAAAACACAAAGAACTTCATGAGAAAGATGGTGTGGGGTAGGGGGAGGGGGTGGGCGGCGGGGAGAGATCATAATTCCACACAAGGAAAACTTAATAGATTTCTGTAACAAAAATAAAAGAGTGTAGTCACCATGTCCAGACCTATTCCTTTTAGAAAGAGAGAGTATTTAGCTAAGGAAAAGCTGGCTAAATGGGCATGACCACAGACACGCATCAGGGGTTGAGGAGGACCAGTCCCGTCCCAAGGATTTTACAGGCACCTTATTTGATTTCGTATCAACCTTTGAGACAGCCATGTGGCCCTTGGGTAATTTACCTAACCTTTGTGTGCCTCCATTTCCTCATCTATCGTGTGGAGAAATACATAAGTCATCAACTAGTGCGTGGGAAAAATGAGATCATAAGTGTGTGGGTCTCTGCGAGCTTCATGACTTGCCCACGGTTGCTCAGCTAATAAATGGCAGAGCCGTGGCGCGAATCCATGCGCAAATCACGCCAAAGCCACGTCTGTGACCACTAAACTATATGCTGTGCATCTTCCCAGATAAAGTGTCATGTGGTTTGCATTACCCTGGAAGACAGGGGAAGAGGAGACGGTGGGACCACCAGCCAGAGGTGCTGTTTCCCATTTTCTCCTGCTGCCAGCTAATTTGCAGGTAGGGTTTGTTCCCCTGCTGAATAGGTTTTTCATGGGCTTTTTGTCTCTTCCCAGAGGAACACCGCGGAGCATTCCAAGACCTTGGCAAAAAAGTTGCTTTATGTTCTTCCCTCCTAAAGGCTGGATGAACAGAGCCATGTTAGGGGACACTCCTCTCTTTCTTTTGTCGCTTGATGAGCTGTTGGTCAGCCCTCAAGGACCCCACCATCCCTGCACGTGTGGTGTGTTTCTAATCTCTACTTTGCTTTTGGGAACAACAACCTAAGCGGATGCACTCTGAAATTAAAATTATCGATAAAAATTCCAAACTACCACCACTGTTGCCTGCTTTGTGGAGTTATCGTGTTGACTTCTTCTGACCCCACCAAACTCCCTAGAGAGGGGGATGAAACTCATCCTTAGCCTTCCGCTACTCAAAGGCATGCCACAGATTGTCTGAAGCCATAGCAAAAGAAAAGTGTGTCAAGTGATTCGCTGTAAGGAGGAAAAATGCAAATGTTTAAGTTGGGGGCTGAAAAAAAAAAAAAAAGAATGGTGATCACTGCAGAAGACTCTGGGAACAAAATTTCCCCTCAGGACCCCTAAGGAGTAGGAGAACTGATTCTTTTTCGGATGATCTCAAGTGGTTTGAATTGTAAATTTTTTTAATGTTTATTTATTTTAGAGAGAGACAGAGAGGGAGGGAGAGAGAAACAGAGAGAGAGAGTAGGGGAGTGGCAGAGAGAGAGGGAGACACAGAATCTGAAGCTGGCTCCAGGCTCCGAGCTGTCAGCACAGAGCCCGACGCGGGGCTCGAACCCACAACCCATGAGATCATGACCTGAGCTGAAGTTGGACGCTCAACCAATGGAGCCACCCCGGTGCCCCAAGGTGGCTTGAATTGTAAGTATAAACTGGTTTTAACTGGCGTCCAGTGCAGTCTTGCAACCCAAGACCAGAACTGGTCACAGGGTCGCAATCCCCCCAGCCACAGGGAGGGAATGAAGGCAGGTACTCGGTCACTCAGGGCTTCATCAGCAGGCAAAGCCAAGCCTTTCGTTTGTTGTGTACCACAGTCAACAGAAAACTGTTGCTTAATTAACCCCTCTGAATGAATACCTGGTAACTAATAAACCCATGAAGTATACCCTAAGGCTTTAAGTTGAAGAAGGCTCCTCTCTTCAAATGAAAGAGAGGGAGAGAGAGAGACAGGGAGGGAGGGAGGGAGGTAAGGAGAGAGAGAGAGAAGGAAAGAAAGAGAGAGAGAACCAAAACATGCTGAACTAATGGGAAAAAACTCTTGTAGAAGGCAAAGCAATTAGGATTAGTGAATTCCATTTCATTTAAAGTTCCAAGATCTAGAAGCCATTTATCTAACAAATTAATAATGGCAGTGACTTGCCTAATATAGTGATAAGTCCTTATATTTTATTAGTGGAAATCCAAACTGAGTAATTTAACGATAGACAAGCTTCCATATATATAATTTTTTGTTATGCTCTTAAAAAATACGTCACTGCACCAAGATAGTTTTAGATTTATGCGTCTCTTCTAAATTAGTGCCCACTTCAGTTTGGAATGATACATTTAATATTATGGCTCTGTAGAAAATCAATATTTTTTAGTGTTTTCTTTCATTTTAAAGGGCTTTATCATCTGGCTAATTGCGTGACCAGGAGAAAAGAGAGGGGTTGATAAGGGGGTTTGTGTTTCACAGGTATTGTTAAATTTGCCGTAGACTACAAATGGGGACCAATCGGGGGGTTGGGGGGCTGTCAAATGGACCATGGGTAAGGTGGGTGGTAGGGCAGAAGGATGGTGTTAATTTAGGGCCACAAAACTAATCTTTCTCTCTAAATTCAGAGAAAATATGAGATACATCCTCATACGGTAGTGATATCATGACAAAGATCCACTGTGCTTAAGTTTCTCATGGAGCCTCTGGGAGTTTGCGTGAGGCCCAAGGAATGTGACCAGACCCAGAGAGCACTGTCCCTCCAACACTGAGAGGGGGGATCCATTCACCCATTCAGGAGATACTTCGTGAGTCCCTGCTGTAAGCCCGTGTAGGAGACTAGCTCCTGCCACTTCCTTAAACCAATGGGGAAGCAACTAGAGTCGTCCTTACATGGCCCTTCATGCTCAGAAGTGTCTCTTGCTTTGATTCTAGAGAATAATATGCCCCAAAGTGGTGAGGGACAAAAGCGACTAGCTGACATGACATGCAGTCCAAAAAAAAAAAAAAAAAAGCAAAGACTTTAACGAAAAGCAGACTGATGTTCGAGTCCTACCAGCCATGACGGTCAGGGGTCTGAGCCTTGGTTTCTAACACTGGCAAAAGAGGAACGTAAATACTTTTTCACATGGACTAGTTACTGTGCTACAGGTTCTGGCATATGGTGAGCATCTAGGAATGCTAACAACTTCTCCCGTGTTCTGCCCGAATGCAGTCTCGTAGGGATCCCAGCACAACTAAATAATAATAACGAGGATGATCATGGCTACAGCAATAGGAAGAGTAAATACGATGCCAGGAAGCTCACAGAGATTTTTCTAAAAAATATTTCCAACAACCCTAAGACATTACCCATTAGCCCATTTTAGAGATGTAGACGCTGTCTCCATCTTTCTGACACAATCTATCACTAAGTCTTGTTACTAATAATGAACGAGTATTGAGTACTTATGGCCATATGCCAGGCACCTGATAGTCGGGAGAGAACACACAAGAACCAGGAAGCGGATACTGTTGTTATCTTTAGTTTGCAGCTAAGGAAAAGGAGGAACTGAGATGTGTCTAGTAAATGGCAAAGACTGGATTCAAATTCAGATGTTCTTCACTTTTAACCTTGATACTATATTGCCCCTAAGAAAATCATGTGGGCTCAGGGAAATTCAGACACTGGGGACGCGGTTGCTGAGACGAACCGTCCTCCAAGACCGTGAGTTCTTGGCAAAGATGGTCAGTGTGACTGTAGGTTCTTCCTTAACACCCATCCTTAACAGCGACCAAGGCAGGCGACCCAGAGAAACCCCAGGCTCTGAGCCAGCTGCCTTCATTCTTCTGTTTGCCGTTAGTAACCATGCAACCTTGGTAAGGCACTTCTCAGTCAAATGGAGATAGTCACACTTGACTCAGGAGGAGCCCCGGAGAATCAAATGAAACTGTAGTGAAACTGTAATGAAAATATGTTTTGAAAGCCAAAATACACAGCATCCATTTTAGCAAACGGTGGGAGAAATTTATTGTTTGGAATGAAGTTAGATGGACTTATTTATTCGTTAGTTGCTCTACTTTGACACCCTCTCTCTTGATTTCGCCCGGAGACTACTGATGATGAATACCTAAAGGAAAAGTGCCAAATGAAATGGAAAATAGGAACTTTCGACAGGCTCGATGTGAAAGTCGAGCATCGTTTCCGGTGATCCCATGTATCTTTGCCTGTTTCTACTGACAACGAAACTAGTTCTCTACTGCTAAACTTCTCGGTGAAAGCATCTTAGCAGACATACTCTATCCCTGCCTAGTAAACAAGCCTTCGCGCACGGAGTGTCTCTGGCATTTGTACAAGGGAATCAAATGCATACATCTAAACGCGCGTGTACTCAAAGATCAATTGTACTCAATAATATAATGGGTGCGTTTTTCATCTTTAAAATTCCTGCAAGAATAGTTTTCCTTTGCAGGGTGAATTAGCAAAGTAGGAACAGATGAAGTCAATTGTCAATTGTTCAAATGCAGGTACATATTATAGAGACAGATCACAACCTTGGGGCTGCTAATGTGGAAAGATAAATCCCTCCTCATAAAACGAGTATTAGTAGCAATCTGCACGAATGCATTTAATTTCGCATATCCTTATAAATCTTCAGAGCTCGAATGAGGTGCTTACTTCCTATTACCTCTCTCAGATCAGAAGGTTCAGGATCATCCTAAGAAATCCCTCTTTATTTTCCCAAACTGCCTCACTTCATTCTAGAGGACTGTAGTGTCCACATTTAACAGAACTAGTTAACAGGGGTTTTAAGAAAATTAAAGGTGCAGCCAAGTCTAGACATCCCAAAAGAAGTGGATGGGGGGACATGCCTTTGGTCCAGTTATTCTGGCCACCTTCTTAATGGACAATTTGGATCGCTGCACAGTCAATCCGCTTAATTGCCTCTGTGTTGGCCATTAAAACAAATTGAATGCGCTATGGCCAATTTGGTCATGTCATAAAGAAATGGCCTATAGGGCCCATCGAGAAGCAGAATTTCAGCCATTATTCGATTATATCTGATCAATGGAGACAGCCTGTAGAGGAAATCCAGGAGCCAGAGTAGATCATACAGGAGCCCCCCCCCCCCTGAGGTGGGGGGCCACATTATTAGGATCAACTGTCAACAGCAATGAAATTAGCCAGGTGGTTGACAAAGCATCACCTTACTCCGTCCTGGGGAGAGAAAAGTCAGTGCCTCATGACTTTGCCTAAAATACCCAGTCAGCAACCCAACAGGTCGTCTTTTCCACTTTGAGTCCTGAGTAATTTGAGAAGGAGGAAAAAAATTCAAAATCTCCATTGGCTTTGACCTCTAATGTTGGTATAAAAATAGACCAGAGGCTGCATTCATTGTGATTAATGCTGGGTAAAGGTAATTTAAACAGGGCCTAATTTTCTGATTTTTCTAGATCTCATCTCCATGTACTGTACCTTTTCCCTGCTTCTGCTCATCTGAGAGGTCTCAGGATCTTCGTTTGGGGCCTCCACTGCTGGGACTGTCATCTGAAGTCAACTTGGCCTTCAGCATGTTGGTGAAGTTAGACAAGAAGAATGACCTTTAATGAGGTATTGCTGGATTATACTTTCAGGTTTTAAGCCAAGGAGAAATAACTGTGGGCAATATTTACTGAACATTTGTTATATGCTAGGTGCTAACCCTCAGCATTTTATTTTATTTTTTAATTTTTTTTTCAACGTTTATTTATTTTTGGGACAGAGAGAGACACAGCATGAACGGGGGAGGGGCAGAGAGAGAGGGAGACACAGAATCGGAAACAGGCTCCAGGCTCTGAGCCGTCAGCCCAGAGCCCGACGCGGGGCTCGAACTCGGGGACCACGAGATCGTGACCTGGCTGAAGTCGGACGCTTAACCGACTGCGCCACCCAGGCGCCCCTGACCCTCAGCATTTTAAATCTATATCTTCGTTTAACTTCAACTGACCCTGAGAGGTAGGTTCTGGTATTTCGACCACATACATGAGGCAATAGTTACTTGGATTTTGATGACTTGTCAAGGTCAAGGTCATCCAATAGTATCAAGATCAGAATGCCACACCTGGCCTAACTTCAAAGCTTGTATTGTCACATACCATATGGTCCTAAATACCACTGGCTGCTCCCTCAGCCTATGGCGAGAAGTGTTCTCAGCCAGGGGTTCCAGGTTCACGGGTAACTTAGAAATGCCACACGAACCAAAACCAAAAACAAACACAAACAAACAAACAAACAAACAAGAAAACAAAAGTGCCACTAGCAGAAGACGATTGTCACTATTCTGTTTGGACTAGAGACCCTATGGGACCATAAAATGCTGATGTTGGACACGGGTTGGGTCATCATGCAGATGGCCCATACAAGTAAGTGGTGGGTCATGGCATATTGTGAGAAAGCATGAGGGCATAGCTAGAGCTACATCTCTCACACAAGCTGTCTCCTAGGGGTCAATGGCATGAGTTGATTAGAAATGAAAAGAGCCATAGTAGCTTTAAAAGACGAAAAGGAGAAGAAGGAAACTGGTGGCACGTGGCAGAGAAACAGAGTTCAGTGGGGCAGGTAGAATGGGTCTGGGATTGGAGAATTCAATCTGGGAAGAGGAAGAGGCAGAAAGGGAGACAGGCATATTAGGTGGGTAGACAGATGGAGGCATGAAGAGAAGAATGATGGTTAGAGAATGAGCGGATCTAGAAGCTGATGGGAAAGTGGATGCTGAATCACAAGGGCATCCGAATTATGGTGCCCTTTCTGTGGACCATAGGTAGTGCTTAATGTGTACTTATTTAATCCTCATATCAACCATTTGATTTCTTTAAAGATGAGAAAAGGGAGGCTTAGAGAATTCTAGAAAGTTTCTGAAGCAAACATAGTTACTACAGTTAAGTTTAACTATTTCAGAGAAGACAAAGACAGAAGAATTGAGCAGAGATAAAGAACTAAATAAAACTCAAGTTTTTGCTATTATGGGTCAGCCTATGGTAGAGTCAATCAATGGTTGGGAGTCCTTCCCAGCAATCCCGAGCAAGTCTGACGCTCTATGTGTTTTTCCCCGGTGTTTGAATCCTGGTGGCAAGTTACCAGCATCTGGGAAGTCCGTTGTGAGTGTGGCCAGCTTGTAAGCCGACACTCTACTGGGCATGGTCTGGCCTGTCTTTGGGAAAACCATTCCTTCTTCTCCCAGAAGCACCTCCTCCAAGCTCTCCACCTCCTCCTTCTGGGGTCGCGTTGAGTATAGAAAGGGGCTTATCTTTTAATGGCTGCTCTTTGCACAGATTCTTTGTTCCTCTCTGGGTGTAGCTAAAGTCCTCAGCGAGGGCTCCAATGAATGACTTGAATACAGACTGACATACTGGTCTGTGTAATAAACATTTTATAATGTCTTCTAGTAATCTGTTTATTTTCATTTCTCTTTCCTGGCTACAATTCATTGTTTTCATGTGTTTGGAAAGAGGGATTCTCTTAATCATTTCTAGCTTAGTGCTAGACTTCCTCATTTCCACAAACTCTGTCTTAGAGAGCCTGGGGAATGGGAGAGTGTTTGATTTGCAGAAGCAGGAGCTAATGCAAAGAACATTTAGTTCAGTTTGTTTAGATGAGGAAACAGAGACCCAAAGAGTTGGAATGCACAGACCTAACTGGAGGTGAATTTTTAAAAGAGTTTATGTTAAATGTTTGACAGATTTAGAAGCTTTACATCTCTTAATGTTTGGGGATTGATAAGCCTGAAGTCAGAGGTGCATGTGAGGAGGGAGGGGAAGGAAAAATGAAATAAGTCCTTTTAGTAGATGGGTGGTCACAACTTTCCTATGATTAAGGTTTAAAAAATATATAATTTATAAATAGATAAGTTACAAAAGGACTACTCATTTTATAAACCAAGATGGTACAGAATTACTTTCAACAGACGTCCTGCGAATGAGTTTTAAATCATATGGGATTTAACAATAATCAATTACATGCAACTTTTCAGCAAAGCGGTTACTCTGTAGAAGGACAGATACCAGGAGCGTCACTACCCAGAACACCTTGTAAAGATTTTATCCACCATTTTCTCTTAGATCAAAGCATTAAAAGGTTGGCAATCTTCATTTCAAGCTGTTTCTGGGGCCCTTTTAAGTGTTGTTATGGGCTCAGTTGTGTGTGTTTGTGTGTGTATGTGTATTGTGTGTTGTGTGTTTGGCAATAGATGGGGTTCAGAGGACAAAGATATTTTGAGAGGGGTTTCTCCCTCTCTGAGCCAATCAACGAACAAACCTGTAGTTTTATGGTTCTGGAAAAAAAGTACATCATACATCTTTCAGTTTTGGGGAAAGCAACATAGTGGGTCAAAAAGTAGGGGTTGCAATCAAGAGACCGGTACTGGAGGCCTGTGTTCCATCTTACAAGCTAGCTGACCCTGCAAGAATCCTTTGTCTTTCTGGGCCTTAATTTCCTTATCCCTAAAACAGGGATCATGAAAGTCGATGGTGTTGGGGTTCAACGAGACAATATACAAATATTCAAAATGATGTAAAAGTCTAACACAGTGCCCGACAAAATAAATACTTGATAAAATGACATAAGACAGACGCTTAGTAAGTATGCTGAAAAACGTAGAGGTTTAAGTACGTACGCCAATTGGCGTAAGCCTTAAATCCAGAAGAAACCAGAACTGCAGCATGCAATGAGGATTGCACTTTATTTGCTAAGTGAATGGTAACACTTTAAAGAACCCCAAAGGAGTTTTGATGTGAGCAAAATGGTTCTTCATTCCTTAAACCCACTACCCAGACCTTCATTCTTTAAACCCGGACTGAGCTATGGTTTCTCCTTGGTAGGTTTTCTTCTTGCCAAATGAGATGATGGAAACACATTATCGAAATGACTCGTGTTGGTGCTCAGACGGTATCAGGTCCCTTGAGGGAAGGGTGAATAGATGTATCAAGATTTGGGGGCCCACAGGTTTGGCTACATGACAAGTGGATCCCCAGCACCCAGACTGGCTAGATTCGTTCCAGAGGAATTAACTAACCAAAGAAAGCCACCGGCCAAGTGTGAGTCTGGACACAGCTGATGGCTTCTCAAACTCCTCTCCTGCTGGATTAGTTATTCAGAACCGGCTCAGGCATCCTGCCTCTCCGTCCTCTCCTCAAAACCCACGGTGGGCTCCCAGACCCCCACAAAACTACTCCTCCTGCCACTCAAGGCCTTTCTGCACAGGCTTGAGGCTTCCCCTTCTGGCCAATGCATGGCTTCTGCATCAGTTAGTGTTTCTCCTCAGTGCCCTCTGACCTCCCCAGTGTAGACACCACCACCAGAGATCCTTATTTGCAGCTGTTCCTCAGATGTGATCCTTTCCTTTCCCTGATCTCATCCCATATAGCCACTGCACACTGCTCTAAACATCCTCTATTCTAGGGGAGCTCATCCATATGTCGGGGCTAATAATGCCGACATCATTGCCTCATTGGGGTCCCACGCAGGGACCATGGCTGACTCCCCCCTGAATCCTTGGCACCTGGTAGAATGTGTGGCATGGAGAAACATACACTACATGAGGAGTAAATGGAGGCACGAAGGGAGTCTCCACTTCCGCTCCTGTTGTGTGTTTCCCACTTATCTTTGGAATTCTTTGAAATGTGTTGAGATTCCTGCATAGAGAGTAGTCCTCTTTATCACTCTGGGGAAAGGCTACCCAGCCATGGTAAGGTGTCCAAACCATAATAACCCTTTGTATTAGTCCTCTGAGGCTGTCATAACCGATGCCCGCAAAGTGGCTTAAAACAACAGAAACGTACTCTCTCGTAGTTCTGGGGGCTGGAAGTCCAAAATCAAGGGGTTGGCAAGGCCCTGCTGTCTCTGAAGGCTCGAAGGGAGGATCCGTTCCATGCCTTTCTCTTAGCTTCTTCTCTTGCTGGCAAGGCATTGCTTGGTTTTCCTTGTATTTTCTGCCTCCATGGTCACATGGCATTATTCTCCCTGTGTGTGTATACATCGTCTTCCCTCTATGAGTGTCTGTGTCTTCGTGTGACATTTATTTCTGTGTCTGTCTCTGTGTCCCTTCTCTTTTTTCTTATAAGGACACTAGTCCCCTATGAGATCGAGACCCAACTGTACTCTGGTGTGACTTCATCTTAACTTGCCTCTTAACTACATTGGCAAAGATCCTTTTCCCAAATAAGGTCGCATTCGCAGGTACCTGGGACCTCCACATCCCTCTTGGAGATGCAATTCAACCCCTAACAGGCTTGGGCAAGCCCCCGGGGCTCCCCCACTCAGGGCCTCAGTTTCTGCTTCTGTAAAACGGGGATAATCTTGAGGTCTGGTGGGGATTAGGATTACATGAGACAAGGCTTAGTGACTTGTGCACAGGAAGACTTAACTATGATTTGTCTTCCTCTTCCCTTCTAGTCCCCTCCTCAGCTGCCTCTAATATCATATATATAAAAAGTTCTAGTAGGTAGGATTGTGATCCCTACGACAAAGAGAAGCGCAACACTCTCTCCATTCTTGCACAGCCACTCCCTCCCGACTAGGGGACTTTTCTTTGCGGTTAGATTATCTTCTAAACTTACTCTTCTCTATGTAGGACACAGGGGCCAGACTTGCTCAACTGACTGTAATAAAAGTTTCGGGTGATCCTAGGACACAAGGCCGAGATGTGTGTCTTTGGCTGGCTACCCCTGGCATGAGTGGTTATTTCTTCATGGTTAAAACAAATAAATACATAGAAAGTGCCTAAAACCTATAGGGAGTCAAGTTTCCCAACTGTGTTCTTGCGGCCGACCTCTGAATCACAGTTTAGTAATTAAAAGAAGAAAACACCAAGTTGCACTTGGCAATGCAACGTAAATGGTACCTTCGAAAAGGCCAAATACTAGCTGTGATTAACCAGACGAGATACACTTTATCCTGGTTAAAACAATCCTGAATTTGAAGACTATTTCTGGGATTCCACACCCCCTATCCGACCCTCTTCCTTGCAGTTCACCGTTGGAATCTGAAGTGGGGTCTTATTTATTTATTTTTTTTACTTTCAATTTGTGAGATGGCTTCCATATACTGTGGTTTGGCATCCTGCACTTGAGCGATACTGTAGCATTATTGGGGTGCCGACAGCGGCTCTACGATAAACAAGCAGTGATGCATGGAGCTGGCAAGTCCGTATGGTTTGGAGAAAATAAAGTGAAATAAAATAAAAACATTTGCAATCAGCTTTGGAGTTTTCGAACGCAACCAGCTTCAGCACCACGCTGATGCCTCGCATGGCTTTCTTCAAAAAAAAAAAAATAAATAAATAAATAAAATAATTAGAAACGGGAACATTTTGTTTTGCTGGGAAGAATGGTTTACTGTGTCGACGGGGCGAGAAGCCTCGATTTCTAGCAGATGTTGCTTGTCTCTTGTTCGGGGTCCCGTGATGGCTCTGATGTGGCTAAAGCCCAATGTCTGGACTGGGGGAGCCAATGAGATCTCCTCCTGCTTTATCGTCTCAGACAGGGCAGGGCACCAGCACTCTCTGAAACCTCTGGCTTTCCAACCCCCAGGAGTAGGAAATCCCCTCCCTACCCCGTTGCCCCTGGAGACCACAGGGAGGGCCGAGAGGGGAGCAGGACACCTGAAAAGTTACACGAGCCCTTTCTCCCACAAAGGGAAGTCCAGGATTGTGTCTGGTATTGTAAGGTCATATCCTTTTATTTTTAAACGCGGTAGGAATAATAACGCTAGCAGCCGACACTCATGGCGGTTGAGGCTGGCTTCTGTAAAGCAGTTTCCTATTTACGAAGCATCTGGGACTGCACGGTCCCACCTAGGGACCCTGGCATCGACCTCTACTCGGATCCCACTTTCTAAAGATGTGACCTTGCCTCCGCCAGTTCACTTCTGCAGATTGCTCATATATAAAGGGGGCACTGGGGTTCCTTCTCCAGGTGTTTACATATGATGCTTTTTGATAATCAGTGACCTGAATGGAAATCAAACACAAAATAAGACACTTCCTCCGCCCAGTGTATATGGGGAGAGGGTGCTGGTTCTTTATAACAACACTGCCTCTTTCAACCCATGTGAAGCTCTGATGGGCAGTTTCACAGGCCTTCAAATCATTTATAGAACTGGAAAATGAATCAGTAGTTATATAAAGATGCAGATTGAAAAGTGGAAGGAAAGTCAACTCTGTGAGGGCAGGGACTTGGCTGGCTGGGTTTCCTCTTCTCCAATGCTGGGCAGAGGGCTGGTACTGAGTATTTCCGCACAAATGAGTCCACTTCTCTGACCTTTGGTCTTCACACAGAGAAAGTCGAAAGTGGATTTCCTACACCAGAGTGCTGGCACATAATAAGGGCTCAATAAATATGGGTTGAATGGATGAATAAACAACTAAATAGGTGTGCCATCTGGGGGGCAGAATGGATGACAGTGGTTTTCAGCATCAGTGTGCGGACAAATTGAAAAAAGAAAAAACTGAAGTCATGGGGTGCCTGGGTGGCTCAGTCGGTTGAGCGTCTGACTCTTGATTTCTGGTCAGGTTATGATCTTGCAGTTCAAGGGATTGAGCCCACGTCAAGCTCTGTGCTGACAGTGCAGAGCCTGCTTGGAATTCTCTCCCCCTTTCTGCCCCCCTCCCCCCACTCATGCTCTTTCTCTAGCAAAATAAACATTAAAAAAAATGAAGTCCATGGGGCACCTGGGTGGCTCAGATGGTTGAGGGTCCAACTTTGGCTCAGGTCATGATCTCACAGTTTGTCAGTTAGAGCCCCGCGTCGGGCTCTGTGCTGACAGCTCGGAGCCTGGAGCCTGCTTCGGATTCTGTGTCTCTCTCTGCTCCTCCCCCGCTCACACGCTGTCTCTCAAAAATAAAAAAAAGATTTTTAAAAAATTAAAAAAAAAAAAAAATGAAGTCCCGATTTGTAGCCATGAGCAGTTTTTCTGGTGAAAACATTCCCACCATGGCTGATTTCACGCTACCAGTAAAGGGTTACTGAATGCTGAGTTGGGAGGAGATGTGCTCAATCAGCCCCGGTGAGCGGGAGCCCTCCAACTCCAGCAGACCTTTGGCTTGGGGGGTGTAAAATGGTTGGAAACCAGTGCTCCATTTCCTGTTTGTTTTCAGGAAGCTTCTTGCAACCAGGCCGAAAGGTTTGGGGACTTCCAGATTGCTTGAGTTTGCGCAATCCTAATTCTCCAGCCAGTGTCCAGACGTTTCCCTTTATTTTGGTAGAGAAGAGAGAAGGGCATGAGCTGCCTGGGGAGCCTGTCGGTTGGCCACTGGTTGTAAGTATCCTGCAGAGAAAGTGTGTCCTATTATCTTTTACCGCTGTCCTAGCCCTGGGAAACCCTCCTTCCCTGCTCCCTAACGTCTGCAGCGATTAACCCGGGCCCTTTCGAGTGGGCCACGCCCGGTGGCACCTTTGTGACTCCTGGCATTTCCTGGACTTTACAAAGTCCCTCGGTTTTTGTTGTCTTCCCCAGAATCATTTCCTACCACCGTGATCTACCGTCTCCCATACCCCTCTTGCAAAATCGCAAGGAGTAGCATCAGCACATCTTTGTACAGTAGGCGAATATATTTGGAATGCTTATTTCTGAGGGCCGTTGAAGACGAGGACAAATTTTACACCACCCAGAAGGACTGCCAATAAATTCAGGAGTGGCAAATGGAACCACTGTTCTGTTTCCCTCTCGGTAAATAAATAGCTGCAAAACCAGATACTCCAATACCAGAGCGTCAAATCCATGGCGCCCCGATGATTAACAATGAAAAGGTCTTTGTGAAAAACAATACATTTAGAAGAGTCCTATGCAATACGTTTAGCTCGCACCAGAAGCTGACTCTGAAGGTTTATTTTAATGTAGCACAAATCAGAGCGAACTATGTGAAAGGAGTTCTGTTTCCCCTAGAAGATGCCACTTGTATCTCCTCCCGGGGGAAATGTCTTCCGGACTCTTAGCTCAGTGTGCAAGGAGAACCACTTCCGCTGTGGCTGCACTGCCCATCTGGAGATCCTGGGGCCCACCGAGAGCCCAAAGAGAGTTTGGGGGTCTGGTGCTAGGTCGGAACCGGAAATGGTGTTCTTGAGCGATTTGATGTAAGTGAGAAGCTCCCCAGGGCTGCATATTTTCTTTCACACCATGCAACCCCCACATTTATGTCGGGGCATACAGAGACGGAAGTGTGGAAGGAAAACACACAGCGCTTACGTGGAATGAGAGCCCATTTCTAATTCGAGGATGATGTCGATTTAACAGCAAGAGCACACAGATTCATAGATGGTAACCACATTGGAAGGCAAACACGAAAAATATTACACAGAGATGGAGGAGAAGGGGAGAAGACAGGGGAGCGAGAGAGGGTAAGAAAAGGAAGAGAAGATAGATTATGCCAGAAAGTGTTCGGGGCGCCTGGGTGGCGCAGTCGGTTGAGCGGCCGACTTCAGCCAGGTCACGATCTTGCGGTCCGTGAGTTCGAGCCCCACGTCAGGCTCTGGGCTGATGGCTCAGAGCCTGGAGCCTGTTTCTGATTCTGTGTCTCCCTCTCTCTCTGCCCCTCCCCCGTTCATGCTCTGTCTCTCTCTGTCCCAAAAATAAATAAACGTTGAAAAAAAAAAAAAAATTAAAAAAAAAAAAAAAAAGAAAGTGTTGCTGCCCTTTGTAAACAAGCGTTTGCACACGCCGTTCCCTTCTTTTAGAATGTCATTCCTCTCTTTCTTCATCTGGCCAACTCTGGATCAACCTGTGAACCTCAACCTGAGTGCTATTTCCTCAGGGATACCCTCCATGAACCCCGAGACTGAGCCAGGTCCCGTAGGATGGGGTCTGACAAAGCCCTCTTCTTTGTGAGATCTCTCATGACCGTAACGATCGTAATCATATCCTTGGGAATGTGACATTTGTTACATGCCTGTCTCCCCCACACACCTTAGATTCCAAAAGCCTGTGGCCATCCCTGCCTCTGAGCAGGGACATCAAGACACCCATTGAGTGGGTGAATGATGAATGGACAGATATTTATGATAAAAATGTATTTTATTATCTGAGTCTTGCTGGCTTCGCTTTGCATAGCCCTGTCCACATGCAAGCCCCTCAGGAAAGGGGTTCAGTGCCCCCCAACTTTACATGCCGTTTCTCAGGTCCTAAGGATGCCACTGAGTTGCCAAGGAGTGTCACCAGCAGATCCGAGGCAGACCTTGGACAGGATCACAGGATCCAGTCTTTCACCACTGGGATCTGTCCTACACCCCCACCACCCAGTGGATAGGTCTCTCTGCAGAAGGGGAAGGGGAGGGTTCCGAGTTTGGGGAAAGGGCAACAGAAAGGCAGAAAGAGTAGTCATGACAGAAGAGATTTAGTCCTGCCTCCTTCTCCTTTCTTCTTGCATTAAGGACAAGTGTCGCCTGAACACGTAAGCACAAATGGGAACATGATGAGGCATCACTTTTTCCGGGGCTGTGACTAACTCCTCAGGGGAGCAGGAGAAGCTGTCCCTCTGAGTTAGCCCTTGACAATTCCCTCAAATTTCTCGCTGCAGGAAAGCCCTGCCGATCATCCCTGGGCTTCGGCGGTGAGCGGTATTCGTTCATTCGTTCCACAAATATTTTTCAAGGGTCGACCACCGGTGCCGGGCACTGAGCTACGAATGATATGCGTGGATTGAGTGAAGCTTGTAGGCTCAATCCGCTGCCCCCAGTTCCCTGGGATGAGGGACTCACTACGCGTAAACCCAGACAGTTGGCCACCCTATTTTGGATGGGATCTTACGATGCAGTGTAACGTACTGTATAGACAGTAGTTCCCAAGAACTACCACTGTCAAGGTCACCTAGAAGTGTTTGCTAAAATGCAAATTCCCAGGGGCCCTGCTCCACACCTGTCCTTCAAAACCTTCTGGGGGCAGGTCTAAGAATTTGCATTGAATAGCCGCCCCCCCCCCCCCACGTTTCTGTTATGCATATTTCAGTTTGAGAATAGCTGAGCAAGTGCCTAGGGCATGGCCTTTGAAGTCACTCAGACCTCCATTTAAACCCCTCTCCTGTCACTGAAGACATATATGAATTTTCCGGTGTCACATAATCAATCTGGGCTTCAGCTTCCTTACCTGCAAAATGGGTCGGATAGTACTATCTCTAGGGTGTTCTGGAAGAGATTAAATGTGAAACATGGATTGAAGTCTTACCTAATATCTATTACAGAATTAACTGTGCACGGAATTCTCATTATCAAGGCCGAGACCGTGGCCCCGGTCACTGGAGTCACCAGTTTCTGCCCCTGGATTTGGGACGGTTCTATCCTTTTTGACACAACAGGCAAAAACGAGTCTCCATGAGGCCTGTTACAGAAATGCGCTTTTGACAGAAGTACCTTTTTCCTTTGTGCCATTTCCCCAAATGCACGAAATGCTGCTTCTGGCCCCCAGAAAAGGTCACGCACTTTCACACATTTGGGACCTCACCGATGCCGTTGTTCATGCCTGAAATGTCGTTCTTTCCTTAGCCTGGTGATTTATTTTTCATTCTGCAAACTCCCAGCTAAAGTACCTCCTCTTTCTTTCGAGAAGCCGTATCAGCTCTGCCTGCTTCTTGACTCCCTCTTTTTTCTATCTACCTAGGCACACAACAAGCGATGGGAAGAAAATACGACACCTTCCCCAATGAATATGGGCTCTAGCCTACTCAGACCACATCAGGGACTGCAACTTACGGCCTGTGCCAAATCCAGTTCGCTATGTATTTTTATAAATAAAGCTTTATTGGAACACAGCCACCTTCATTTGCTTGGATATCATCTATGCTTGTTTTCACACTGCAGTGGCAGAGGTGAGTCATTGTGGCAGAGATCTTATGGCCCACAGTCTACAGTATTCATTCTCTGGGCTTTAACAGAAAATAACTGTGGATCGCTGACCTATATAATGGCCTCAGAGTGTAGCGTATGACATAACATATCGTAGATTCTCAGTAGGTATTTCGAATAGATGGATCAGTACATCAGTGGATAGATTAGGACTCTGTCATTGGCAGTACCAACTGTCCTCTCTAAACCCATCCTTGTCTAGATCAAGGACAGTTCTAAGTCACACCTGGCCCCTTGCTTCAGTCCACAAAATGGCAGAGAATACTTTGACCAAAGGGACGTCAATGTCAAGGAGGCTCAGCTACTTTTACCCACTTCCTTCCCCAATTTTATTTTAACCAATTGTCAAGAGTTAACTGGAATCAGGCATCTAAGAAATCTTTCCAGGTTTACCCATTCAGCCCTGCCTTCCTAGTGTGCCTCTCCTCCATCCCCCCCAGTGCACAGGAGGGTGGTGAAGCTCACAGTAAGATCAACTATGGCGACTGATGTCCAACTTCACCTTCACAGGTGCCTCTCCCTTCTTATTCTAGAGTGCCCAGGACAACTCTGTATACAGAGTGGACAATCTACCAACTCCTAACGATCGCAGAGCGGTGAATGCACGGGAGACGGTGACACGGTGGGGGTGAAAGTCATTTTTCAATTAAAAATAAAATAGCAAGTCCAATGCAGAGATGATGCAGCATGTGGCACTTGGGAGAAGAATCATTTATCAGCCATCAGAGAGCACTGAGTTTGGCTCAGGAACGAGTACACCGTTGACCCCTCACAGCAGCTCAGAGACCTGCACCCGAGCTCAGAATCAGAGTCCAAAAGTAGATTAAAGTCTTAGCATGATATACCTGGAATAGAATTAACTGTGCACTAAGTTATCACCATCAAGGCTGAGACTGCTGCTGGTAGCAGTCTCCATCCCTGGTTCCTGCCTCTTGTTAAAGTCTGGATAAGGCCGGGCAGGTGAAGGGTGGAACAGCTTACATTACATTGTCCCAGGATCATCTTACATATAAAAGTCAATGTCCCACTGAGAAGCAAAGTTCTCCATCTAAGGGATCATAAGTTCCTTTGGATACAGAGATGTCTGCAGGGAAGAGAAAAGCAAAGAAGAGAGGCCTGTGGCCAGCAAGGCCACACAGAACTGGGAGCCAGTTCTCATTCTGAGACACCAGATTGCTTCCTGTTGGAGATACCACGGCCGTGGGAGGGTGGGAAGCAACAAACAGCAGGCTGGAGCTGGGCCAGACCTCAGGAACTCTTCTCTAAGCCCCTGGTTTTCACCTGAGGACATGGAGACCCAGAGACCTGGAAGAATTTGCATCACACCTCATCGACAGCCCCAAGCTTAGAGCCCAGACGGTCATCCCATATAGCATATTTGCTTCCTTGTTTGAAAGCCTGTTTGCTTGTTTGCTTGCTCGTTTGTTTTGTTTCTTTGCCTTGGTGCTACTCACACAGACTTTCAAGGGCTCATCTCAAATTAGAGAACGTTCTGGAAAATGTAAACTTTGTGTCAGGCCTATGGGGAATGTAGGGGGAATATTTGTTGGAGATGGTGTGGGAAAAAGAGAGGGGGGAGCTTTTGAGCAGTGTAAAGGCAAGGCTTTCTAGGTAGGCATTACACGGTCTTACGCAGCCACCCAAAAGTTTATCCAATATTTAGCGTTGGTCTTCTGCGTCATTCGCACCAGACCCCAAAGAATTGTGTTGTACACCTGCTATCGGCCACAAAGTCTCCGAGCGTGGGTGTCGAAGGCACCTGGACCTGCTCTCAAGAGCTGACTACTCTAGATGTATGAGCACAAATAAGTCCTACAGTGTCACCGAGCAGAACAGGGGTACCAACAACACTACCGTGTGTTTATCACGAGGATCCAGCGAGGTCATATGTGGAGACACAGAGCACAAGCAGTTACGATTTCAACGCTCCTTTTCCTACTAGGTGACCAGTCCCCACTCAGCCCATCACGAAGCCCCCTCGGTAACTTCTGCCTCGAGCTCCCAAGAGGAAGGGTGCCGAATGCGGACTTTTTCTGCTCCCCAACTCATGTCCACCTGGAACCTCAGAATATGATGTTATTTGGAAACAGGGTCTCTGCACATGTAATTCATTTAGGGTCTTGAGAAGAGATCATACGTAAGAATGAAAGAGTCCTTGTAAGAAGAGAGGGCACACACCGGGAGGAGGCCATGTAAAGATGGGGGCAGAGATTGAAGTGATGTGGCCACAAGCCAAAAGATTCCAGGAGCACCCGTAGCTGGGAGAGGCATGGGAGGGTCCTCCTCTAGAGTCTTCCAAGGGAGCACGGCCTGCTGACGCTTTAATTTCAGCTCTTGTTGTAAGACCCCCCCCCCCCTTTTGTGATAGTTTGTCAGGGCAACCCTGGAAATGAGTGTATGAGTCCAGCCCTGACTTCATCACCCACCGCTGTATCTGCACACACCCTTACAGACTCCTGGCAGGTGGAAAGTACCCATTTTTTCAGGCCTGCATGCCAAGGCCTTGTGTAATGTAAGTAATAGAGAGGCCTGCCTCTCCTTGAAAAACTTGTAGGCCCAGATAATAGGAGAGTTCTGTTAAAAGGAAAAAAAAAAGCACCCACAATTAAACTAGACATGCAAGAGAAACATGAAGGAACCAAACTGCATAGCTGTTTCTACCTTTCCCCGAAGGTAGGACCAGCATTTCGTAGGTAGCTCAGGGGCATTTTGTGGCAATGTTTTACAAGTTTGTTTTGGCGGTAATCTGGTCCTCTCCTTTCTTATGTGACTGCCAGGCCTTAGGGTTGCTCTTCTTTCTCTGTCTGGCACAAGTCCCAGCCTCTTGGGCTGCTTTCTTTCCTCTCCAGGGTGACCATCACCGACTCCACGTCTCGGGCTCCCTATTCCCCTCAGTCGGGCGGCCTCCATCTCGATTGCCTTAGAATAGGACAATTTCATTGCATAAAGCCTTCCGTGTTCATCAGTGTAGGAAGACAAGAGGATAAGAAAAATAGCAAATGGTTCTAATGGCCAACGTTGATCAAAGGCTTCTAACAGGTCAAGGGTTTACCTCCCATCTCTCATTTTAGGCTCATGAAATTCACACAGGCAGATGCTATTGTTACTATTATATTGTATTCACGTTAAAGATCAAGACTGTGAGGCTGTGGGAAGTTTAGAAAGTTGCCTGAGATCACACCATTGTTAACAAGGAAAGAGGGTCTTAGGGGTGCCTGGGTGGCTCAGTCAGCTGAGCTTCTGACTTCGGCTCAGGTCATGATCTCACGGTTGACGAGTTCGAACCCCACATCAGGCTCTGTGCTGACAGCCTGGAACCTGCTTTGGATTCTGTGTCTCCCTCTCTCTCTGCCCCTCCGCCACTCATGCTCTGTCTCTCTCTGTCTCAAAAATAAACAAACATTAAAAAAATAAAAAAATAAAGAAGAGGGTCTTAGACTTTATTCTAATGACTCCAGAGCTAAGGTCAGGAACCAAGGTCCTACATAGAACTTCATCAAGGTCAAGATCGGCCTCCCTCCTGGAGTTTTGACTCAGTTTCTGAGATATTAACTTGCATGTTGTTATGGGCTGAATGTGTGTGTCCCCTGAAAATTCACATGTGGAAACCTAATCCCCAGCAAGACGGTATTAGGAGGTGGGGCCTTTGGGAAGTGATTAGGCATAAGAGTGCCGACCTCATAAATGCGATCAGTGCCCTTGTAGAGGAGACCCCAGAGAGCTCCCTTGTTCCTTCTGCCATGTGAGGACACAGCGAGAAGATGGCCATCTATGAACCAACAAGTGGGCCCCCACCAGACATCGAATGTACCGGCACCTCGATCTTGGAGTTCCCAGCTGCCTGAACTGTGAGAAATAAATGTTTGCTGGTGAAGCCACCCGGTAGGTGGTAATGTGTTATGGCAGTCCAAATGAGCCTGGACAGATGGCCATGACAAAAATTTCCAGAACTTGTTTTGTATTTTTGAAGGTGATTTTACTCTACCCTCTCAGCCCCTTCTCGGAAACTCTGATTCGATGTGAAATAATTATTGCCAACTAGAATCTGTTTAGCAGGACTTCTGTTTGGGAGGGCATGCAGATTGAGAGGAAACGAGCTCCTGGGCCTCTGCAACAATGGATACTGTTTTGTTGCTGGTTATTTCCTAGAGGTCATTCCAAGTAATAGGTGTGCCTTGAGGAAAAAACAAAACAAAACAAGACAAAAACAACAACAACAACTTCCCATGAGCAAAGTCTTCCAGAAAACCCTGAGATGAAGGCTTTGTGACTTTAGAATCTTTTGTTGGCTGATGTACTTTAGTATCTCAGATGAGGCAATAATATGCATCCATTGTTTGGTAACAGAGCCCTCCTTTTGTGGAAGGTTCCACAGGACACACTTTGGGAAACACTACCTTAGCTCCTTCCCTCACATCAGGCATTTTCTTCTTTGTGACTTAGGGATGCGTGTCCACTCTATATTTCCTGGGAGTTCATTATTTTCAAAACCCGGTCTGTGTAAATATCAAATCACTTACAAGACATGGCAGGCCTTCCTGGTGATGAAATCTACAACGACTTCATCTTTTCCATAATCACTGAAATGAGTCCTGAAGTGTGGGCCTTCGGCTGCCGGGAAATAGGAAACAGAGTCAAGCCTGGCCCTATCTGGAATTGTATGTGACAGCTCCCGCTCAGTTTCAGTAACAAGAAATGTGTCGAGCTAAAAATATTCTAAGCAGATGTAAATCTGGGAGATGTGACTGCCACACACCCATGCTTGCCATTCGTTCTGCTTCGAGGGTCTCCCAGTGCACATTCGCCACTACTCCAAGCAACTCCAGTGCCCCATACAAACAATTTGTGTAAGTCCACTTCTGACTCACCTGGAGGTGGTTTGGTGAACACCCTGGCATCAGCCAGGCACAATGGCTCCTGGCAACCCCAGACCAGGCAGGCAAAAATCAATTCCATTGCAGGAGAGGTGTTAGCTTCTCATAAGCAAATGCTTAGACACTGGTCTCTTTTTTTCCAGTGTTCCACTCTATTATCAAAAGCTTGATTCCATCCTGTGGGCAGAAGACACACTATCCCCAAGATTCCATGGGACAAGCTGGCTTCCACTCGGTACAGGAGAACCATCAGCCTGTGGGCAATGGTGGAATCTCCCCATCATGCAAAACAGTGGCACATAGGAGTCCTTTGACGTTAGAGTCTTGTTTGGAAGCTGAATCCTTGTAAGAAGTCTCTCAGCTCATCTATAAGAGATGACAACTAATGCCCATCTTTTACATAATGAGAATAAAAACAACTATTGTAGTTCATTGAATATACCTTATGTGTTAAGCATGACAGCCGATAGTAGCTACTCTCATTTATTGGCCTCTGCCATCAAGCTTCAACCAATATGGCACCCCAGTGAACTGGAATGTGTGTTTGCATTTTCGTGGAGTCAATATGAGGTTTCACATCTTTTCTTTTCGTCTCGGGGTCTTCTAGGAATCTGAGAGTATATGTGAGACTTAACTTGAAGAAACAGAGTTATTCTGACTCCCAAGTTTTCCAGAAGGTTACTCCTCATGTGGTCAGCTTCCTTGGAAAAAGGAATGTCCACCACGAACTTACAACCCTTTCCAAATGGATATGATATTTGGGCTGGGGATTGGGAGCTGGCAGGTAGTATCTCTTGTTTGATCCAGACACGGCCCTTACGGGAGCACTCAGATCATTCTTGAGGAGAGCCGAGTGTAGAGCCCAGTCACAGCCAACTGAAAGTCAGACTATCAAATACTCTACCAGATTCCACTGGGGGAGCCCAGACTTGGAAGTCAGGCATGGAAGAACGTGATTCCCAATTCTGTCACTTGAAAGTTCGGCTTCAATCCTATAAGCCTTCTTTTCTTCCTCTCCAAAATGGGGAGGATCATGTCCAGACAGTCAGAGTAGGTGTGAGGTCATAGTGATGCCCTGCGTATAATGCGCTTAGCTCATGGTGGAGGCTAAACGGCCTTCACTGCTGTTGACAATGTTAAGACTTGCCATGAGAGTTATCAACCTATCTTTTGTGTTCTGATTGGGTTCATGGCCCTTCTTGTCTCTGAGCGTTAAAGGCTTTGCCAGGAAAAGTGGCAACATCTCAGCCTGAATCAGCCCAAGCAGGGACTCAGCCACACTGCCTTCCCAGAGCTGAGCCTGGACCTGTGAGTCACACGGCCTTCTCCGTGTGGACACCACAGCAAATCACTTTTCCCATTAGGAACAAGCAGACACTCCAATGTGGTGACGGAAAGCAACTGTGAATGTAAATGATCTAACCAGACATGGATTCCACCAAGGTTTAACCCCTGGATTCCTTTTTTTTTTTTTTTACATAGTAATCACCCACTGTCCTGGGGCAGCCCGCTGAGGGAGAATCATTACAGAGAATTATGTGATCCATCTGCCCGTGGAACCACGGGCTGGGGTTCAGACTGGGGCATGGCAGACACATCTGGCTTTACTTTGGGCTCTGGTGACACCAGGAACATGGATAAATGTCCGGCCTTAACTATGGGGTATTCCAGATCCAGGAACAAATGTCTTGCAGGCTGTGTTCTCCTTTTTCCAAGCTGAGCTCCGAGGTTTCCATTCTGATGTGGATATGGCCACGGTATCATTGCTACTCACAGCCCTTGTATTTCCCCCCCCCCGCCCCACCCCTCCTTGATGCCTTGAGCTCAAACCCCAGCAATCTGAGCTATGGTCTGGAAAGGCCAATGTGACTCTGGTTACAATACCACTGCCTAGAGCTCAAACCCCAGCAATCTGAGCTATGGTCTGGACAGGCCAATGTGACTCTGGTTACAATATCGCTGCCTTTGTGATTGCTTTTCATACTATTACAACCACTACCTCTAATATGACTAATACCATAGTCACCCTTTACGCTGGGCCAAGCCCTGAGCTACCCACATAGATTTTCTTATTTAATCCCTATGAGGACACATCACTATTATTCCCACTTCCTAGGTAAATAGACGGGGACACACAGGGGTTAAGATTATGCGTCTAATAATGTATCACACAGCTAATACACAGCAAAGTCAGTTTCATGGCTCCTGAGTTCAAGCTCATACTGTTTACAACAACTGTCCTCTGAGCTAAGAGTTCCACATCATAAACATCAGAGTAGTGGAACTGACTTTATTAATATCATACCTAGAAAACTCACCCAAAGATATTTATTGATATTTTAAAGGAAATCAGAAGATTGTACCAATGGATAAAGAAGGATAACTTGTTTTTAAAAAAAAAAGTAGTCAAGAAGTATATAGTTAGAGAATCCTGACATGTGCTGCCATTTAAAGGCTTTTTTTTAAGTTTATTGATTTATTTTGAGAGAGAATGGGAGTCGGTACGCACATGTGAGCAGGGGAGGATAGAGAGAGCGAGAGCGAGCAAGAGAGAGAGAGAGAGAGAGAGAGAGAGAGAGAGAGAGAGAATCCCAAGCAGGCTCCATACTGTCAGTACAGAGCCTGATGCAGGGATCGAACTCACAAACAGTGAGATCATGACCTGAGCCAAAATCCAGAATTCGATGCTTATCCAACTAAGCCACCCAGGCACCCCGCCATTTAAATATTTTACATGGGGAATGCTACACCTACAGCAAATTGTGTTAAGTGCACCACTCTTATGTATATGGCTTGATGATACAGACTGCAAGGCGCTCACCGGTGAGAACCAGATATGAAGCATTTCCAGATCTCCAGAAGGTTCTCTTGTGTCCCTTCTCCATACAGTCTTCTTCCCCCCTTCCACTTTTTCACACTTCCACTACTAGTTGGAATTATTGATTAGTTTTGCCTGCTTTTCATTTTTCTGTAACTGGAGTTACACCGTGTGTACTCTTTTGTGTCTGCTTTGCATCGCTC
Organism: Herpailurus yagouaroundi; assembly: GCF_014898765.1. Lineage (NCBI taxonomy): Eukaryota > Metazoa > Chordata > Mammalia > Carnivora > Felidae > Herpailurus > Herpailurus yagouaroundi. The sequence continues at coordinate 29,969,030 of NW_024412421.1, forward strand.
AACAAAACGTCGGTGAAATTCTTCCAGACCAATTGGAAATGGACAGTACTGTTGTACCAGCAGCTTGTTCTTCTTAACTGCTATATAGGATTCTGCCGTATGGAGAAACCACACCTATTTATCTTTCCAGTAAGGTGAATAAGTCTTCTGGAAACATGCTTGTGTATGTCTGTTTGGGGCACAGGCTGCCATTTTTAGTAGATAAGGTACCTAGGGATGTAGTTCCTGGGTTGCAGGGTAGGTGTGCGCATTGTTTGAGTAAAAGCTGCAAACAGATTTCCAAAGTAGCTCACCATCAGTGAGTGAGAGCTCCTTTCGTGTCCTTGCTAGCACTTAGTAATGTTTGGACATTTCTTTCTGACGAGCCTCTTGTGCTTCTTCCACTGTATGAAAGAAAGCCTGAATTGTGTCTGTGAAATAAATCACATGACATTTAATGCTACCCCCCTCCCCCAACAAAGATTGACAACAAAGTCTGCTGGCAGGTCCGTCCCTGGGAAGGGCTGAGATGCATAGATGAGGGGATAAGAACAACAGGCTTTAAAGCAAAGGACCTTTGGGGCACCTGGGTGGCTCCACTGGTGAAGCTGAGGTCATGATCTCACAACTCAAGTTCGAGCCCTGCATTGGGCTCTGCGCTGGCAGCGAAGAGCCTGCTTGGAATTCTCTGCCTCCCTCTCTGCCTGCTCCTCCCCCGCCCTCTTTGTCTGTCTGTCTGTCTCTCTCAAAAATACATAGATAAATATTTAAAAAAAAAAAAAAAGAAAAGGACCTTCAAGTCAGGACAGAACACAGACGAACAGAATCATTACGGAAAGCCTACAACGAAAGTTTTATTTCATGCGTGCGTAATTCTAGGTGTATGACAGCCCCCAGATCATATTTTATAAAGAGAAAGCTCAAAGACTGGTTCTCTGCCATCTACTTAATGAGCTGATGCATATATCCCAATTTACCCAAGTCATCAGATGGCAAATGTTTTATTTAGCCGGAATGAAATATTCATTGAGCCACTCCAGGGTTTACTCATTTATTCATTCCTTCATTCATTCACAACACAAACATTTATTAAGCATCCAGGGTGTGCCAGGCACTGTGTTCAGCCTGGGGACCTGACACCAAGTAAGACCAGCATAGAGGTGCTGCCTGGAAAGACGTGACATCAGGTCAGCAAATATAATATAGCCCGCCATGTTCAACGGCAGGGGAAGGCGGTGCTCTACTATTCATTCCTTCAGTCAGCACCTACTGAGTGGTTCCTGTGCGTGTATACACAGTGCTCGCATTCTCTACACTGGGCGTGAGACACAGCCGTAAGCCCTGTAGCTGCCCCAAACCGTGGTTCACAAGGTGAAGGGAGACAGGCCTCAATGCTATGTTCGGGGGCAGCTGCAGCACCTCATGAAGCACCATGAGGGTAGAGACCACACGTATCCGTGTTAGATTCCCCCCTCCCCCGCCCAAGAGCCCTTTGCTCAGGAACGGCCAGGGGGGATGTGCTGTTCCTCGAACCCCTTCCCACACTCTCAACACTGTCAAATCACAGATCCTGGATATGAGTTCGGGAAAAGGCTGGGCAGGGAAGTATGTGCCAGTGATTGGACCTGCCCTTTGCATGGATGGCACCCAATCCCAGGCACTATAATTAATACTTTATTAAGTAATTCTATTCTGTTAAGTAGAAAACCAAGATTCAGTCAATTTTAACACACACACGGATGCATTTGAATGTAAAGAACTCAGGCTTCCAACATCCTGGGCACTTTTTTTTTTTTTTTTTTTAAATCACAATGTCTAGGATATCTGTACTTTTAAATGTGCGGAGGGATGCCTGGGTGGCTCAGTCGGTTAAGCATCCGACTTTGGCTCAGGTCATGATCTCAAGGTCTGTGGGTTCGAGCCCCGCATCGGGCCCTGTGCTGACAGCTCGGAGCTTGGAGCCTGCTTCAGGTTCTGTGTCTCCCTCTCTCTCTGCCCCTCCCCTGCTTGCACTCTGTCTGTTTCTCAAAAATAAATAAACGTTAAAAAAATTAATAAATGTGCCCAGATTTTCATATCGGGATCATTAGTAGTGACAGGGTGGCCAGTGGAGGCATTTAGGAAATCTTTCCTCATAATGATGACGGTGATCATACTGAGTATAATATCAGTGACAATAACCCATCCCTATCCCATTTTACAGATGAGTAAAGGGGGTTCAGAAGAGTTCTTGTGCAAAGCCATCTCCGGGTAGGTAGCAACAGGACAAGTAAAATCTAAGCAGGCAGCTGGATGCCAGTGGTCCCCTGTTCAGAAGCCTTCTTAAGAGAAAGTAGGCTAATTTGAACTGGATGAATCCAGCATTCGCGGTAAACATTTCGCGTGCCGCAGGGTGATGAAATTATGTACCGTCTCTTCAATGATACTTGAAAACAAATGGGCTGCATGCAGATTTAGGTAAGGTACAAAGGCACTTTTCAACTCTGCTCTGCCCTAAGCTCCTCACATTCCAGAATAATGAGGTTGTCTCTATTTTGTGTGATGTCAGGATTTCCCTGCTGGGCTGTGTCCACTCTGATGAGGCCCCTTTGTCCTGGGAATCAAATGACTTGGTCTCTTTAGACAAGCCGGGCGGGGAGCCCTGGCTCTCACGTGGCCTCTGGACATGTCAAGTCAGAGGGCCAGGGGACCCCAAAGCCTTCCCACTTCCCGGGTGGGTGGCATACTGCATGGCAGGTGTTCTCTGTGAAACGGGGGATAGATAACTCGCAGAAGTACTTCAATACTGAGCACTCACAACCCTGGCATTAAACGCACCCTTTCTCTCAAAGCGACTGCTGGTGTCTTTTTTTCAGCTGATTGCATAGCTAACACACATCGTCCTGTAAAGAACACCGCTGACTTCCCACAGTTTGGTACCTTTAACAGAGAACGCTAACTTCTCTCAAATACTGAACTTTCTCTCTCTCTCGTTTTTTAGAAGTGACATGAGGTTACTAAAAAGAAACATCTGCTTGGAAAGGCTACGAACTTTCAGATATTAAAACACATCTTTTGGGGTTTTTTCCCCCTACCATTCTGCCCCCACCCCCAACAATAATTTGAGAATCACCCCCTCTGGGATTAAAAATCAACTCCTTTCAAGGCTTTCTGAGTATCTCATGATCTAGGTTCTAACAGGGCAATGTGCCACTTGGAGCGAGCAAGTCCCAGTGAAAAGGACAGTTTCCATGATGACTCTCAGCCCTTCTAATCCCTCCTCTTTGTGGTGAGCCTACGAGAGCTGGCTTCTCATAGCTGCAACCCCGAAAGACAAAATGCAAACCAAACAAATAATCCATTTCCAAGGTTTGCTTACAGAGAGAGGGATCTATTTATGAAACATATATTGTTCAGTTTCAGGGGAAAATCATGTAATCATTGCAAGGGAAAAAGCATGGAAAGTGCTTTATTTTGCATAAAAATCTCCTTGCTCTATGATTTATGTGGCTGAGGGTTTCAGGCTGGGGGAGCACGGGTCTCACTATCCCACCAAAGGGAAATGGAATTTAAAATGCAGAAAGAATCCCTGGTCACAACAAAACACTGGCGTTTATTAACCTGGGCTGGGGTGGGGACGGTGGGTGGAGGAGGGGGACGGGTCATGGATAAAACAGAAAGATAAAAAAGTATTTTGCTTTGGGGAGATCTCAGAGGATAAAGATTGACCTGCGGCTTACTACCTAGAGCAGACAAATCATTTCCTGCAATTAATATCTGAGGACTCCGGCGAGGTTCTGCCGAACTTAGGCGGAGCGTAGGGGCCATCGACATTGATTTAATTTACCAGTTACCTGGCTGCTGAGAAGGAGTCACGTCTTTCCCCTTCCTGGCAGAGAAGGCTTTATGTAGTCAGCTCGTGTTTATGAAACGCCCTCCGGGCATATCTACCACTCGAAAGGGACCGTCTCCTAGGACCTGCCGGCTAGAAGGAAACTAACAAGCCTTTTGGCCCAAACATCTTTGCGGGGCTCCTACCACGTCCTGGAAAAGCGGTTGATAAGCTTCTGCTTCAACACTTTTGGAGATGGGGGCTCAGAAGCCTCCCTGCAGCCCCTTCTATGGTCAGCTGACCGGGGCTGTGATCTCTTTATGTGGAGCCAAAAATTGGGTCTCTTTTACCTCCTGGTTTGGCTCCTTCTTCTGCCCAAAGATTGCACTTTAGATCTAACCCCTCTGTGTGGCATGAAGTAGGTGCAAACTGAAGCCAGTCTCGTCTGAATAGACATGACGGCTCTACCATTGACTGGACCTAGGATTTTAGGCAAATTGCTTCCTCCTTCGAAATTCCCAGGTACTAAGTGCTATCTGTATCAGTCAGGGTGAGATTTGTCTTGCTGCAGTAACAAAGAGCTCCCATATCTCAGTAGCTTTAGATAACTAAGGTTTTGTTTCTCCTGCAGCCGCGTGGGCATGTGTGGAGCATGGCCTGCAGTCTAGCTAGGGGCAGGTTCTGACCTATACTGCCTTCGCTCAGTGGCCCAGCAGTTGGGTCTGATAGGTCTGACCCAGCTGCTATGTCCTCCCACCAAGAAACCGTATATTTCGTCTGCATGCACACATAGGTGGCCAAAGAAGGTTACCTGACTATGCCTGATTTTAAAGTGCAATCCTTCCATGTCCCTCGAAGAGGAAGAGGGAGGGCCAGAGGAGTTCGGCGAGCATTGTGGGCCCATGTCTCCTCACAGGCTTGCTCTGCAGACTTAGAGATTTAAGGCACGCGCTCCATGTTTGCAGAATGCCTGATGCCTGCCAGGTTTCGTTCCCCCAGCAGTTGGCAGATCACGGAAGGTGCTCTCTGGGTTAGATATTCTTAGCTCCTTCCACTGTCCATCTTGCTACGTTATCTTTAATTGTTTCACCATCCTGATTTATGTCCTCTAAATATCCTACTCGAACATCCCTGTTAATGTGTGATCCACCAAAGCAAACACCATATTCTAGCAGAGTAAAGAGCTCAGGAGGAGAACAGAACAATCTCCTTCCTTCTTCTAGATAACGCATCCTCAAGTCATACTTTTCTACCTTTCCCGTCTGGCAACCATGGTGCACTGTTGAATTTACTGCCCATGAAATGTCCTCCTCATCTTTGTTTTGTCCTGTGAAGTCGTTTCTCTCTGATCCCATACATGTGCCACTAGCTTTCCAGTTACAAAGAAGAAGTTTCACATTGCCTCCCATTAAATAGCACGTGTTTGATTTGGCCATCCTTCCGACTCAGTTATAACTACTTCAGATCAATACCTTTCTCATCTAACTTTCAGACACACACTGTGGATTGAGAGGGTGTAAGAATATCCACCTCTATCAGAGATTCTGAGGTATGGCCCAGCCTTGGAAACAACTGCCTCACCATTCTGGAGGACATCTTTTTACTTCATTTTCGACAGCTTTATTGATGTGCAATAGACCACGTGTATTGAAAGTATATAGCTTGAGGTTTTGACATTTGTATACACCTGTTAAATCATGACCACGATCAGGACAATGAGCATATCTGTTACTCCCAAAAGTTTCCTTGGGCCCCGTTCTAGTCCTTCCTTGTTGCCCAGGAGACACCTTCAACCAGTTATTCTATTCCATTGATGTCTGTAGAAACCAGCACAGGGCTGAGCACAAAACAGATCAATACATATCTGCTGGTGTACCAAAGAGGTATCCAGAACAACTGAATGTCTTCTATGCCCATACATATTCACATGAGATTGGTTCTTATGAGAGCTCTGCGCAGATAAGACAACAGTACCAAGTGAACCGGTCCAATCCTCTTTGGAAAAATGAGTATCATCAGAACCAGCACATGCAGAAGGGGAGACACCCGTTAGCATCCATTGGGCTTTTGTTCAATCCCAATCCAGGTCATTCAACAATTATTCACCGAGTATCTCATATGTGTCAGGCATTATTGTAGGCACTGGGCATTTAGCAGTGGAAAAACATGATGGGAGCCTGGGAGAATAGTCTTTGAATGCAGACCAAGAGTGAGATGATGCAGACATGAATCAGGAAGGGGACAAGAAGATATGAAAATTAAGGAGCAGGGAAGGCCTGACCGTTTGGGGGAACTTTCCGAGAGGAGCTTTACAAGAGGAGCCTCCTCAGCTTTATTATCCTGGTGCATTTTTTATTTGCTTTTGTTAGGGCAAAGAGTATGCTATCTCATGTTCTTTCCTCTTGAACTTGCCCTGCCCGTTCAGCACCCGGAGCACACATTCTATGCAACGTGTCTGGAAAACAAACGCTCATCAATTCATTAATAACTGTCGTCTGGAGCTCCAAGTTGATGTCTTGGATGTAGAGGGCATAATCCCGAAATGAGGGAGCATTGCTGTTCATTTAGCATCAAGCGAGGTACCTGAGCTTGTCCACTATCACAGTGGGACTGACCTCACAGAAGGACTGTCTTGTCCATGAGAGAACAAAGGGAAACGATTTGGAGAAATCCAAATTCTATCGACCCACACTGCACAAGCCCTGCATTATTCAGCTTCAGGAACTAATGTATGCTGCATGCTATTACCATCTAACTTGTGTTGCAAATAATTCATGCTTGGAACTTCCCAAAGATATATTATTATACCATTATCACCAGCAGCATTGGACTGGGTGAAATTCTTGGAACTTGATGGAAACGATCACTCCAGTGTTCAAGATTCTCTTTAAGTGTTTAAGCATTTGAGTCCCTGTAAGGAGAGACAATAGAACAAGGTAGAATTTGGCTCCTTCCCGCCAAATAAGCCTTAGTTCTTTCTTTTCATTTTGAAAACCCTTTTGAATCACCATTTGGAATAGGCAATAATCTCTTTACCAATACCACTTTGAGGAAGCCAGATGGGATTTGAAAGCAGAAGCAACTTCTTCGCTGTCTTGTCAGGCTCTTTGGGCAAATAGGTATCATGCATGGTCAATTATATAAATTATCAAAGATACGTATGTTGAGTCACCACATGCTTCAAAAGATTCACTAACCCCAGAACATCCTGTTCATGGAAGCTAGTATTAACTTGATGAATGGGCTGGTGTCTTCTGAGATGACACTGGTTAATTTCCTGTAGCTATTGTGAAGTTCAAGTTCATTAGAGCTCTAGGCTCAGCAGTAAAGCACTCTTCCATGGAAGGTGCAAGTGGCAATGATAAATTGACCTTGTAAAGGGATCATGATGATACTAAGTAAAGTACTATATATACACTTTCATTTCTTGAAGACCAATTAAGAAAATACCCCAATTAATTGGAGGGTTTGCAGGTGATCTTTGCTTTAGGGCTGTGTCATGCTCACCCAGCAAGGGTGGAGCTGGTTTGCTTACTTCCATTGACTCACAGTGCTTTTTTCAAGGACGAAATGTGATTTGTTCCTATGTCAGTTTTCCAGCAAATTGTTGGAAAATAAAGCCTTTGGCAAGAGCTGTTTATTTCAGATGCCCTTCTGGTAAAGAAGATCTGTAAGATGCTCTTGAAAGGTGTGCACTGGTCTCGATATTCCCCAACATTCCCTGGAAGACCTTCTCTAGGCAAGAGACCCTGGCACAGGCATTGCTAAGCACATTATTCGTTTTGAAGTGAAGTATGTACAGTGTAAACAAAAGCCAAATGTAGTGGTTCTACTGCTGCTCATTAGAAAAAAAAAAGGTTTTGGTATTTATAAACAACTGTAAAGTTTGCCTGTAATAGTAGCTATCGCTTTTAGAAAACAAAAGGCTATTAATTTGTCTTGTAGTGACTATTTCTGGAAAGCAGTGAAAATGCCCATTCCTTTCAGAAACATTTATTGAGTCCTGACTGCACTTGAGACACAGTGCCAGAGAAACAGAGATTAAAAATAACATCCCCATTCTTGAGGATGGCTCCCACAGTCTACTGGGGGATGCAAGTCTCGTCAACCACCGTAACCCAATTGTACGGGAGCCTACCTATGACGGGGGGTGGTGTGGCGGGGAAAATGTAACTGAGATGGAGTTCAGTGCGTGGGCTCTGCAAACATGCTGGGGTGTTCACCAGATCACGGAAAATGGAAAGGCCACCGAGGCAAAGAGAACAGCAGATTCAAAGTTAGGATAGAAAGAGTGTGGCGAATTCAGAATCCAGGGGAAGATCTAGGATATGGAAACAGAGGCCTCAACAAGAAAGGACAGAGAGGATGGGGTCTACCTGGTGAGCCAGAGAAGGTTTCGTGCAAGGCAATTACATGATCCATTTTGTGATTTAAGGCTCTCAACATGGCAGAGGCTGGAGAGGGAGGGTCCAGTGGTGGACATGACGGGGCCAGTTGGAAGACTGCTGCAGAAGAGAAGGAGATGGTGAGGACTTGAGCAAAACCAGCTAGCCAATGGGGAGGAGAGGAGGAGCAGGGCTCCCCTGGAAGATACCTCAGCAGCAGACTCAATTCATTTATTCCAGTTGGCACACACTTTTGTGTTCCAGGCATACCAGGCCCTAGAGACACAAGACAGATGAGACAGTCTTTGTTCTATTTTATTGTCCTCAGCTTACACAGCACATCTTGTAGGGCCCTCCCTGACTTGCTACATATGCCAGGGCCCTTGCTAAGTGTCCCCACGGCACATGATCATCCAAGCACCCTTCTGGGTTTCTCATTGCATGTTTTTACAGTCAACTATTGAATTGAAGACTTCCCCTCCTGCATATAATATTCATTAGGACAGGGACTACTGTGTCTGTCTCGTTGACCATTGCATTCATCAAATACATAATCGGTGCTCAGTAAAATTAGTTCCGTGAACACAAGAACAAAATTAGGGCTCACCAAATACTAGAAGGCCACAGGCGGATAGGTTAAGAGTAATGTGACGCAATAAACACTATTAGTGAGTGTGCTGATAGACATGTAGACGGCATAGCGGGGGCAAGCAAATCTCTAGGCTGAAAGGTCAACAAAGACTATATGACTGAGACCACTCTACAGCTGAGTCTTGAGTCATGTGCTTGGTGAATCCATTTCTGGCAATGAAGTCTTCCTCATGCAGGGCAGATGGAATAGTCTGGATAGAATTATGACTCCCTCCTACACAGGAGCATCAGAGAAGCTGCTCCAACCAAAAACGTCATAAAAGCCTCCCCAAGAGAGAGCTCCATATTGGCAGTCTGGGCCGTCTCCCACCTTGGGCTGTCAACAGAGAAGGCTGCAGTTTCTTGGACAATGGTACGCCAGAGTGTGGGGGCTGGGAGGGGTGAGGGGGCTAAGGGGACATGCACGAAATGGAAACACATTTGCTGGCAGCCAATGACCTGCCTCCAGAGGCAGCCTCTGCAAAAACTCAGAGGGCAGTCCCAGTGTCCAGCTTTTCCTTTCTCTTCACCTCTGTCTCTGGTATGCAGTGAGGCTCCAAGAAGCAAGGCAATCTTGATGTCTATTCCAGCCAGAAATAATGAACCGCGATCACAGACTCACAAATTGTTGGAAATTAGAGGAAATTTCAAAATCTTATATTGAGTTGTTTATAAATAAATAATTAGATGTAATTTCATAATAAGTATATAATAAATACATTATGTAATACATATAGGTAAGGGAGGAGGGGCTGTGTGGGTGAGGAGGGGTGCAATGCAGACCCACTGATTAGTGACTTTTCTTCTTTCAGGTTTCACATTGGATAGCCCTTCCTTCTGGAAATCTTCCCCGAGTCCCCTAAAGCTGGATGGGGAGACCATCCTAGAGAATCTGACTTTTCTGTGATGTATCACAATACTTTCCATATCCATCACCACTCTCAAGTAGAACATAGTGCCCATGAAGATAACCTTCGTTCATAAGCCATTCAGTGAGCCAGGCTCCATGGATATCCTGATGGTTAAGAACAATGTGATCCCTTCCTTCAAGGAGCTTACCTTCTGGAAAGTGTACCATACCCGTGATTTGATACTTAAGCCAAGCAGTCATCATCAGAGCCCTCTCTATATCTGTTGAATGAATGAATCAAACGGCAATAAAAGGAGTCTGGGATTAATATTGTTATTTATTGCACCACAAATACATTTTCTAAAATTGGACCACAGCCGCTTTGAGAATAGCCCATGCTGATTTTTAGAGTCTAGATAAATTATTCAATCTGTCTCTGCTCAGACGATTTATCAATGGGAAAAGAGGCTTTAAAAACATTTGCTTTTGGGAGATGGGGCTAGCCCTTTAAATAGAGATACTGGCAGACTAAGGAGGCCACTCCATGTAACATCACTAAGAGGGTACGGCCATTGTACTTTTCATGGCTTCTGTAGGACTGACTGAAAGGCACTACGTACATCTGTGAGGGACATCGGCCTAATATGGCACACACTGGTTGTAGCCTGCCCTGTCCTCTCCTTCCTTGCTAACAGACCCCAAGCTGGCTTGGGGCAGCAGTGTACCTGGTCCCATGCCAGACACTGCCTATCTCAGATTCTCCATGGGGTCACAGGTCTACTCAGTCCTATGGAAGGGGCCGTCTTCTCAGGGTTCTGGGAAGGCATTTCCTTTCCTGACAAATGGAAAAGACACAGCTATGGCATAGCTTTTCTCCCATGCCCCATCGCCCTGTCTCAAACGTGGGTATGGCTCAGTGGCCAATTTGAGACGATGAGGTAAAGGCCAAGAGATGGCCCTTGATATCACTCACTACTAGATCCGGAGTTTTTATTCTCAGCACTGTTGATGTTTGCGGCCAGATAAGTCTTTGTTGTGGGAGCTGATCTGTGGAATGTTCAGCAGCCTCCCTGACCTTTACCCACCAGATGCCAGCAGCATTTAGTGACAATCAAAAACGGATCTCCCAGTTGTCACAACCCAGAATATATATAGACATTGCCAGATGATCCCTGGGAGGGCAAAATCATCCCTGCTTGAGAACCACTGTATTAAACTAATTCCAGAAACTTCCTACCACCAGATTTCATGCAGTAAGAGAAAACTAAGTGCTTATTTGTTTAAGCCTCCAGGGTTAGGTTTTCTGTTACTTGTAAACAAAAGCATTTCTTATTTTATTTACACACACACACACACACACACACACACACACACACACATAGCCAGTCATATATATAATACATTTTTTTTCCATTTCACTGTCACCATGACAAGGTATTGAATAATGGGGCACTCCACTCAAGGGCTCTCTGGGACCATCTCTCTCTTCAAAGGCTACCTCCAAGATGACCTCTGCTGCTCTCCACACCTCCTTAGCACTTGTGTGTACTGTGTATTCTTTTCTTATAGATGTGACAACTCAGGACAGTGCCTGGCTCTCAAAACCATTTGCTCTAGTTGGTGGCTAAGAGTACAGAATCTGGAGTTAAACTACTTGGGTTCATATTCTGACTCAAAGAAGCTGAGGCAGATGGCCTGAGGAACATGTCTTAGCTTCTCTGAGCCCCGTTTCTCTCATTGATAAAACAGGGAGAATCTGTCTCCATGTTCGTTAAAAGGATTAAATATTATTGATCCAAGTAGTGCATACACTTTTAAAAGTGAGGCGCTACAAAGATAGGGAAATAGTAGAGTTGGGTCCCTCATAGAGTATAAATCAAGAAAGAAAAGCCGCACCAAAGCCCTAGAAGCTCTGGGCACTGCACTTTCATGGGAGACTTCTCCATTTCCAGTGAAAAGGGCATTGAAGTTAGTGGAATTGGCATATTTTGTGCCGCACACATGAAACCACAGATTTATCCTTTTTATTTTTATTTTCAAAATCCTTTGGCTTTGTCACAAAGCTACAGCCCAGAAAAACTGGTAAATGCGAGAATATCCTTCTGTAGCACGTGGCCATCCATTATGTGTATAAAGACATTCCCAAAGCCGAGACACCCGTAGACAAGCCTCTCATTGATTTCTGCCTGTGCTGTAAGGAAACTCTTCCTTCTATGTAACTCACATTCCTCATGGTGCCCGGGAAGACCATGTTCTCTTAAACCGTCTTCTCAGAAAACAAATTACAGCCCAAGAGTGTTGAGTGCCTCAAAATCACATTTAGGGTGTTAGATATATCTGGATCTTTGGGAAACGATCTGTTGTGTTTGCAAGCTTCATATTCTACGCTCAACCCGGTGTCTCCATCTTCATTAACGGAGACCCAGTGCATACTCTTTCAGAATATGATACGGCCCACAATGAAAGATTCCCACAGGGATAATCCAAACCATTGGTCATGTCTTGAAGAAGCACAATCTCTTAAAAGAAGCAGAGTGGTTTTTCTCACCTTTCTCTTCTCCTGGCTACAGGAGTCAGAGTGGAATCTCTAATAGCTGAAGTTTGTAATAATTACAACTTGGGCCCTGCCGTCATTTCAGTCTGGGGTGAGCGTTAAAAATGGAATTTCTTAATTTGAATTATTGATCAGCACGTTCACTCAGGCAGCCATGCTCTCCCTCGTATGGGCGGTAAATCTCAGCTGACAAAGACTCACATTTTGAAAAATATTAACAAACTCTGGAGCTCCAAATACAGTCATGGGTTTTCTCTCTCAGGCTGTGGGCTGTCTTTGTAAGACATTCTTCATAGACTATGGGCAAAACCCACCATACCAGCAGGAGCGGATGATCATGGCAACGGGCATTGCCCTGGTGGTCTTCTCTGACAGTGCTTCACAAACTATGTGCACATCAGTCACCTGGGGAGTTGGTCAAAGTGCAGATGTGGATTAAGTCTGGGGGGCCTGGGACTAAGCATTTCTAGCAACTCACAGGTGATGTTGATATTGGTCCATGATGGGCCCTCTGACTATGGTTCTAGCACATAGGGTGTTTTGAACAGCCCAACTACAGGGCTGATTCTGCCATTGAGCATAACGCTTTCTTCCAAACCCTACAAACACTCCATTCCCTGAGTGTTACCACGGAACAGTTGCATCCCATGCTAGAAAGTTCTTAAGCAGTGTGATCCAGTGAGAAGGTTATCTCAGGGGAACCTGGCAATGGCAATTGCATATGCCTGGCCCGCTGTTCCAAGAGATCAAAGCATGACCTCTATGAGGTAAGGCCTCAAAGCAGACCTACAAGGGCTCAAGGAATAAATGACAGAACAATAGAAGCAAATGAGAAATGATATAGCCAAATTCAGGAAAGCTGTGTAAAAGAGACAGAAAATCATCACAGATATCAAGACCTTTGGAAGCCACTAAAGGGGGAATTGCTGACAAACCGTTAGGGACATGAAGGTAGACTTGAGACTAGTCGTTAAAATTAGATTAAAAAAAAGGGCAAGAGTTTAAAATAGATTTTTGAAAAAAAGGGCATTTGACATAACTGATACATGTTAGTTTTATGCATCACTGATATAACTAAGCTAAGGCAATGAATAAAACATTTAAAAGAGAAAGAAAATACATATTCAATGATATAATTCAACAATGTTTTCCTGAGATAAAATAATATGTAAAATTATAGTTTTAAAGAGTTAAAAGATATGAGAGACAAAAATAATAGCTCTGGAAAACAGAGGAGACTAGATATTACACAATGTTGTGCCTAACACAAGGACCCGACGACCTAAACAAAACAGACAACATTTGAAGATAAGGCTTGAGAGGCCATAATATGTCCTAGGAAATACTGATAGAAATTCATCTAACCTGAGACATATTCTCACATAGTTTCAGGTTGCAAAGAAAAAGTGGGAATTTCACGGCAATCCAGTTACATATAAGGAGAAAAAAATAATCAGAATGATTGCGGACTTCGTGTCAGTGATAATTCAATGCTAGAAAACAGTGGGACGATGTCTAAAACACCCTCAGGGAAGCAAGATGTGACACCTGTAATGTATAGCCAATCGAATCATCATTCAGCTAGTAAGTTAATGGATAGGTGTCTCCTACCATGCAAGAATTCAGGAAATGTCGTTCTTCTCCCTTGGATTTGAAAGTGTCTCCTTGATGGACATCAGGACAGAAATAATCTGGCTGTTCCATAGAATTTTTAACATATATATGACTACTCCTACCACACAAAGATGGAAATCTTGACATAGACAACTGTCCTTGTCAAGATGTGCAAGGGAGCAAACCACGTGGATACAGCTTCAGTTGTGCTGAGGTGTCCTAGGCAAGCCCCGTGTTGTGGGTGTTGCTGCTTCCTTTCTTGGGAGTTGGTTTAGTTTAGTGGATCAATTAATTGCTAATCACTGCATCTCTACTTCCTGCTGCTGAGATGGGCCGTTGACCATAGCTGTCTGTAGAACAAAAGGCCACGTATGTCCCAACGCAGCCTCGACATCCTTCTTTTTACTCATCCTCATCAAAATGCACTCCGTCTACCCCACACTTTCAGGCTGAGCATCCTGAATCATCCCCCATTCATTCAGCAAACATTTATTTACGCTGATAATGGGCCAGGTGTTGTGCTTAACACAGATAAGAACGTGACAGTAAAAAAACAGGCACTGTCCCTGACATCATCAAACATCAGATTAGAGAGGGAGTGAGAGGCATTAATCGAGTAACTCCACACTTACGTAATCAACTAGCTCAGTGATAATAAGTCAGGAGAATGCAGAAGCCACGGGGTTATGCAAATGTACTAAAGGGGCCATCCAAGCATTAAGAAGGGGTAGGAAAATCTCCCAGGAGGTAGTTGGGTGGATGTTGAGGCTGGAAGGCTAGTGATGGATAGGAGTTCATCCTCTGAAGAAAGCAGAGAGTATTTTTCAGGAACAAAGGTAGCATGTGTGAGTTGGGCAGGAATTTATCAACTTGAACTAAAAGATAAGTGGTCTAAACTGTCATGAGCAAGGGTGGGTGGAAGGTACTAGAGGATGCTAAAGAGAGAAATGGCATCAGACTGTACATGATCTCTAATGTCTTGTTGAGAAGCTGACACCAATGGCTTGGACAAATACAGACATTTCCTCATGATAGGATGACAAGATGAATCTACGACTCCTCAGTAAAGTTATTGCAACAGACTTCTGGCTGGCCTCCCTGCCTCCATCCCAACATTCCTGTCTAACAAATAGTTCTTTTAAAAAAATTTTTTTAACGTTTATTTTATTTTTGAGAGACAGAGAGAGACAGCATGAGTGGGAGAGGGCAGAGAGAGAGAGAGAGGGAAACCCAGAATATGAAGCAGGCTCCAGGCTCTGAGCTGTCAGCACAGAGCCTGATGTGGGGCTCGAACCCATGAGCCGTGAGATCATGACCTGAGTTGAAGTCGGGAGCTCAACTGACTGAGCCACCCAGGCTCCCCTTTAACAAATAGTTCTTATCAAATGATGCTGGTGCTCAGAATGGGTCAGAGGCTCCATGTTGCCCAGGGGATGGAGTCTAGACCCTATCTTCTGGTAAGTGAGATCTTTCATGACCCAGTCAACCTTTCCTACCCTGCTTTACTTTTGTCCCCAACATGCACAGTCCACTCCAGCCAGACATATGTATTTACCAAGTATGGTCCTGGTTTGTTCATAATTGCCTGTGCTGAGTTGCCAGAAAGCTTTCGCTTTTCTCTGAGTTTCAAAAACAGCAGCGTGTGTCCAAACAACAGCGTCCATTGGAAAGATTATGGGTGTTGGTATTGCATAGATAGTGATTCAGATTCCGTCTTGCTACTTACTAGCCATGTAACCTTTGGCAAGATCCATTCCCCCATTATAAAAAAGGAGTAAATAATGGTAGTTGCTGTAAACATATAATATCATAGATTTTGTGAGAATTAAATAGGATCCCTCCTCTGTCTCTCCAGACACACACACACGCGCGCGCACACACACATTGCATATCATACATTTCAAGCCTGTTCCTTACTGGAGATTGAAATAATACTATACCATTTGTTTATTTCTATTGCTGTTGGTTATCACTGCTATTACTTCTGGGACTACTAGAGCTACTACTATTGATATTTTCTAAGTTCTGTTTTTTTTTTAATTTTTAATTTTTTTGGGGGGGGAGGGGCAGAAAGATTTAGAGAGAGGGCATCCCGTTCAGGCTCAGTGCTGCCAGTGCAGAGCCCGATGTGGGGCTTGAACCCAAGAACCGAGACATCATGACCCGAGCCAAAACCAAGAGTTGGATGCTTAACCGACTGAGCCACCAAGGCACCCCTCAAGTCTTGGTGTTTCTGTTAAAAACTTCTTGGGTCATTAAATTTTACAGGAAATTCCCTCCGTCTAAAGGTGTTGTCATTTGAACTACTCACTTAACATCAGTTACATAATGCCATTTACATAGTTCCATATTCTGTATAAGAATGAGGCAGCTCTTGCCTTTGGTCGGGCTTTGTGAATGTGATAACAGCCTTATAATCTACCAGTTGATGTTAAACGCCAAATGGTAAGTAGGCTCATATACCTTTCAAGCCATGGAAGCTTTTTACTTAATTATTAGTAAGACAAAAATTTCCAACCAGGCCTTCTCACTTAATTTCCTATGTGTGTCCTTTTTTTTTATATATTTTCTGTTTATTTATTTATTTTGAAAGAGCAAGAGAGAGAACGTGTGAGCAGGGTAGAGGCGGAGAGGGAGAGGGAGAAAGAGAGTCCCAATCAGGCTCTGTGCTGACAGGACAGAGTCCGACATGGGGCTCAGTCCCATGAACCACAAGATCATGACCTGAGCCAAAATCAGGAGTTGGATGCTTAACCAACTGTGCCACCCAGGCACCCTCCTGTGTGTGTGTTGACTTTGAGGAAGCTGATAAGCCATGATGAGTTTCCATAGCCTCTTCCGCAATCTATGTAGTCTAGCGGCTTCTCATTCAAGCCTCTCCTCTCCTTCGGGCTCTTGATTGAAAAAGCAATGGTGCCAACATCTCAGAAGACTTTTCATTCAGTGTCACACTGCCCTGGTGCCATGGCTACTCCTTGTTTCCCCTGTTCTTTGCCCAACTTAGTAAGGTTTTTTTTTTGTTTGTTTTGTTGTTGTTGTTGTTGTTGTTGTTGTTGTTGCTTTTTGATAAGAGCTTTTCTAGGCTAATATCATTCTTCTCCTGGGCACCTATGACCTCTATTCATTGTTCCATCCATTCACCCACAAATATTGAGGGATGTTCTTTTTTATATGTGAGGCCCTGTGCTATGCACCGGAGATACAGAAATCCATGGATCCAATACAATTCTTGCTCTTACGGAATTTACAGGACTTACAGTGCAGCAGAAGACCTTTCCACAACCTTCCCTGATCACAATTTCATGGGCTGCTCTTTTTCTGTTGAAAAGATCAATTGTTCATTTTCGGGTGTACCTTCTTAGTGGCTGAACACCCCATACCTTGGGCTGGCTGCTGGGTTTCCATCACTTCTATTCTCCTTCGTAAAGACTCTTCCAATGTAATTCATTGCTTAAAGCTACTTTCTGCCAGACCGCACTCCAGATGCCAAGGGACTAGTGTGACATGATCATCACTCTATGTCCGGGACCTTGAACAGCACCAAGCAAACAGCAGGTGCACAATAAATGCTTGCTAACGATTACCTAGTATTCCAGCATAGCTGTCCCCATTGTACAAAAGGACAGTCCTTGATCTCTTGACATGGTATGTAGAAGCACAGAGACTACCCTGGACTCAGATCCCAGATGGAATCCCAATTTCACCACTTGTGAGATAAATGACCTTGAGAAAGTTATTTGACCTCCCCAAGGCTGGTTGTGATCATACACAAATGGGATAACAACAGTATCAAGCTCATGAATCGGTAAAGACCTAACAGGCACGTAGCACAGTACCCAGCTCCCAATAAACAATGTATGTTGCCTTCTTATTATTGACCCTTTTCTTTGCCATTTGTGAGAGAGGCATCTGGGCTGGGCTGCACCTTCTCATTTGTCTTGTTGTTTTCTTCCTCCTCATCCTCATACCCCGGTGACGAAAGAGGAAGATGCTTACATGTGCCATGGGTACCACTGAGGTCTGTTTCTCCTCAGACACTTTTGAACACTTTTTTTTCCCTCAAAGGAGAGAAACTGTTGTGCATGTTGTTCTGTTCCATGTATGTCTTTCTTGGTGAGCCACTCATTCCCTAGAGGTGAGTCATCGATGACTTCAAGTGCCCCAGAATAT
Source organism: Herpailurus yagouaroundi (assembly GCF_014898765.1). Lineage (NCBI taxonomy): Eukaryota > Metazoa > Chordata > Mammalia > Carnivora > Felidae > Herpailurus > Herpailurus yagouaroundi. The sequence goes on from NW_024412421.1 coordinate 29,987,023, forward strand.
CCTTCATGTGTTAACATACAGCTGGGAAGGACCATGTGTCAGGAAACACATACGAGACCTAGGCACAGATGGGAAACACAGACTGACTCATTGCCCAGGACTGTGGGCATAAGCCCTGATGACTTTCCAGGACTTTCCAAAACTTTCCATGATATGAGCTCTTTTCAGACTCCAGAGTGGTGGATCTTTACTTCATTTAGGGGGAGAGGGATCTGTTACAAACCCCTTTGAAAATATGATATAAAACCTGAAATACTGTCCATGTCTATAACTAACCAGTCAGATCTGACTAATTGGAATGGACGTGTGTTGTAAACAACTGGAACAATGGTATTAGTTCATGCCAACTGCATACTAACCCTGCACTCTGCAAACAATTTAATGGGATTTATGGAACCCTGCTCCCCACATATTAATTTCAATGACAAACATTATTTCCTAAACACATACTCTGTGTCAGGCCCCAGCAATGCCCTGGGGTTACAACAGTGCATATTCTCCACGTGGTCCCTCAAGTTTATAACGTGGCTGAAGACAGACGTTAAACCGATAAGCACATCAATTCCTACATGATTAGAACTGTACTAAGTGCTATGTTGGGCAAGAGAGGGGCCTTACCCCACTCGGACCCTGGGGGTGAAGAGGGAGCACATCATGAAAAGCTCACTTCAAAAAGCTGTGGGGAAGCACATCCCAAAAGGATGCATCAGGCGGGTGACTGTGGGAGAGTAATACAGCCAAGAGATTGTAGGCAAGGAGACTTTCAAGATGTTGAGGAGCAAAGATAATGCTGGTGAGTCTGAAGCACAGATAACAAGATAGCCAGTGGTGAGAAATGAGGCTGGGAAGGTAGGCAGAGCATATCGGCCATAGCTGAGAAGGCCACATTGAGGTGCACATAGAACTTACTACAGGTGAAGTCAGTCAGCAACTAGTAAAGGTCTGGATTCATAATTACCTCATTGTCACTGTTGCTTTCACGTGTCAAATTCAGCTGCTGGATCTCACAACCAACCTGTCAAAAATGTTCTAGGTAGCTGAGATCTGAGATTCCAGTCCCAGACGGTTCATCCATCCATCACATGCACCCACCCGTCTATCTATCCACACACCTACTCATCCACCCACCACCTACGCATCCATTTATCCATCCACCCACCCATGCAGTGACTGATTCGTGCATGCAGTTCTCCAGGGACAGGACTGTACAGGTTGGTAAAGTAACATGGCGCCTACAACACGACTTTCACCTTGAAAAGTCTTACAGTGAAGTAAGAGAAACGTTTCAATGAGGATAATACAAGGAACTCTGGGCTGGGATGGTGGGGAGAATTAAGTATCGAAAGAGCACAAACGAATGGGGCACACTTTGGAGAAGGTTTTCTAGAAGTGTCCTGAGCTGGGACACGAAGACCGAAGATGGTATGGGACAGAAATGTGGCATGAAGTGCAAAGGCCAGAGTGGAGGAGGAGGAGACGTGCGAGAAGTGCCTCACTTCAGGGGGGCTGGATGAGAGGGTGGGATGGGGTGAAAGGGTGAGAGACGGGATGGGAGAGGTAAGCGGGGGTCAAGTCATGAACTTTGTATAAAGGTCAACGGGTAGCCACTAAACATTTTGTTTTACTTTGCTCTGATACTTTTGTTTAGGATTTTTGTTTCACTTGTTTGTTTTGTTGACTGGTCGGTTGTTGTTTTTTTTGGTTTGTTTGTTTGTTTTGTTTTGTTTTTTTTTTGCAGAGACAAGTATATGGAGAATATAGTTTCAATAAATTCTGTTCTTGGGAAGAGGCCATTTGATAAACACATAAAAACGTGATTTTAGGAACGACATGCGTAATGGACTAAAATTAAAAAAACACTGACTGAGTGCCCACTGTATGCCTGCAAGGCACTTCGCCTAAATTTGCTTCCTTTAATTTCACACCAGGGGTACTGCCACGGCTCTAAGTGGGGCCCAAGGGAAAGAGGCTCTCTGCAAGGCCACACAGCTCCTGGGGTGCAGAGCCCAGGCGTAGACCCAGGGCTGTCTGATTATGCCACCTTTCCATTACACCATGCTCCCACTCCATTTCTCCCCAAACTGATCATTTCCAATTGTGTGGACTAGTGATTTTCAAGACTTGAGTTGAGGACACCCTAAATTATCCAATTATACCAGGGTATGATGTATAGTTGCCAGACTTTCTCTCAAAGCAAGTTAGTCTTAAATAGTTTGAACTGGTAAAAAACAAAACAACAACAAAAAAAAAGCCTTACATATAAATTACCTAAAATGTATCGAGTATTACCTCCCAAGCAACGTGCTAAATGTTTTAGCTTCCTTAAGGTGGATGCCATTATGGTCTCCATTTTATGGAGGGCACAGTGGAGCCTTAGATAAGGTGTCTTGCCCATGTGTGCCCAGTGGGATTTCAACCCAGGTGGTCTGACCCCAGAAGCTTCACCTGGAGCTGTGAGACTGGCCCACACATACCAACCTATAACACATCGTACAAGGCTTGCCTCCACCCAAAGGAAGTCTTAGGAGGGAGGTGGAGGTTGCTTATGAAATTGATCAAGACACACAGAAGCTCAGAAGAGCTGGAAACCAGTTAAGTTCGTGAATGCTCAGTGTATTCCAGAGAATAGCTGTGGTAGAAAACCTTGAACCACAGAAGTGCCAGTGGTTGACCTTCAGGCTGTAGCTACAGCTCTCTTGCTTGTCTTTACTGGGGACGGCACTTTTCTTTCTGTTAAAATGATTTTCCCCTCATCTTTCCTGCAGAAGAGAACCCAGAGTAAGCTTTATGGGGTTCCCTTGAATCTGCTGTGAATTTTCTGTGAGCACTAAGAGCTCCAATGTTATTCCAAGTGACAGTCTTCCTTCCTTCCTTCCTTCCTTCCTTCCTTCCTTCCTTCCTTCCTTCCTTCCTTCCTTCCTTCCTTTTCTCTTTTCTTTCTTTCTTTCCTCCTTTCTCTCTCCCCCTCCTTTTCTCCCCCGTGTGCAGTTTATGCAGAACATCTGGTTTTAAAAGTGTCGCAATTTTTAAACATATTATAATGCTCATGGGATCAGAATATCAACAGCTGTCTATTGCGGTGAACCACACGTCTGGAAAACATTCCTTGAAACTGAGTTCTTAAATAAACATAAAGCATCAATAACACACGATGCTGAACAACATCCATTTGTAAACTGAATATTTAGACCAGATGAAGTGCAAAAGATGATTTTCTGGGTCTGACTGTCAAAGCGGGAAGGGAATCTTAATTTATTTTTAGCCCGGAGGGACCATGGGCCTTTGAGCTAAGTTGAGCCTCTGGGGGTCTACACGAAAATACCTGCCTTTGTCTTCTTCCTCTCCCGTTTCTGTCAGAGTTTGCTGGTTTTGACCTCACTCCCTTACTGTTTTCTTATCATGGGAAGTACTTTTTTCCCCCCTCTATCAAGATCTCCAGAAAAGCAGGTGACACTTGACTTTAGTCTACAGCTACTCCTTTCTCTCTCTTCTCTCTGGCTTCTTAAGTCTCCAGAAAAGAATTCTATATTGACGTGAGTGTGTGTGTGCAGGAGCACACACACACACACGTGTGTGTGTGTGTGTGTGTGTGTGTGTGTGCGTGTGCGCGTGCGTGCAGGGGGGTGTGGGAGGGTGGGTGTGAATTCCCAACATTTACTGAGCTCTTACTTGTGCCATGTTCCATTCTAACGTCTTCCTTGCCAATAATGAATTAATCATCCAAATTAATTCAGGGTGCAAATGCTATTATTATTCCCAGCTTACAGAGGGGCTAACTGTGCACAGAGAGGTTAAGTAACTTACACAAAATCACACAGCTTGCACGTGGTGGGAGATTAAGTATCATATACGGTTAAAACTGAGAACCATTTTCCCATGGTGTGATCTGGGTTGTATCTGGGGCATCAGGAAAGGTAGGGGATGTTGTTTTTGGTAAGCCAAATCAAGAGACATAATTTTACAAGAACAAGTATCTTTATGAGCTCGCTGGGATAGGCTATTTGAAGAGCTCTTGACAAAGTTATGTACTTTCTTCATGGAATCATTTGAAAGGTGCAGGAGTCTCCAGGTCAATGTCAGTTGGGAGAAAAACTGTCTCATGAGTAGCTGAGGAAAAATGTGCATAAGGTACCTAGATGAGATCAGAGCTACTTAATTTTGCCCCCCTCTTAAGTGGTCTATCAATAAAATGGGGCAGAGGGAGAGAGGGCAAATCATGAACTTCATTAACTTCCTTTAGTTTTTAAGTAACTGTTTATTCATTTTTGAGAGAGAGAGAGAGAGAGAGAGAGAGAGAGAGAGAGAGAGAGCAGGCAAGGGAGAGGCAGAGAGTGGGGGACAGAGGATCTGCAGCTGGCTCTGTGCTGACAGTGGTGAGCCCGATGTGGGGCTCAAACTCACAAACCGTGAGATCATGACCTGAGCTGAAATCGGATGGAGCCACCCAGGCGCCCCTAACTTCCTTTAAAATGCACTTCCTAGACCTCTACCACAGTTCAGCTAAAACAAACAAACAAACAAACAAACAAATCAAGTGTATGTGAAGGGGGGATATGATTCAAAGTGCATTATGTTCTATACATGATTAAGCTTTATTTACAGCGCGGATATTTTTATTCCACTTCTTCATCAGAGACACAGCTCCTGAACAATGAAAAGAGATGTGAATAGTTCTTAAACATGCCCTTTAATCATATTTATCATTGATTCCAGAGTCATGGGAAGAGCCCCCACCGCATCAGGTCAGCAAGCATACTAGTCTCTGTGCCACCCTTTAGCATTTTGATCTCCTTGACCTAAAGTTTGGTGTTGTGGCCTCAATAAGAATCTAGCTCCAAATTAGGCAGTGCCGCCCGCCCCCTCCGTGGGGTACAAGCCGGCTTGTAAATAAATGGCTCTGAATAGTCCAACTGGGCTCACGCAGCCCTGCTTAGGGAAACAAGGCATCTATCCCAAGCTCCTATTTTCACCTTGATGTTAATTCTGCAGCAGAAAGGCTCTCACCTCCCTCCCCAGTGTAAAGTCAAAATCTACATTTAAATGGAGACTTTGCAGGCAGTACAGCCTTGGAAAGCCAGTGAACACAGACCCTGCTGCAATGTAACTGGAAATAAGCTCTGATAAGTGAGGGGGTGGGGGTGGGGGGGAGAAGAAAAGAAAGGAAGAAACAAGGGAGAGAAATGGCACAGGAAGTGGTCCATGAATTTCTGTTGGAAAAGGTGGAAAAACCAAACTAAGCAGAAACAAAGGGACACTGATTTGGAAAAAAAAAAAAAAACTCCCATGAACAGAATCTTTTCTACTATCGGGTGTTTAACTGTAATAAGGCCGTATTCAAGGTACAAAATATGATGGGCTTATCTTTGTATTAAAACAACAACAGAAAGGGAACAAGGGCAGATATGAGGGTGTTTTTTATGCTTGTATTTCCAAACCTCATAAAATATTAGTAGCTGCATCAGCAATAAAAATTAATGGCTCCAGATTCTATTGTGTTACCCTCTTCAATTTCATTTTATTAACATTCTCTTTTCCCCCCCCTCTTCTCTTGCAGTTTCTTTCTATCTTCCTAAGTTGTTTGGGGTTCCAGTGTTTATGAGCTTTATAAGCTTGATAAGACTCCTAGGGCAGAATTTCTAACAAAAAAGGTCAAACAAAAGCTCGCCTGATTCCTTACATTGGAGTTTCTATGGTACAGTTAGGTTGTGATAACAGATTGCGATAACATTGTCCAAAAGGAAAGAAAAAGAAAATTCTGGCCTTCATTACTGAGTTTCTTGCAAATTCACTTTTTCTTTCTTTCATGCTTTTTTTTTTTTTTTTCTTTTTTAATAGCAATGACTAAAACTTCAATTTCCTCAGGCCTACCCTGGCCTTTTAAAATGTTTTCAGGCCTCGGCGAACACCAAACTCAATTCTGGATTTGCATTTACATAATATAATTTTTACCATCAATTAATCGATCACATTTAAATTCCTGAAAGTATCCAGTGAGTAATAACTACCCCCCGGGTGCTGTAAAAAGTTAATTTCCAAACACAAAGGCCACTCTGACTTTCAAAAAGCTGAGTTGAGTTTCCCATTTGAGTCAAACCAAAAAACAAAAGACGAAACACAAACAAAAAAAATCTTTTTTTTTTAATGCTCATCGTGAAGATTATTCCAGAGAGATATTTTGCTCAAACAATAAAGGAAACCATCAAGGTTTTGAGGCCAGAGAAACGAATGGAGTGGACTAAATAGAGCCGTTTCTGGAAGGTGCCGCTGTCCTAAATGGGTTCGTCATGAATGCTACTGGGCACAGAATTGCCACTCGCCTACGGTCATAAAATGACTGGCCAGGTGACCCAGATGACCCACATCTGGAGGCTGAAATTATGCTGTCCGATCACAAAGCGAATCCGAAGTTGGATGTACAATAGATGTTCAATAAATGAACAGTTTTGGGGATGAGGAGGCATGGATTAGAGACGCCCATTCTATCATCGACTAGTTGGGTGTCCTTGGGCACCTAACTCTTCCTCGATGGTAATGTCTGTCTTCAGAGGTGACTGCCACGAGGTAGTTTAGTGATAGATACGGAAGTGCTCTGTGAAGGCTGGGGCCGACAGAAGTTGTGTTACTGGGATAGATGTAGGTGCATTCGGGGCATGCTTTCCGTCCTTTGTTTTAACTAGAACGGATCAAGTTGACTTTTTTAACTAGAACGGATTGAGTATGCAAATTCGTCATCCCGAATTTAGCCTTAGAGACACCCCGTCGGGCTGTTTCAACCCTAGTTGTAGATAAACAGTAACTAATAGCTCGGTAATAGGCTCTCAGGCAGTACAACCTGGTATTTGTAATAACCGAAGTAACCAAGCTATTCGAAAATAAATTAGTTTGGGGAAAAAGAAAAATTAAATAATTTGGGATCCATTCTGCCTCGGGTTTTGCATGTTTCCTGCACTATCGCTGTCTGACAAAACCAAACTCAAGGACAGAAATCAGGACTTATTCACCCCTGGATATCCTCCTTCTTTTCCTCCCCTCAAGGACCTAGCACCGGGCCTGACTATAGTTGGTGCTCAATAAATGTTTGGTGAATGAATGGACAAATGGTGGGAGAAACATAAAACCAATGAGGTGGAATCTAATTCCACAGCCTGCAAATCAAAAGCAGACCGCAAATGGAGGTCATTTTCGCAGGGATATATCTCAGCGTCACGTGCAGTTAATCAGAACACAGCAATTTTTTTTCATAAGCACAAGACCGATTATATATTTTTTCACATGGCCCCTAAATAGCATCCTCTTCAACTAATTTCAAAACCAAATGGGATGCTTGAAACACCAAATCGAATGCTGATGTGGGCTGGCGTGTGGATAATTCGCAAGGGCTGAATCTCCACCGCTACGACAAAATCAGGCATGTCCGAAAGAGTTAGCGGAATTGATGGGGTGTCCTTGTAGTTATAAAATTGCCCCCAATTTTTCCAGCAAATTGCTCTAATCAGGGCGCTTTGAACTGGACAGCCCAATTCTTCTGCAAGTGGACCTGACTTGAGGCATCACCCGGGTAGCAGAATGCACAGCAGAATGGGCACGGGAAGTTAGTCTCTTTACTGGTTTCATAACCCAGTCAGTTTCATCCGGGCACCGTCTAATGCAGATCTGGGTACAACTCTGGCTTCCCTGTAATTCTCTGGTCCTGAGTCAAGTGTGCTAATGCTCTTCATGCAGGACTACTCTACTGAGTTGACACAGCCTCTATGAGTGTCCTATTTGGAGGGCTCTGGGGAGGCACTGTGCAGTGGGTATGCTCAGAGCCCATCCCTGGCCCCAGGCTGCCTGAGTGGAAACCTGAACTCTACTACCTACTGGCTCTGTGACCTTGAGCAAGTGACTTAGCATCCTGTGCATCACTATTGCACCCGTCCGTGGAGATGCTCTCAACAGCACCTATCTCAAGGGCTGCTGTAAGGACTATATGAGCTGATGTTGAAGAAGCACCTAGAACATTCCCTAGCACACAGTACACACTATCTAAGAGATGACTCTTATATATACGAAGGCTGCACTGACTACTATATATTAAGACTGCGTCGAAAGCCACATTTACATAAAACTGTTGAACTTACATTTGCTTTCTGAAAAGCAGAACCGAAAACAAAAACCCCTCTTCTGCTCAACTGCTTTTAAATCTCAAGTTGAGACCTAAATGCTGTTGAATGTCTGCCACAAACCTGCTTCCCCAGATGACAGAGGCTGTTATTTACTTCCTCGGGGTGTGTGACCATAGTTTCGGAGGGCACACAGACTCACGCACATAACATGTGTGTTTTATTCAAAGACACAAACTAAACACTCACTGTGCATCTTCTCGGAGCTAAAACTTGACGACTTACTTGAAGGAAAAGAAACAAAACAGCAAACCCATGTTTATATTAAAACAAAAGGGGATGTGTCGTAGACCAAGGCGAAACATTCATACATTTTCAGGTTACAGGAAGCCTTAAAGAAATTCCCCATTTGAATTTCTGCGTCAGATTCATCTGCTCCCTGCCTCTATAGCCCTGCCCAACAGGTGTCTTGGGAGCGTGGGGATGTGTGCCCTGGGTCACTGCTTCTCAGACTCTATGAGAAGAGCAGGGTTTTCCCGCACCCCCCAGGCTAATACTTTAATAAAATACAACAAAAAGGGATTGTTAGGAAAATGAGAAAAAGGAGCACACAAGGCAAGCCCCGTTTAAAAACAAAACAAAACAAAACTATTAGATTAAGCAAAGTTACCGGGTCAGATTGCTATCAGAGTTCCCAAATGTGGACCTGCCATGTCTCGTTCTGTGGCTGTGAACCGTAAGCAGCTGCTGGACACCCGGGCCACACTGGAGCAGCCACCCCAGGTGACGTGAGGGTGGAAATCTGAGCCTTTCTGAGTGTGGAGTGTGGCTCTGTGTGGCCTCAGAGTCCAGGCTTCTCATCAATTGATTTTATCCTCGTGCAAAATGTGCAACCATGTTAAAGCCCAGAGATGGCGCTCTGACTCTCTGTTGATGGCTCAGACAGGGTGGGGAGGGAGCACCGCCTCAGCAGGATGCACCCCTCCTTGGCATCCCCCGGGTCCCGGCCTCAGATTCACAACTTACTGGATCTCAGAGACACAACTTGCTCACGCAAATCTTTGTCGGTGGTAAGGAGCCCCCGGAAAATGAGTGAGGCGGTGAGGTGGTTAATTTCGTGGTGTGGGAGTTCATTCAGTGCAGTGGATCTCAACCTTTCTGAGAATCCATGGGAAGACGATGCCCTTCCCACTAGGACGTTCCGGTGGCCACGCCCACCTGCATGTACATAAGCAAAGAGGTTCACTGGTCATCTAAAACCCATGCAGATGTCCCAATGCGTGGCCAGCTTGAGGGTTAGTGTAGACTATTAACCAAACTGGACAAATGCTTCCACCTTCTCCTGATATTTATATTAACCACAAGTCTTTCTGACTTCTCACACCCTGTGGCCAGCCTCACTCCTTTTCCGGGTCCCCCAGCTCCAGGGTTCGAGGGCTCCAGTCTTCAAAGCATGGCAGGGGCATGATGTGATGAGCTCGGTCGACCTTCTCATTGGTTCTGGAAGCAAACCAGGCCGGACCGGGGTGGGGAGCTTCTCCATGGTGGGTCGGCCCCTGAGAGGCGGGTCCTGGCCCTACCTAGGGAGGTAGCATCTCCCGGAGCTGACGACTCCGTCCGAACTGAGAAGAAGCTTCATGATGGGCACAGGAGGGGCTTTGGTGAGAGAAGGTGTCACCGCAGGGGCTGCTCAGAGATGCAGTTTCCCACTGCGTGGGGAGGTACGCCACAAGCCAAGAGACATTGCAAGAACACAGTGGTTTTGGAACCTACCCACCTGGCCATTACGTCTCAACTCAGGAGGCCAAGCCGAACGCAGTTAAGCAGTCAGACGACGGGCTTGGGCTGAGGAGAGAGGGCAGCAGACTCTGCTAGTGGCCTACCTATTGTCGGCTGCCCTATTATTCTTCTCTAACTAGACCCAGAATTTGCTCAGACCCAACACAATATGGTGAGAGCTAACATTTGCGCTTGCCAGGCACCGAGGGCTGTCAAAGCATTTATTAATTTTTTTGATCCTCGTCACAATCCAAGAAGTGAGCAAGGGGTTATCTCTATCATACGTGTTAGGACCCGAGGCACAGGGAGATCAATAAGGTGCCTGAAGTCAGAGAGCAGGTAAGGGGCCGAGGCATGGTTTGAACCCCAACACGCTGGCTCCCAAGTCCAAGCTGTTGGTCACTGAAGGCAAATCACTGCCTGCACCCCATTCCCAGCTCTGAAGGTACGTCTCGATTAGGGAAGCCAAGCAGAGGCCAGCATTTTCTCATTTCCCGTTAACTGGTATTGGTCCCGGCCAGACACACGACCTGAGATGGACCCATCAGATGGAAGGAAGGACCACAGCCCACAGCTGGGGGACAGATGCATGGGGCTCAGGAAAGGGTCTCTTGAAGAAGCACCAGCAAAATCTACAGCTGCTGTCAACAATCCCTGCTACCCTTTCGCCTAGAAACCCCTTCCCCAGCCTTTCCATCCCCTCACAAAGGCACACACGTCTCCTCCACGACTCTCTGTCCCCCACTGTCCTGTGAGCCCCTCAAGGCCACGGCCCATATCTTATTTCTCTTAAGAGCAACATCCCAGAACTGCACACACCCATCCTGTCCCTTCCCCCGGCCCGGCACCCAGCAGATGCCTGGCACAGAGTAGCGGCTTCAGTAAATGTTTGTGGGATGCATGAATGGAGAAATGAATGGATTTAATGAATCCACACGCTGCTAATTTGGAATTTGTGATACTTTGGAGACAGGGTATTTATTGAGTAAAAGTTTGGAAAAAAATACTCTAACTTGGGCTTTTACTGCTTATGTAGTTCATTACTAAGGAATGCAAGTCTCTTGTCCTCCTCCTTCCCAGCCCATTACTTTCCACATTTTATAATATGTAGAATAATTACAACGCGAGAAACTGCTTTTCTTTTAAAGAAACAGCCAACCTCTGCTATAATGAGATCTCAGAGGTTAATTCGGAAGAATTTTCTTCACCCCCTGGACCTCCCTCCTATCCCCTACTCCTTAATCCGAGAAAAAGTTTCCCCAAGACTTGGTTAATGAGAATTTCACTTTTAGTTCAACTTACAAATAGTACTCGAGGGTGGATTAGACAACACAGACGATCACAAGGTAAGTTGGTTTTCACAGCAAAATACGAGAAGAAAACGGACGGTCGTACCTTGTCATTGTTTCTACTCGTCTTCCACGTGATGATGTAAATGTCTCCCGTCTCATATCCAGAAATATAGGAAAGTGGAAGGGGTGCTGGGAACTTGGCCAAAGAAGAAGGGGACTGAAAATGACGTGGCTCTACGATTTGTCCCTGGACAGAAGCATCAGCAGCACATTCACCTCCTGAATCAGGAATTTTGGAATGAGGTCCGGTAACCTTAAGTTTGAGAATCACTCACTGGTTCTGACAGACCTTACTCCCTCCCCTGATTGTAAAATGTGGATAATATGGTGTCCCTGTGTGAATTAACGAGTCTCTGTGTGTCAAGCTCTCAACATGGCACAGGACACACAATGCTTCTCGATTACAGGTGGAAGGGAGCGAGACATGGAGAACAGGATAAGTCCTAATATCTCCTCTGTGACTGGCTCGGGAGGTCAGAGTAGGGGAGTAAAAAGGGCTCAGGATGACAGGGAAAGGTTAGAACCTGTGCTCCAGGATGGAGGGAGAAGGGAGAGGTTCCTGGGCAGCCCCGAGGAGATCCAATGAACATGTTTTAAAGCTTATTCTGAGCCCTTCACAGGGTTAGAGGCTGGGGATCAGAGGTAAACAGTCGGGCACAGGCTCCCAGCCCTCGGAAGGACCAACAGTTTAGCAGATGGCGTGAGAAACTGTGTTTGCCAAAGCCAGCACCCCGTGGAGGATTGTCACGGGAGGGGACACCCAAGCCATTTCTTTGCAGGGAGTAGATCTATAGGTTCTGATGAACAAACACTCCGGCCAGTAGACTTCTATGTGTGGATGGGAGGGGACGTGGGGTCCCATGAAGGCACCCATCACCTTTCTTACTGGGGGGGATTTTCTTCAGGGAGACTTGCTAGAAAAATGTTTCCCCTCTCCTCCTGGTGCAATGAAGGCCTGTGTCCCTTAGTCCCCAATTCATCATTCCCAGCCGAAAGCCCTGACTCAGAGTGCTCATTGCAAAACATCACGGAGATGTTCAAGTTCAGCCCGTCTGCCCGAGACTAACAGCAGCGACCACAGCAACATCAGCTCCCGTCCACTGAGTGTCATGTCTCGTGTGCCAGGCATGAGCTGTGCTTTTTTATGCTGCATGGTAATGTTGTCACCGCCCCAGAGGCTAACAGTATTGGGTTTTTCCATTTTACAGACGAGAAAACAGAGGCTCCGAGAGACCAACAACTGAACCACGGGACACACCCACAGAGTGACTTTTCCACGCAAGCCTCGGTTGACACCCAGGGAAACTGAGTCCGGAGCAACCCAGGGGCGAGGGCTTTTCTCAGGGACTCACAGCCACCAAGGATCTTGGTGAGGACTGAAGCCCCTGACATATGTACTTTCCTCTGTGGCAAACCACGACGCAATAACAGGTTGATGGCAGATGGTTAAAGCCCCTCCAAGAAAAGAGAAAGAGGTCATTGAAGCGACTGGTTAGCATTGGCTGAAAAGTCTCCGGATCTAAAATTCGTCTGAGCCGATTTGCACGACCACCGCAGCCGGGTTTATACGGAAAACGTACGGCACACGCTTTGATTGCCGCGACTAATAAATCCACACAGCCCGCCCTCTTCCCTGCAACACAAATCCTTCTCTTCCCAGGCTTTTTAATATGCAAGGCAGAGTGGAACATTAGCAGTGCAAAAGGGTAAATAATCTGGTAATTGATCTGGGATTTGTAGATTTTTACCTCAAATTTCTGTTTATGGTTGAAGGTCGTAAGCTATCCAAACCTCTATTGATCAGAGTCTTTTGTTTAAACAGAACCTACTGTATTTATTTGTGCCGCTCGTCCAAAGTCAAACAAAAGGGCACCGATCGAGCTAAGCGACCTGGCACCGTGGCTATGTGGCCCATTCGCTCGGCATACAGCTGTTTGCAATCTGCACTGTCTCTTTCACATCCACGTGAGATGAAGCAGCCTTCACTTAGCCTGGGAGACAGGCCAGCAAGAGAAGATATGCACTTAACCCTTCCCAGAACTCTCCCGTTGCCCTTGACATGGTGAAGTGCTTCCCGGGAAGTAGGATGTTTCCCTTAGAGGTGCAGACTAGCACTCAGTGTTTTCTGTCTTAACCACTCAATGCTAGGGGACCAGTACCTCCCCCCACTCCACTCCTGCCTGGACGACCTTACCCCTGACAGTTCCTCAAAGCTGGAGGCCGAGAGAGAGAGAGAGAGAGAGAGAGAGAGAGAGAGAGAGAGAGAGAG
>NW_024412421.1:30000534-30028716 GCF_014898765.1 Herpailurus yagouaroundi
GAGAGAGAGAGAGAGAGAGAGAGAGAGAGAGAGAGAGAGAGAGAGAGAGAGAGAAATTTGGGAAGGAGAATGGTTTCCTTTGATGGCTCTGGTTGGTTCAAACTCTCTTGCACAGAGGGAGGCACAGGATTTTCTAGGACCTATAGAAGGCAGGCATGCTGCTGTGGATAGGGTCCCTTTTCCTATGGTGGCCTTAGCTCTCTCCCCTTTGTTTCCTTAATGTCAAACTTAGCCCAAGTTCGACAGCCCAAGAAATTCTTTGCTGGAGGACGGCGGCGGTGGGGGGGGGGGTGTCTATCGTATCCACTGTGGGATGTCTAGAAGCGTCCCCGGCCTCTGCCCATCAGATGCCAGCAGGGGCTCGCACTCCCAGTTGTGACAACCAGAAATGTCTCCAGGAACTATCAATGTCCCTGGGGGGTAGAGTATCCATCCACTGAGAGGCCCTGCCTTGGAGAGATGCTTGTCCATGGCGGGAGCTCTGGAGCAGGCAGGAGTTATTTAATGCTTCTGGCCTCCTGAGAGCTCTGACCTTGGCCAAACGTCTTACCTTCTGTAGGCCCAGCTTCCTCAGTAGGGAGGAGCCCAGGAAAGGCCCTAGCTTTCAGAGCTGCACTGTGGCCCCGGGGGGCGGGGGGTGCAGGGCAGTCAGCGCCTCACCCGGGCCTGCACTGAGCGCCTCACCCAGGTCTGATGCAAGACCCTCACCGCTGTCACCTGGGATCAGAGCAGGACTGCAGCCCAGAGGACCTGGGGAGCAAGGGCAGTGAAAGCGAGACCCACCCCAATCAAGTGCCGTTGGATTTTTAATGCCCTTTGCCAACGGTAACAACTCTTGAATTTTGGAGGCAGCTGTGTGGTTTGGCAAGCAGAATCAGGATGGATTTGCTTTTTCCTTCCATTCCTGGCTTCAGTGAAATACAGACACTTGCCCTCCCTCTTCACAGCTAGAGCCGAAGGCAGGCAACTCGTGAGTGCTTAGAAATTAATTGCTCTGAGTAGGCGTGTGTGTTAAATACACGGAAGCCTTTCGTAAAATGGGGTTGCTCTTGGTCTGGCTGTGACATTCTCCTGGCTGCTAAATCTTTGGAAAATGCTACATCAGGACCTGGATAGAGTATGAGTGGCTTTAGTCTCCAGACTGACCCAGGTTCAAGTCCTAACACAGCTAATTGTTGAGCGTTCTTGGGCAAGTTCCTTTGCCCTTAGGTACCTCCCGACCCCATCGGTAAATGGATAATGGTACCGACCTCGACATATTGCTCTGCAAATAAAAGGGGGCCATCTGTGAGACCCCCGTGTGTGCGCGTGCACTTGACATCACCGAACGGCAGCCTCATCATTACCATGATTAGTATTAAGGAGCTCTTTATGGGGTGTCTAACGCATACACAAACTCAAAGTAACACTAAATCTCTAATCCAACGTAAGTGCTTTCAGATGCTCAATAACAGATCTTTATGATATCCAGGCAGTTTTCTCTTTGCTTTCTATTACGATATTTGGCGTTACAGGTTCAGTCGTCGGGTCTGAGGGAAACGTGACTTCCACCTCCTTCCAACTGAGACGGTATTCCTCCACACAGCAGAGCGGAACCCCAGGACCCGGGAAGTGGGGTGAGCAAATGGAGCTGAGGCTCTTTATGGGCAGAGCGAGCAAGCCGTGATCCTGGGGCCAGGAACACATATGAGCACAGCCCCTTGCAGCCCACCACATGATCTCCTGTGTACTTTGCCCACATGCCCCCCGTTGCTGAGAGGTATGAAAACCTCCATCTCTCAGAGTGGAAATAGGACCCTGGGGCTTTGACTCTGCTTGAGGTCTCTCTCCTGTCAGTGCCTGGGCCAGCCTGAAAGCAGGGAGCCTTACATCCTGGGGCGGGGGTGGCGGGGGGCTTCCTGTTTTCTCCCTTGTGCATGAGCCCTTAAAGGCATATCGCAGAGGGTGCAGGAAGAGGAGATCATCAGTAGCTGAGAGTATTTTATGGACACAGGAGAAGTAAAATCAAGACCCATAGACACTTCTCACCGCGTCCCTGCTTGCAGTGTTTTTCCCCACTTTCTGCTCCTTCCATAGTCTCCCCCGGAGGCCCCTCCCTCCCCTAAGACCCCCGCCTTGCTTGCATTTTCCTTTAAGTTCACGTTCATCTGTTTTCACTGAATGAAGCGGTTTGTCTTTGGGCCATTATCTCTAGGAAGCTTCTTTCTTGAAAGATGTATTTTTGAGACACACAGAATTCTACATGCCATCTGAATGTTAGCCATGAAATGATTACAAAATGCCTGTGAAACAAGGCCTTCAGAACCGTAAACCAACATCGGCGAATCCTCCTTCCCAAGGCCCCTCTCTTTTCCTCCTCAAGCCACCGCTCCCCTGAATATTATGTTTGTCAGTCTCTTGTTTTTCTTTAAAGTTGTACTTCTTATGCAGGTTTGCCTCAACTGTGTGTGTGTGTGCGCGCACGCGCGTGTGTGTGTGCACACGCACGCACCTTGTTCTCAGCTTTGTAGAAGTGCCACCGTAGGCTACAGAATCTTACTTTCCTTGATTTTTCCTCTTGACATTATGTTGCTAAGATGTTGGTGTCTATAACTATATGTTGTTCATTTTTGCTCTCTACTACGCAGTGTTCTATTCCATTCATTTATTCTTCTGTTGATGGAGAATGGAGGTAATCTTCAGTGACCTGGCTTTTGTGTTGTGGTTTTCCTTTTAGAAATAGGACTATATGAAATTCTTGTATATGTTTCCTGAGGCGCATGAAGAAGAGTTCTTCTGGAGTACGTACCCAGTAGTTGAATGGACAAGGAGTAAAGGGTCTGTAGATCTACCCCTAGGGTGGGCCCTTTGATTATCGAAAGATTCTCATTAGTCTGTTCCAAAGCAGCCGCCCTGTTTCTTTCTGTAGAATTTATTTTTCAGAGGTGAGTTTCCACTTCCTGACTTCCTGACCAATGGCCGCCCAGCCAACGTTCACCTCTCTCTCACTGGCACAGTGGAGGTAGTTTGAGAAGACCCTCGTTGTAATCCTGGTTCTTCCATTTACTAGTAATGACCTTGGGTAAGTAAATCTTGTTCACCTCACAGGTTTGCAATGAGAATCCAAGTAGTTACAGTGAACGGCCATTATGATAGAACAGACTTCAGGATTATGACGTCTGAAGAAATAGAACTAGAAGAATATTCTAGACTTATTAGTATGCTATGGAAGGGCAGGGAAATAGGGGAATCCAAAGGAATCTCTAAGCCTAACCAAAGGCCATTCTCTGTGCATTTTACGATAACCTCATTTGTCATCATTTCTGTATTTCAGATTGTCCTGCATTCAAATATATAGTCACTGGGGTCACTGGAAAGGGGAGAAGACACTCTCACTTAGGGGGATCTTATGAACACCTCCAAAGGAAGGTAGGTAAGTTCATCTTGTTCTTAATTCTTGCTTTTTATTAGAGGTAGGAGAAAGTTGATCTCTACTCTCTTCCCAAACCTCAAAAACTCTACATCTCCTGGTACATGTACACACTTGCACACGTGTGTGCACATGCACATACACACACAGTGTTCTGTGGAAGCCAGTTGCTGTATTGTATATATTTAAATATATATAATATATTTTTATTTAATATATAATGTAATATATAATATATTTTATTTTCTATAAATTACGATGTTTTGACATCTTTAAAAAACTGTTACATTTCGGGAGAAACTGTCCCTCTCTGGACTAACCAGTTTTTAAGGTAGCAAAGGACCAAGAGCATGCCATTGATACACAAACTATTCCAGAGCTGGACCTCCTCTACTTGGCCCATGTGCACCTAGGAGGCAATATTCCTCTACCTTAATCACCCCAGGGCCACCTGCCAGGCAGCTAAGGATGACCCCTGCAGCCCAAAGCCCGCCAAAATTATTCAACTAGCCAACCTTAAGCTGTTTTACCCTGCCCTGCCGTGCCAGTTACCTCAGAAACCCTAATAAAGACCGTGACCTAAAGGCTTCCTTTGCTCTTGTCTTCTACCTCCTGACCACCCAGTGTCTTTCCCATGTGGCCCCTATGTGGTCCCTCCTGTCTCTAGCACCCGTTGATAACTCTGTTTTCCTGAACCTCACTGTGTCTCCTCTGGTAGGTGCACCTGGCTGACCATCACATAAAAGAACATAAAAGCACTGTGATTTAGAATTTATCGGGACCTCACGCCCTTCCGTTGTCACTGAGCACACAGGTTGATGAATGCTGCAGTACCATCTTGAATCTTGAACTCCCTTTGCCTTTGTAATGAATTGGGCTATTCACACTTGTTTTAAATCCACAGAAAGCAACCACTTTCCTCTGTCTAGGAAGAAATATGAGCCCCTTCTAGGGGCAAGAGGAGACAGACTTGTATAGTCCGTGGCAGTTCTTTGTTTTATGGCATGCTAAGTCTTCCTGGGAGGCTCAAGGGCATTTCAGATGGGAGGGCCTTGGCTAATTTATGTCTCGGGTCTCCACATTCAAGATATCTCCCTCTGACCCAAAGCTTCAGCACCTTCACCTATCAAAGGGACATTATAGCAGGTAACTATTAAAAAACATAACAATCATTACAAGTAATTATAGCTTTTACACCTGCTTTGGAGATCCAAGATGAAAGACACTTTGTGAAGGTAGATTTTGTGACAGGTGAGCAATGGAATTAATTAAACAATCTAATGCATAATCACACATGGAATGTTCACTTGCCGCGAGGCTGGGTCATGGAAGCTCCCAGGTCCCTCCCACACGCTGAGGTTCAAGGGCATCTTTCATCTCCCTCGATTCAGCCCATCACACCGAAGGCTCCCTGGGCTCACCCCTCCTCTATAAAATGAGGGCAATACCAGCACCCAGCTCACAGGCCTTTTGCGCACACAAAAGCATTGTGAGTTGATTAGCAGGCTTAGTGGAAAGTGTTTTATTTAAAGCCCTTGTTTTGAATCCTGACTCTTACTTATTAGCTTAGTCCCGAGCAAAATTGCTTAATCTCTCCCGGTCTCATTTCACTCATCTATAAAATGGGACAGTAACAGTACCTAAACCTTGGAGGTGGTCTTGCTGATTAAATAGGTAATAGCCTGATGCCTGACACACACATGAAAGCTAATATGAGTGCACTGCAAGTAACTGGCACTTTCCTGAACACAGTTATGCGACTTTCCCAGGACTGTCTACCACAGTCCTTGTTCTAGGCTGAAGACATATAGTTACCATATACCTGCATACCCCTATAACTAAAACAAGGCTCTTTGGGTAGATAAAACGAGGTGAATGGTTTGTTCACCGGACTTGGAGGGTGTGCTCAGATCTGGTTTAAAACAAAGGCTAAGTGGTAAATAGGAGCTCTATGTATTCTGTACTTAAAAAAAAATAGGCAAGCATCTTCCAGAGAAGATCACAATGAGATAACCGCATATGGTCCATGTGGCTCATTGATTAGAAAAGTAGTTCGTGACATATGAAGATCAGAGCTGGGGGTGGGGGGTGGAGAGAGAAAGAGAATAAAACTGAAGGTAGACGCCTTCAGAACCAGGTGTGGTCTGAGAAGACCCTGTTGCTTACGAGGGAAGCTTCATTTGGCAGAGAAAGCAGCCCCAAGGATTTATTTTTGTCATAACGATTAAGGATTATTCTCAGCAGCTAGTGTAAAATACACCCATAGGGAATAATCTAGCCAGATTCCTCAATATGGTCCTAGGTTACTTACACTAAAAACTCGGGGCATCTAGTCTCCTGTGGAATTGGCCCAGGGACAATCCCAGCCCTACCCCGTAGCAAGTGGAAGAAAATCAGGACACACGGGAAAATGGCAAGAAGAATGAGGTGAATGAATAACAGCCCTACTCTTACATGGAGGACATCCACAGCATCCTAGGGCATGGTCAATGCTCTAAAACTCCCACTTGCAGGCACACCCGGGTTGCAAAGCCATTTTGGCCTTCATATGTCACCTGGTTCTTTCAGCAACCACACAAGGTAGACATTACTACATCCATTTCTTCCTACTTGACCAAAATGGAAACTCAGGCTTGAGGAGGCTAAAAGCCTTTCCCGAGGACGCACGGGTGGCCTCACCTGTTCCTCATAGCCTCAGAGGATTTGTCGTTTCAAGAGCTGAGCAGGTAGACCCAAAGAGAGTCTAGAGACTAGAGGAGTACAGACCCTGCAAATGGGGGTCTTGTGGGGCTGAGTGAGGCAGGGAGGGGGCGGGCACCGTCAGCTGGTCTTGGGCAAGAGACCGGCGGATGAAATTACCTTTGCCTCCCTCGGCCTCACCAGCAGTCACGGCTGTCATGTCCCCGGGGTTCTGCTTGTTAGCGGTCACTCACCGTGCTGCGTGGCTGCAGAGAACGCACTGGAATCTGCAGGCCTGCGGCGGGTTGCCAAGGCCAGGCTCCGGGAGCAGACAAGCAAAGCAGGGCCCGGCGCCTGGGCTCCCGTGTGCACCTTGTGGGCCCCGAAGGAGACCACGGGGTCAGCGAGGCAGGGAGACCTGCAATCCCATAGGCTGGGAGGGGTGGCCCGGCAGGCACCTCGGAACTGAAGGAAGCAGGCCACCAGGTCGCAGACAGCAGGCCCCTTCCATTTCTCACTTTCTATCAGTTCTCAGGGGCTCAGCTGCTCAACACTTTGTACACGCGTTTTGTTTTTTCCACAACTGTCAAATCAAATTGATTTTCAGTCATTTTAACCTGAGTAGGATCAGCAAACCAGGTCCCCCAGGTGAAAAGCTACTTTATCAAAGAAGTCATTTATCCAATTCTTCTGCGATCAGAATAGAATTTTTGAGTGGCTTCGGGTAAATGAATAACCAATTCCGAAGGGTGTTGGCAACAATAATCATAATTACCATTTATGAAGCATGTACTACATTTCTTCACTTTAGATCCCTTTTATACTTTTCCAACAATCCTTTGAGGTAGATAATAGCTCAATTGATGAGTACTTACTTCTAATGCATTCTCTCATTAAATCCTAACTACCCTACGCGGTGTGTGTTATTATCCCAATTATTTAGCAGATGGAACTGAAGCTCCAGAAATGCATGTCACTTGCCCAAAGTCATACAGGCAGCAACAGAGTTGGGTTCTGACTCAGGGCTGGGTGGCCTCAACCCAAACTTTGTGCCTGGGCCCCTTGGACCGGGTCCTCTCTTCCTTATCACCACCTTATCCAAATATGCTTTTGGATTCTGACTCACCTGGGGTAGCAGGTACAGTCAGGTGCTCGTCTTTTGTTGTTGTTTTTTTTTTTTTTTAATTTTTTGATGTTTATTTATTTTTGAGAGAGAGACAGAGCATGAGTGGGAAAGGGGCAGAAAGAGATGGAGACACAGAACCCAAAGCAGGCTCCAGGCTCTGAGCCGTCAGCACAGAGCTCTACACGGGGCTCGAACTCATGAACCGACGCGGGGCTCGAACTCACGAACTGAGAGATCATGACCCGAACTGAAGTCGGACACCGACCGACTGAGCCACCCAGGCACCCCAGGTGCTAGATTTGGAGACAGAGACCTTGTAAAGGTCTGGATAAAAAGACAGTGGGACTAAAATCCCCCAGTGAATGGTAACGATCACGTGAGCCACTGTGTGAGCCATCGAGTCTGGCTCTGCAGCACTCCAGCGGGACCAGCTTCTAAATGGGTGCAGAGGGCATCGGCACAGATACAAATAGAAATGCAAATCCGACCCCTCGATGAATGTATGAAGGTGGCATAGACCCCGGGATATACTTGCATCTGAGTGACTGCCTGCTCTAGCCCTGGGTTATACCCAAGAGACCATTTCCCTCCATTTGTCCCCCTCTTGCCAGGGATGAAATCAGCTTGCCGTTCGGCAGAATGGTCCCACTTCAGCCCTCCCAAGCAGGCGGCCTTCCTGGCAGAGTGTGACGGGCATGACCTCAGACCACCAGGTGTCTTCCCAATCCAGCCACTGAGGTCAGGTCTGAGATGCCAATAAAAATACAAGAGGCACAGTTAAATTTGACTTGGAGATAAACAACGTGCGGTCTTTGAGACTGAACATCTCAACGCCTGTGCCTTCTCCGTGTGCTGGGCATGCCTGTCAGTGGTTAGCTGTTCTCGGCAGACGGCGAGCCCCGCAGGAGGCCCAAATCCCGGACATGCCTGGCACCACCCGCTCTGGGCACTTGGATCTGGTCAGGAAAACGCAAGCATCCCCGAGGAGGACTCGGTGTTGGTCCCCTCCCCCGAGCAGAAGCATCTCTGGGGCTCAGAGACTCAAACACTGGTGCAGATGATGAAAAACAGGTATTTCCCGGGGAAAAGCTTGATGTGAGGGCAAGTACTACCATACTGGGCCTTTCTGGAAGAGGCCGCACCCAGGTGTGTCTTTGCCACGAACCTCCCTTTAGGCCCAGCCAGCGGGAGGTCCCCGGCTCGAAGAGCAGGAACGCTGGCCCCTGCGAAGAGCAGGAACGCTGGCCCCTTGCTCTGGGCACATCCTCTTCTCTCTCCTTCCTTCTTCAGAACATAAGGCAGCCAGTGGGTCTCAACTGGGGCCACGCTTGCCCCCCGGAACACATTTAGCCATGGCTATAGACATTTCGTTGTCACTACTAGGGGAGGAAGGGCATGTGGCCTCCAGTGAGTGGAAGCCGGGGACGCTGTTGGCCTCCTCCAGGAAGCACACCAGACGGCGCCCCACGGCTCCAAATGCCAACAGAGCCGAGGCTGAGCGCCCTTCCCCCGCCATGGACGTTCTGCGAGCGCAGGAGAATTTCCTCGCCTCTGCTGGCCTTAGCATTCTCACCTTTGCAAGGGGAGGTCCGAACGAGGTGGGCATGAGGAGCCGAACACAAGCACCCAACACGACCAAGCTGTACCTCCCACTGTGGGGCCAGCTGCCGTGGCCACCGTGGACGCTCTGAGCTCCCGAGCTGGGAGCCCCTCCATCCCGGTGAAGTGGCTTTGCCTTCCCGGCTGTGAGGGCTCGGGACGCCCAGCCCATGCCCGTCCCCACCCTTCTGGGTCATTCCCCCCGGCCCCATGCTGGCACGGCTGTCAGGATCGGCAGGCCCTCCCCCAAGGGCCTTGCCTGGATCCCGGCACACCTCGCCTCCATTGCCCAAGGACTGGCACCGGATCAAAGAGCTCTGGGTGGAACAACATTTGGCAGCCGGAAGTGGCTCAGCAAAATGGTCCTGGCCTGGGTGCAGTAGAGGGCCCGGCTTCCTAGAGCGTGGTGTGTGGAGCCTCTGTGTTCCCTTAGCACCAGGACCTTAGCACCCCGTTCCCCACCTCCCTCTCCCTCACTCAGATCCTAGGGTCCCGGGGCTGGAGCGCCCGCAGTGGGTCCCGGGCACTGTGAGTTGCGGGCCAGCTTCCCGCCTCCTGCCCTAAAGTAAAACATCAGCGGCCACGGCTACCATCTTGGGCGAGGTTCCGAGCCCTGCGCTTCGTGCAGTATCTCGCCCGATCCTCACCACAACCCTCTGAGGGGCATTTTAATCTCTGCCTCTCAGGCAGTCAGTTGAGCTCTTTGGACTACACGACTTCCTCTTGGCTCACTGAATCCTCACCTGGCATCGCCATGAGGTAGGTCCTAGTCTTATCCCCGCTGACAGCTGGGGAAACTGAGGCACAGAGAGACGAGTGAGTAGCGGACCGGGGATTGAGACCCAGACAGTATGGTTCCAGAGTGGAAGCCCTTAACCATTCTGCATACTGTCTCCCCAAATAAGGAAAAACAGTTTCAGAGGCGTTAATTAACTTCCTTAAGGTCACAAAGCTACGATGTGTCACGGCAAACAGTGAGACCCAGGTCTGTTTATACGGGGCCCCATTCTTATTTATTAAGCAATAATGATATTCTATATAATATAATGTATGAATATATAAAAACGTAATATAATATATACATATATAATTATTTTAAATACATATCTTATATTTATATATCACATATATACAAGGTAACAGTGATAAATGAAAAACAAGTATAAAAATGAAGGAGCTACTTACCTTCTATTCACTTGTTTATGTATTCATCTTTGAGATGGGGAGGATTTTAAAACACACATATGTAGATAGTCTGTGACAACTTCATTACTAGTAAATATACTTAAAACCAACCAGCAGTAACAACCCACGGCTGACTTTATAATACGCAGAATATTCTGAGAACTGGAAAACAGCCCCAGTTGTGGTCCCCAGCGGGCTTGATGAGACAAACTAGCCACGTGAGCATACATTGGTTCTAACTGTAAAAACTCTTCAAGGCACGTAAGTTTTCCATTCCGATAAAGAGAACGAAGCCCAGAAACTTAACCACCAAGGACCTGAAGCTAAGCTGGGTCCCAAGGCCGCCCTGCCTGACCCCAGGACTGTCCTTTACCATTAGCCTATCCTGCCTCTTCCACGAATCCAAAATCTGAGGCAGGCCTTTCGGACGTGGTCAGAGAGATCTGAGGGCAGGTGGCTGAGGCAGCAGGAATGAACGATGGCAAGCCCTGTCCCATATAGAGTGGAAGTTTTCACAGTGGTGCGTGACTTAGCGAGGCGCACAGGGCTTCGTTCAGTTGCAAAATGCCCTACAAACTCCAGCATCTTATCATTCTCCACTGGCGCTCTCTGGCTTGGCAATAAGCGTGTGGCCGTGTGCGGAAGCCTAGCCTGGCGGCTCCACATTTGGATTGCACAAAGCAGCACGAGGCCTGCTGTTGGCTTGGAGGCAGGCGCAGGCCAGCCGCAGTCCCGGGATCTGGAAACCTCCTTTTGCATCCAAGGAGGGGCCGCAGCAGGCCAGAGCTAGACTCCACCTCGAGGGATGTCTGCTTCTTAAGAAGCGCGGTTCATGACTACTGGTGAGCTTGCAGAATAGAAGCCATAAACTGGCAGTGGAGGGGGCTCGGCGGGCAGGGGCGGTGGGCGCACTGTGCAGGACAGCTGCAGGGAAAGGGTGAGCGGAGAGCAGAGACCTCCCCCCCTCGCTCGCCTCCCCTCTTCCCTGTCCTCCCCTCAATGAACCCAGCTCCCCTTCCTGGCGGCTTGGCAGGTGTCTGCCATTCACAGGGTTAAACTGTCCCAGACCTGCCCGTGGAGGCCCCACCTTGCCACTCCCACTTGTCTGCTCCCAGGGCAGCGGTTGAGCAAGAAGCCCCACACGTGAGCTGGCCTGAGGGACACAGCCCAAGAGCCTCCTCGCCCGGGACGCTGGGGCAGCGGGCTAACGGGCAGGTCCGTCACCGGCGCAAGGTGACATGGGTGTGAGGCTCGAGCGCTGGCCCAATCAGATGACCAAAGGCACCAGGTGAGAAGGGGCTTCCGCGGGAAGCAGTGTTTCCTACTGACACTGACCGCCCTGGCAAAGGCCGCTGGGGGCCAAGAGGAGGCGTTTTCTGCAAGCGGCCCCCGCGAAACATCGCCCACGCGGGCCGCACATGACGAGCACCACGGTCTCGCTGAAGCCAGTCCCGCCTCTTCTCACGTGCCAAAGGGAAACGGTAATCCAACAGCCAAAGACGTGGAAAATGTAGGTCCTACTGAAGCCTTCCCCAGGGAAAGGGATAGGGACTCCATCCGGCACCGGAAGGTTTTCCGAATCTCTCTTTTAACACTCTTGGCGGGCCCCCCCCCCAGGTCTGCTCCGAGAATCCGCCCCACAGTGTCTCCCATCACCTGCTTTACGTCGCCACCTGCCCTCACAAACCCTGCAGCTTTCACAGCCGGCTTTGCAAAGCAGAAGGGATAAGCCTTCACAATGCCCCAGTCCAGTTAGCACACCTCAGGTCACAGCAAGCCCTGGAACCCTTACTTCCTCCAACAATATACCCATTGTTTCTTTGCTTGTTTTCTTCATCAGTTAAAAACCTATTGTACATCTTACTTAAACAGGACACGGTATCCACCGACCCAACCTGACTGTAGTCAACATGGTTCCCTCGCTTTGCCTTTCGATCTCACATTCTCCCCCTGCCCCCTCTCTCTCCCACACACACACACACATTATGCAGAAGGTAAAGCCCTACAGCCCATTTCTATGTTCTCCCTCTCTGGACACATTCCCATGCCTGTCTAGTGAGTGCCATTTGGTCTGGGTCCAGGATAGCACCGTGGTTATGAGTGCAGACTTGGAAGCCAGACAGCCTGCCTACGAGCTCCAAATCTGCACGAACGAGCCAGGTGAGCTGGGGCACGTTGCTTACCTTTTCTATGCCTCTGTCAAATGGGGAACATGGTAGCGAATTAAGCGCGGGTGCGAGAGTCAAATGTTAATATACTTAAAGTCCCTGGAACGGAGCCTGGAAAAAAATAAATGCTTAATTAATATGAGCTATTATGATGATCCATAAACAATAAATAGAATAGTTTTATGCACGTGTTTTTAAAAGTTGCTTAAATGGTGTCATAGCACTACACCTACACACACACACACACACACACACACACACACACTCCTTTTGCAACTTGCTCTTCTCACGAACGCTCATTATGTTCAGGCATCCATTTTGATACACACGATGCCTTCATTTTGGTTGCTGAGAGTGGCGTATCATCGTTTTAACTTACATTTCCCTGATTCCTTAGCCTAAAATTTGGAATAAGTAAACAGCCAAAGCAATCTCAAAGATGAGGAACACTGAAAGGAGACACGCCTGATTACAATAATGATATTAGGACTTATTTAGGAGCTTAAACAGCACTGTGTGATGGAACCTTCTATAATCACAGAGACTCTGAACTTCCGCTATTCAAAATGGTAACCACCTGTCAGTCACATATCACTACCGAGCACTGGAAATGTGGCGAGTGTGACCAAGGAATTGACTGTTTACTGTGTGTTTTACGTTAATTTAAATTTAAATAGCCAAATGTGATAGTGACTCCCGGGTCACACAGCCAAGACTTAGAG
The DNA here is from genome assembly GCF_014898765.1 of Herpailurus yagouaroundi. NCBI lineage: Eukaryota > Metazoa > Chordata > Mammalia > Carnivora > Felidae > Herpailurus > Herpailurus yagouaroundi. Next base: position 30,013,423 of record NW_024412421.1, read on the forward strand.
CATGAAAACACTGTGATAAAGTAGGAGAGGTCACTTTATTGGGCGGACCAGTAGGCCAAAGAAACAGAAAAGGGAGCCTAGAGCCAACACCAATGTTTGGTATGTGACCAAGAAAGTATTGTAAGTGAAGAGGGAAATGATGGACATATTTTTTTGCCAAATATTTGGCTTTCCTCCTCTTTGAATTTCCTTTATTTTATCATTTGGCTATTCCTTCCACCATGCATTGAGCTGCCTATCTTTTATTTATTAATATGTCATAATTATTTATATATTTGGATGTACTATAAAAATCGTATTTCTCTTAGCCTGTGAATTTCTAAATTAACACTTGTTGACAAGTTTTACATTAAAAAAATTTCATTTAAGGATTGTGCTTCCTGCGTCTTGTTTAAGAAAGATTTTTCCACTCCAAGGACCTAAAATTAGTCTCCCCTTTTTAAAATGGTGTGTTAAATTTTGCATGTCAAACTAAGATATTTAATCCAACTGAAATTCATTATTGGACATTGTGTGAAACAGAGATCTGAGTTAGTCTCCCTCCCTGTTTGGATGCCAATATTCTAGTGTTTTGTATTGAATGTGCCATGCTTTCCACCTGATTTAAAATGGGTTCTCAGCACTTTCATTTTCCCTATAAATTTTAGAATAATTTTGTCCATTTCCATGATAAGCTCTTTAGATATTTTTACTCACATTGTATTAAATGTATAGAATAATTTGAGGGAATTTCCATTGTTCCGTATGGATTTTAGAGCTATTTTTTCAAAACCCCCAAAACTCCACAAATAATAATAAAAACCAATTAAATAAATTCCGTAAAATTGCAGGACACAAAATCAACTTGCAAAAATCAATTGTGTTTCCATACACTAATTACAAACTATCTGATAAGGAAGTTAGGAAACCAACCCCCTTAATAATACTTAGGAATCAACTAAGGAAGTGAAACACTTATACACTGAAAACTACAAAACGCTGATGAAAGAAGTTAAAAAAGACATAAATGGAAAAGACAACCCTTGTTATGGATTCGACTTACTGATATTCAAGAATCTGTACTACCGAAAGTGATCTACGGGTTCAACGCAACCCCTATCAAAATCCAGTGGCATTTCTTACAGAAATAGACTGGATGACATTTTGAAAGAGGAACATAGGGCTCAGCATGTACCTGCAGAGAGGGGGCAGAAATGTGGCAGAGCTTCAAAGCGCTGCCTGTAAACACTACCCTATACCATGTCCCAAATCAACTAGATGGGGCCCAGTACAATTTCCCAATCCAGCAGCAGAGGTTATGTACGTACATAAAACAGAGGCACAATGAAGAAAACCCTCCCATGAACATCAAAGGAGCAGAAGGCGACTTCTGGATGGCTCAAGTCTTCTCGGGCAGCTGGCTCTTAGTTGAGAGCTGGTGGAAAGGAATTCTTTCACCTGCCCCATCACATCTCATCGTGCTACCTATATGTGCTATGCGGATGACCTCCAGGGCTCAGGAGCACTAGCGCCCATGAAATAAATAGCAATTGTGCCCGAAACACCAACACCAACCCAGGCACGCGACCCCATTGCCAAGGACACCCAACATCCAGATGGGAGTTTTGGCAATGGCTCTAGTGGCACTCTAGAGAGGCCAGAGGAAGGCAAACTTGGAAGCAGAAAGCACCACTGCAAAGTGAAATAGGTCAGACAGAGACAGATAAATACTGTGAGGTCTCACTTAGATATGGAAATAGCAAACTCAGAGACACAGTAGAAATATGGTTGCCAGGGGGCTGGGGGTGGGAGAAATGGGGAGATGTGGTCAAAGAACATAAACTTCCACTTACAAGGGGAGTAAATCCTGGGCATTTAATGGACAGCACGTCACTACAGTTGACAGCTATCTGTGCTCACCAAGGATATGGTACTAACTCTCTGTGGCAAGCATTTCAAAACATGTGACTCTATCAAAATCACCATACCCCTTGCGCTTGCACGATGTTACCCGTCAGTCATATCTCAATAAAGCTGGGGGGACAGAGGAGAAAAGCATGAAGCAGACAGGGAGAATGCTCAATCAGAGAACTTCCTCCAGCTTACAGGCTCTCTTGGTACTTGAATACACTGTGGACTGTTTTGCTTGGTTTTGTTATTTTGCACCTACCCTTGATTCTGTACCTACTGTTCCTTCTAATGGAGCTCTTTTTTTTTTTTTTTTTTACTTGGTGAGCTCCCCGTAATCATCCAGGAATTTTCTCAGCCCTCCACTCTTCCAGAAAGCTTTCTCTGACATTCCAGTCCATAATTTGAGGGAGGGGACTCTGTGTTCAAGACTCTAGAGACTTGTCCCGGACACTGGTCCTGAAATCGCATGCTTGTGGGTGTGTTTTCTTGTGTAGACCATGAATTCTTTGATGGGAGGGTTGTACCTGTCTTATCTGTCTCCCACACTTCTGGAATATAGTGAGTACTCGGCACACATGTGTTGAACGCCCCGAGAAAAGGACTGACTCCACGAGCTGAGAGCCAAGTGTGGTTATGCCACTCAGCTTCTAGCCGGTGCAGGGTCCAGTTCCTTAGCTATATCCCAGGACTCTCTGGGGCAGTAGGAAGTTGATTTCTCATAGCCAGAAAAAAAAAAAAAAACAAACAACAAAAAGCTTCCCTTCATGAAAGAGGGACTAATTCCCTTCAGCAGCAGACACTAAAGAAGATCTCACTGGAGGTGGCATCTATTCTATTTGAACCTGGCTGTAGTTGAGGGGGTGTTATACGCACCAGCCCTTCACATAAGCTCCTCCTGGATGGTGATACTGTCCTTCATCACAAGTTATGTGTGCCAAGAGTTAGGCACACATAACTTCTTCAGTCTAGAATGCCCCCGACTTTGCACTCCACTAACATCCATGCATGCGCACGCACGCACACACACACACACACACACACACACGCACATGTGTACACAAAGTACATTCATGCTCACGTACAGGCCCACACACGTGCACACACATACGTACTTGGCCCCTGTAAGGCCCTCTCCTTCAAATCTCTGTCACTCCTTGTGAAAGCCTTTGTCACTTTTGTCATAGTCTCTCATGGAATGGTGCCCCTTTCATTCAGATTAGTCCAGTTTGGAATTCTATAGCCACTAAGGTGGTTACCTAATGCAAGTCTGTCTTTCCTTCTAGGCCATAAGGTCCATGGGGGCAAAGACTATCTTGGTTGGTTTTTCATCTCCTGGGCTCAGTAGGACATCTAAGTCTTTAAACACTATCAAACGCATACTGAATATTAACAAATGTCTCTTTGTCCTTACTACATTGGAATAGCATCCTCATATTCCTCCCTATATAATCAATAATGCATGAGCCTCAATGGTACAGACACTACCAGCCTCCATTACAGGCAGACGATGATGACGTGGTGGGGATACCACTTCAGAATTTCCTCCTAAGCCAGGTTATGAGGCGCATAAGATCAGCCTCATTAATTTACTGTCACATCTCACTTCACACCTCAACTGGGAGTACTGAGCCTAATCAACCACCTAGGTTTGCAGAATTGGCCAAATGCCCTTGAATCATGTCCAAAACAGAATCCGGTCCCTCAGATGACAGTGGCATGTGCATTGGCCCGAGGATCTCAGCAGATGGTCAGATTTGCTCACGGGGACTGTGACCCTCCTATCCCAGCCCCAGACTTCAGCACAGAGCCAGGTACTGCAAAAGCACATGGGTTCCTGGCCTCCCTTCTCCCTCTGACCCATCATCCCACTTGGGGTTGGGTCATGTGTGGCCAACAGAACATGATCAGACCTGACTATGTACCAGTTCAAGCCAAGGGCTGGGTCATGTTTGACCAACGGAACGTGATCGGACATGACTATGTACCAGTTCAAGCCAAGGCAGTAAGAGGTTCTGCATGTTTGTTCTCATCTTTCTTGATCTCCTGTCTTCCACAATGGGAAGAACATTCCCCAGGTGTTGTCCCTACAGCTTGGGTCTGAAACTCAGAGGCGTGTGGAGCCTCTGGCCAAAGCCAGCTAAGCCACAGCAGGAGCAGACCTGGCAGCAAGAAACAAAAAATGCCTATGGCTCTAAGCCACTCAGATTTGGGAGTTTGTTCTTGACATCACTGCAGTTAAAACTTCTGGCAGTGACCCCCATTTAGAATCATGAGTCTCATCCAGGTGTATTTTGAAGGGTGCAATGCTCATTTAGATGGACAGGTTGTGATATTATTTACAAATCAGTCATACGGCTGAATACGTGTATTTCTAACGTGGCTGTAGTAAACTCTTCACCTTGGCCAACAGCCGTAGCTAAATCTTGGGACCTTTCTGGAAAGCTGGTGGTTTATCATCTACACATCCACACATGTTGAGCTCAAACCAGTGAGTATCATGAATGCTGTTTCAGGGGGAAATATGAGGAACTTACCTCATAATATAAGGCTTTGGTCAGGTTTCTCATATCAGAGTAAAACACTCAGAATGAATTAAGTTTTACCCTCTAAAAGGCAATTACAAAAAGAAAAAAAAAGTCCAAAGAAACCCTTTTAATGCCTATAATTTTCCTAGTACTTACATGTCCCATTAAGAAGAAAAATGACATTAAAATAATTTTAAAGGTTTTGGCTTAAGCCCATCGAAATAAGGAAATTACCCTGCTTAGAATCAAGTTCTCATTATTTTGGCCCAGCCTACATTAAGGATGGACCCCTGTGGAGATGTGGTCAGGTGACTGGGTTCCAGCTGAGAATGGCCACGCTGAAATTAATATGGCGCCAACCTTCTCATAATGGGTCCTATGTGGCTCCTTGGCCTGGTTGTCTCTCAAGGGCTGTTGAGATGGAAATCTGCCAAGTTTCTTCCTGTAGCCAGTCAATTTGGGGTCTGTCCCTGTGTGGTTTCCCGATGCCCATTCTGGCCTTATAAGATTTTTTTGTTCTCCTTTACATAAATGTATAGATTCCTAGCGAAGCTATATGCAGCTGCTCAATGTGAGGTTTTGTAGTAACTCTTTCATCCTTCACTTCTCACTGTCTCCCATTTTTCTCCCTGGTTTTAGTCGGATTTAACCACTGTTAAGAGGTAGGCAATGGAATACAAACAGAAGAATGGATAAAGATGTGATATACACACACAATGGAATAATATCCAGCCATAAAAAGAAATGAAATCTTGCCATTTGTGACAACATGGATGGAACTTGAGGACATTGTGCTAAATGAAGTAAGTCAGACAAAGAAATATAAATATTGTATGATTTCACTTATATGTGGGATCTAAAAACAAAAAAAAACAATTAAAAATGAGCTCATGGGTACAGAGAACAGGTTGGTGGCTGCCAGAATTGGGGGGTGCAGGGTGGGTGAAATGGGTGAAGGGATCGATGAAAAGGTACGAACTTCCAGTTATAAAATGGATAAGCCACGGGGATGGAATATACAGAGCAAGGACTATAGTTAATAATACTATCTGCATATTTGAAACTTGCTAACAGATCTTAGTTCTCATCATAAGAAAATAGTTTTGTAACTACATACGGTGAAGGATATTGACTGGATTTGTCGTGGTGATCATTGGGCAACATATACAATATCGAATCATCAGGTGGCACACCCGAAACAAATACGATGTTTTAGGTCAGTTATACCTCAATTAGAAAAATCGTGATTCAGGTACAAATAAAGAGCCATTGTGGGCACACCCACCAAGACATCAAAAGAAAAAAAGAGGGAGGTACATATTGGAATCTTTTGGTGGGCTATTACCTGGTAAAGTGATAAGATCTTTTAACCTGTTAAAGTAACAAGCTGTTGAGAGAGAAACCTGGTAATTCAGTTCCTGTGATTTCATTTACTCCATGGTGTCCCTCCTGTCATGCAGCTGTTTCACCTAGAAGGAGGTGCAGGAATAAGGCACCAACATGTTACTGGCTGCCTGTCAGGCAGCTGTCAAGTGGTAACGATTTTCAATCACTGCCAAGCAGGTTCTAGATTTGAACCAGTGACCTAGGAAGAAAGTCTCCATAGCCCATTACCAAATTATTCCCTGAGACCTTTGCTTCCCTGACTAACACCCCTTCCAATAAAACTCCATTTTTGTCACCGAATCTGTCAACATGCCTACAAATCCCTGAAGGGTGAAATTAATTTGAACTACAGAGTTGGACAAACAAGATCAAAAGTAAGTTCTTTGGAAACAGAAGCCAATATTTCAGACATCAATCCATTTGGAAAAATAGCTCTGGTTTCCCTCTTGGAGCTTGAGTGGGGTGTCTGGGTAATAAACAAAGACATTGTTATATAGTTTACTACATGGCAAATCCTAACTGTTCCAAATTCTAAATTTTTATGGCTTCAAGTAGATGAATCCTGCATGCCCATGGCCAAAACTCTTGGAGATTAAAAGCTGGACCCCTTTTTCACTTTTTTTTTTCTGTCAACCATGGGCCCACTGTCAGTAGCTGAAGCTTCCTGTGGTAGGAAATAGATTATCTCATATGTTTTTATCCCACTAACATCTGCACGCTTCAAACGTTGCTGGAAATCCAACATATTTTCTTAAACTTTGATAATATTTGTTGTGAAACAGCCCAGAGAATAACTAGATATTACATGAGGCTAATCTGAGAACCTTCTTTTAACTTGAAGGCAGGGAGTTGTGGTAGAGAGTGAGGGAGTCTGTTTATTCTTGTCATGAGTTGATGATCATGTCTGAACCCCTTTAACCTGGGCCCAATTCCTGGTGTTGATTTTATGAGGCTTTATATACACACAGAAGGTACATATGTGTTTATCTAGGCCTAAAAGGTATCCACGTTTTATCACAGAACATACTTCAGCCTTGCCTGGAGGTCAGAGAGGCAGAGGTGAGGGGTGGATTTCAGAAAATAGACAGATATAAGCCCACAAAATACTACCTTGAAGTGTCAGAGTTAAAAAAAAAAATATGTGAGTTCCGTTCATCTATTAGACAAATCTGTATTTACCACCTGCTCTGTGGGGGAAGTGTGCTCTACAGTCAAAGGCCTGGGCTCAGATTTTGGCTTTCCTTTGCCAACTGTGTGACCGCAGGCCGGTAACTGAGGCTTTCCGACTCCCCGTTTCCTCGGGTGTGAAGCATGAACCATAACGCCTTTGACATGGGGTAGCTGAGCGGGTTAAATGAGGGGTATGATGGACCTGCTCTGGTAACTGCCACAGGACAGGCACGTAGTACCTGGCTATTGCTGTATCCTCAGTGCACCATTGTAATTACCACATTCACACTTCCCCAGGACACAGCCTTTTGAGTTACGGGAGACTCTGCAGGTGGCCAGTCAAGCTGAGGGATTTGAGCTGTAAATGTTTCTGATTCCCTGCCTGAGGGCCTTCTCTGGACATTCGAGGGCACATCAGAAGTGCCAGGGAGTTAACACTCTGGGAACAGCCATGACAGATGGGAGTTACAGCATAACCACCCCCTGGATTCCTGGCTGGGTGTCTTCCACAGTCTCACAGACATCTGCAGTTGGACTGAGCCCCAACTGCCCACACCAGTAACCTCCCCACTCATGCACCCTACCGTGGCCTTCTCACCTCCCCTTCGAATTTGCTGCCTTCCTTACCAGTGCCTTGACACCAGTTCCCAAATAAACCATCTGCACTCAAGCTTTTATACCCAGCTCTACTTTCAGCTCTACCTAAACCACTTTAGGCAAGTCCCGAAATGACCCTCAAGCTCACAACCTCGGGTCGCCTTACAGGAATCAACTGGATCCCAAACAGCATTGACAGTTCAGACGGTCTGACCTTGTGCCCTCAGGTTTGGGCTCATGTTTGAAAGCACTTTGTTTCCTTCCCTAATAAATCTGATACATATGGCTTGTCCTGGCCACAGAGTTCTCTTCGTGGGCAGCTATTCCAGAGAAGATGTCACTATCTTTATGAGGGGAACCTACCCTTGACACTCCAAAATCTACTTAACATACACAACCCATGAGACCATCTCCCACATACCCTCAAAACCTGGTGAAAATCCATCCAGGCATTCCACATAGTGTAATGGCAGGCACTTAATTTATTAATAGGAACAAACTATCTAATAGAAACCCTCTTCTGTATACATACAGCATATACAGAATACAATGATTTTCCAAGTATTTTTCTCTTGCATACACCTAGGCAGAAGAAACAAAATAATGACCCAGAAAGAGAAAATGAATGGAGTTAATTAGGTTTATAATTTAAGATGAGTGAATTTAATGATGCATAAGTTAGAAATATGTGACAGACCAAGCCTGGCACTTTCTCTAATGTCATTGCTAAAGAAATGTATTCCAATGACCTCACAGTTTTTATTTGAAAATAATTATTGCTCTTTGCATGTATAATTGTGATCTGGGCAATTAGAACATAGATTCTCCCTTGGTCTCTCCTCGGGGCTTGGTAGTGTAACCGGGGAAACAGTTTTGACCAAAGTGATGTCCAGAAATAGTGCACTGACATAGCACCTTGGTTTTAGTTCAGTTCTGCATCGGAGGTCCAGACCTTGGTTTGCACACCAACTCTGCCACGATGCAACCTGGACAAACCTGGAGGTGACCTCACCTACCTTAGCTCCCGTCCCTGTCAACAAAGAGGGAGACTGACTTCATAGACAGTCCTGAATTTCAATGAGATAAAGTGGATATAATCACTTTTTAAACTGCGTACACACTAGATAGAAGTCAGTTAATGTTTTTGTTATCTCAACCGATCTTTACAATTGCTCTGTAAGCTAGAGAGGGAGATTAGTGTTTCCTTTTCACAGATGAGAAACTGGGAATTACAAAGTTTAACTCGATTTGGCCAGTAAATGGCAGAAGCCAGACTAGCACCTCTGGTCCCCCAGTTCTGAGATGAATCGTCTTTCCTCTGCCACAGTGATTTGGGAGCTTTTCCAAACGCTAGACTCAAGCTGAGGGTGGGGGTGGGAGATGTTAAAAAAATGAAGATTACCATTCTGTTCTCCCTACCCTAATCCCATCCCAAAGATACTGACTTAAAGGGTCTGAAATTGTTAAAAACTCTTCATTTTTAATAACACTTCAGATCATTCTTTTTTAAGCTTATTTATTTATTTCTAGAGAGAGAAAGAGAGCATGAGAGAGCACATGCGAATGGGAGAAGGGCAGGGAGTGAGGGAGACAGAGAATCCCAAACAGGCTTCATGTTGTCAGTACAGAGCCCGACTTGGGGCTTGAACTCACCAACTGTGAGATCATGACATGAGCCAAAATCAAGAGTTGAATGCTTAGCTCACTGAGCCACCCAGGTACTCCATACACTTCAGATCATTCTGGTGCAGCAAGTCCAGGGACCACATTTCCAGAGGACTCCGCTGTTACATGTTGTCTATCAGGATTAAGTTCAGTAAGGACAACCCTTCGGATTAAAGGAATTTCCTATCTGCTGGTGTGAGGGAATTTGGGTAAGTTGTCATTACTTGCATTTTTAATAGGTATAAGCCACTGTGCTAAATGTTTTATGTGCATTATCTAAATGGATCCTGACAAAACCCTTGTGTCCTGGAGTGCACAACTCAATGAGGTCAGTAGCATCACCCTTCCGGTTTTATTGTGAAACATCTCATCTCAGAGAGACTAGGTTTTCCAACAGTTCTCTCTACAATAAATAGCAAAGGAAAGACTAGAAGTCAGGTATGTTTGACTTCAAATCCATGCAATTGGCCATTTTATGCCATAAGGAACAAATAAATAAACGAGGGGAAAGAATTCTGCACAAACTGAGTCTCTAATTCTGAGAGAGTTACACCATGGTTGAACAAACAGAGAGCAAGTTACGGCTCACTCTCCGTGCAGTCTGGAAGCCTGGTTTATTCCAATACGGAACCGTTGCAGGGGCCTAGTTCCCAGGTATCAGATCTCAAGAGTGAGGTGGTGTATCAGTTATCTATCTATCTATTGCTGAATAACAAACTACCCCACAGGTAGCAATTTAAGACAACAAACACATATTATCTCATAGCAGGAGTTTGAGAGCAGCTTGGCTGGGTGGTTTTAGTCCAAGATCTCTCCCGAGGCTGCAGTCAGCTGTGGGCTGGGGCTGCAATCATCCTGAAGGCTTGAAAAAGGCTGGAGAATCTGCTTCCAACACAGCCTATCACACAGGGGTTCGGAGGCCTCGGTTCCCCACCCGGAGGTGGCCTACACAGGGCTGCCTGGGTATCCTCATGACATGGCAGCTGCCTTCCTCTACAGCAAGTTGCCCACTACAGAGATCAAACCAGAAGCCACAGTGCCCTTTCATGGCCCAGTCTCCGAACATGCTTACGATCACTTCTGATTCATTCTACTATGTACACGTGAATCACTAACTTAAGTTCATACGCATGGGAAGAGAACAAGGTTCTACTGCTTGAAAGGAAGAATATCTAGGCATCGGTGAACACATTTTCAAAACCACTAAAGGTGGGATAGACTGGGATAGCTTTATAATCTCCTCCTATCCTTCTGTGCCAAGTCAATTTTCTTGGAGACTATTTTCTCTCCTTGTATCCATCTGTCCATTCACCCATCCATCTATCTGCCCATTCACCCATCCATCCATCGACTGATTCATTCATCTGTCCATCCACCCATCTATATCCGTGCAATGAACTCTATCTAAATTCCAGAAGGAATACCAAAAGAGTGGCCCTTTGCGGTTAGGAACTTATCATTATTGAGAAGGAGGGTGATTGTCACGGTCAAAAATCACATAAGACAATCTGTATTAAGTATTTTACACAAGGGATAGATTCAATGTACCGGGTTTGGTGACAATGAGATTTCTTTCAACTTGAAGAGTGGGAAGATTTCAAACATTTTGCCCTGTGTAAACCCCAAACACACGCCCTGACAAAGGCAAAAAAGTTAAGCTCGTTTTGTACGTAAAACTCTCAATAGCTGGATAGAACATGATCTTGCTTACTCTTCTCTCTGGGGTCTGTTACTAATTGGTGAAAAATTCTCTCTACCTTTGCAGACTAGAGACACGCTTGGGGGAGAACATCCTGCCTGAGCTGTGAAACACTTTGGGTCCTGAGAATTCACCAGCAGCTGCAAGCCCCTGTTGGATGCTACCTTTGCGACCTCTGTGCCTTGGGGACTTTGGGGGGATTCTCACTGGTGAAAGAGACTAGGCGTACCAAAATACCGAACTTCGGAAGCCTCACAACCCGAGCGTTTCTTTGCGCTGTTTTGTCACGTACTCCTTTTGTGACAAAAAAGTTAAGAGTCTGCCCAGCCCGTTAGTGGAGGATCCATCCCCGTATGTCTCTCTAAGATACGACAATGGGGATCACGTGGAATGGGATTTGGCAAATGCAAGACACAGCTCGGGTCCCATGTTGTAATGGAGGTCAAACTGCACCTCCAGACACAAGACCACTTCCTCTCTCTGCTGAGCCACTCACTTCTTTCTCAAACCACAACACAGAACTTAGTGCACCTGGCTGTCTTCAGCATGATCGCAATTCGTTATAGGTCTGTCTGTCTCTTCCAGGCTGCAGGCTTCTCGAGGCCAGGGCTGAGTATGACGTCACTCTGTCCTATGCTCATTGGTCTACAGAACTAGTCCGGTTTAGCCCAGGGTAAGTGGCATAGACATGCACAATGTCCCAGGAGGCAGAACCAGTTAAAGGGGAGAGAGGGAGAGAGAGGGAGACAGAGGGAGGGAGAGAGAGGGAGGGAGAGAGAGAGGGAGAGGGAGGGAGAGGGAGGGAGAGAGAGGGAGAGAGAGGGAGGGGGGAGAGAGGGAGAGGGAGGGAGACAAAGGGAGAGGGACAGAGAGAAACGAGACAGAGAGAGGGAGAAGGGAAGAGAGGGAGGAAGGAAAAGACAAAATTCTTTATACCCTTGGTACCTTCTAGTAGGACTCTTACTAATATGGCTCTCTCATCATCTGTTTATTTCCTCATCACACCCTATACATCCCTCACCATAAACGGTTCCTCATGTGTTGGCCACCTGACCCAGCAGATTATCAAAGGCCATTTGTTGAATGACTGATTCAGTGGCAAGTGACTACATGAATGAGGTAGCTCTAAAATTTTCCTTCACGGTAGAATCGGACCCTTCTTGTGAGGTCTAAGAGTCTGGCCTAGGAGCAGGGTCCGAGCCGGGTGCCGGGGAAAGACTTGTTCATCCTTCGACCAGCTGTTGCGTGAGGTTGTGGCAAAGTCAGCTCCATGATCAAACGGATCTTAGAGTCTGCGGGGGAAGGGGGACACTGGCAGGTACCAAATCCTTACCCAGGTGAATTTATAGTTATAGACAAAGGCACTAAGAGAAAAGAGCTCCGGCTCTTTGTCACGTGTGCATATAACCCAGTGGTTAACAAGGGTGCTGTGCAGAAGGGAGGAGGTGGGGAGGCGGGAGACAGAACAGCATCCGGGCGGAGAGAAAGGCATGTGCAAAGGCCCAGGGCATGAGGAGCATGGCACGTCTGTGGAACTAAGACAAGCGGATCAGCTGGGGCACGGAGAAGCGAGGGAGCTCGGCTGGAGGGCCAGCACCTGGAGCGTGTCTGAGTCAAATGTGAGGAGCTTGTCCTCCTCCGAAAAGGTAATCAGAGATCATAAAGCACTAGACCTCCAACGTAGCACAGGAGACAGAAAGCTAAGTTTTTATTAAAAAAATTTTTCTAGGGGCGCCTAGGTGGCTCAGTCGGTTAAGCGTCCGACTTCAGCTCAGGTCACTATCTCGCGGTCTGTGAGTTCGAGCCCCGCATCGGGCTCTGGCCTGATGGCTCGGAGCCTGGAGCCTGCTTCCGATTCTGTGTCTCCCTCTCTCTCTGCCCCTCCCCTGTTCATGCTCTGTCTCTCTCTGTCCCAAAAATAAATAAACGTTAAAAAATATAAAATAAAATAAATTTTTTTTTCTAATGTTTATTCAGTTTTGAGAGACAGAGAAAGACAAAGCGTGAGCAAGGGAGGGGCAGAGAGAAAGGGAGACACAGAATCCGAAGCAGGCTCCAGGCTCTGAGCTGTCAGCACAGAGCCCGACGCGGGCCTCGAACTCAGGAACCGTGAGATCATGACCTGAGCCGAAGTCGGATGCTCAACCGACTGAGCCACTCAGGTGCCGCGAACGCTATAAGCTTTTAACCAGAGTAAAGTATGTTATGGCAGGAGCACCTCGGTGGCTCAGTTGAGCGTCCTACTTCGGTTCGGGTCATGATCTTGCAGTTCACGGGTTCGAGCCCCGCATCGGGCTCTGTGCTGACAGCTCGGAGCCTGGAGCCTGCTTCGGATTCTGTGTTTCCCTCTCTCTCGGCCTCTCCCCTGCTCTGTCTCTCAAAAAAACAAATAAATAAACATTAAAAAATTTTTTCTTTAAGTATGTGATTGCGGAAGAATTGCCTGGTGACAGGAAAGGGCACAGCAGGGGTCTTAGCCACTCAATCCACGTGATGTCACCGCGGGCAAAGTGTCACTAACCTCTTACACTTTCATGAAGGTCCTGGAGTGCTGGGTCTATTATTTCATGGTCGCATCCCTGACGGCTTCCTCTCCCACAACCGTGTGGAAGAAAGCCCTCCTGTTTTCTAGAATGGTTTTGTCCTCACCTGCAGCTTCTAAGTTTGTCTGGTCTGGCATCTCATCTCTTGACTCAGCCGTGACTCTAACAGTTCTGGTTTGCACATTCCCAGCTTTGGCAAAAGCAGAAGAGCCTAGGTTGAAGCATCTGGCCCGCAGAGGGTACAGACAGTCACAGGAGAACTTTAGAAGTTCTTGGTTCGAGGGGCATCTCAGCTCGGAAGGCTATCAGCCTCCGGAAATTTGAGCTTAAAAAAAAAAAATCTGTTTGTTTGTATATGGGCTGATTTGTTTTTCTTGTACGTAAATAAATGTGCCTGTGCTGTGCCATAACCCTCTGAGCAAAGGTTGCAAGTCAGGAAGATTTGGAGCTTGTAACATTGAATTCTTTAAAACGAAAATAATAAAAGTAGCAATCATAATAAAGAATTGGCTGCCGGCTCCCCCACAGCAGGGCTGTCTCCCCACTTACGAGTGGTTACATTTTGATTTTCCAAGCTTGCTGCAAACGGGTCTGAATCGGACTCGATTTCCCATCATAATTGCTTTCTGCGTGGAGAGGTCTTTTCCAGAACTGTCTGCTGCTGTTTTAATGGGAAGCCTGTCTATTTGTATGTTAATAGTTTCCTCTGTGTTATTGGGTTTGTCGACGGAAAAGCTCAAATCAGATGCTTCACTATTTTCAAGGTTTACTATTAATCTCTGGATTTTTGGGCTAACACGAAGCCATTTCAGCCCCCTCTGTTCTAAGTCCTCCTGATGAAAGTGTGAGGACGGAGGAGTGACAATCACAACGTGCTTTCTGACACGAAGCACAGTCGTACCAATAGGCCCTCGAAGGGCCGGCCCCGGGGAACCCTGGTGCCTGTGCAGCCCCACAGGTGAATGGGGCTAGTGACAGCCGGGCGGCCCGTGCTCACGTCTTCTGGCTTGGCTGAGTATGGTCACCTGTACCAGGTGAAAGAACACTGTAGCCATGCCAAGGCCGTGATGAGTCCCCGGGGGGAAACCAGGACCTCAGGGCTCGAGAGGAACAGGCCAGCCTTTGAATTCAGACTCTGCAGGTGAGTGGCTCTCTAATACACCACCAGCCACAGCCTCTTGAATTTGCAAGTTCCTCACCGTTAAAAAAAAGAAACAGGAGCCCCGGTCCGAAAAGACATGCCCGTCCCTATGTTTAGAGCAGCGTTATTTACAATAGCCAAGATACGGAAAGCAACACAAGTGCCCATCGGTAGGTGAATGGATAAAGACGACGGGGTATGCGTCCCCAGTGGAATATTACTCAGCCATAAAGAAGCATGACATCTTGCCATTTGGGACGGCACGGGGGACAGAGAGGGTATTCTGCTGAGTGAAACGAGTCAGAGAGAGAAAGACAAATACCATATGATTTCACTTATATGTGGAATCTAACCAAACAAAACAAACAGAAAGGGGCAACAGACCCATAAATACAGAAAACAAACCGATGACCGCCAGAGGGAAGGTGGGCACGGCGATGGGTGAAACGGACGAAGGACAGTGGGAGGTACAGGCTTCCCGTTACGGAATGAATAAGTCACGGGGGTGAAAGGGACAGCGTGGGGAATATAGTCGATGGTACTGTAATCGTGTGGTACGGGGACAGATGGGAGCTACACTTGGGGTGAGCCCAGCATAATGCATACAGTTGTAGAATCACTGTGTTGTACCCCTGAAGCGTATATAACATGGCATGTCAACTATAATGAAAAAAAAAA
>NW_024412421.1:30029116-30064294 GCF_014898765.1 Herpailurus yagouaroundi
TCCCTCTCTCTCGGCCTCTCCCCTGCTCTGTCTCTCAAAAAAACAAATAAATAAACATTAAAAAATTTTTTCTTTAAGTATGTGATTGCGGAAGAATTGCCTGGTGACAGGAAAGGGCACAGCAGGGGTCTTAGCCACTCAATCCACGTGATGTCACCGCGGGCAAAGTGTCACTAACCTCTTACACTTTCATGAAGGTCCTGGAGTGCTGGGTCTATTATTTCATGGTCGCATCCCTGACGGCTTCCTCTCCCACAACCGTGTGGAAGAAAGCCCTCCTGTTTTCTAGAATGGTTTTGTCCTCACCTGCAGCTTCTAAGTTTGTCTGGTCTGGCATCTCATCTCTTGACTCAGCCGTGACTCTAACAGTTCTGGTTTGCACATTCCCAGCTTTGGCAAAAGCAGAAGAGCCTAGGTTGAAGCATCTGGCCCGCAGAGGGTACAGACAGTCACAGGAGAACTTTAGAAGTTCTTGGTTCGAGGGGCATCTCAGCTCGGAAGGCTATCAGCCTCCGGAAATTTGAGCTTAAAAAAAAAAAATCTGTTTGTTTGTATATGGGCTGATTTGTTTTTCTAGTACGTAAATAAATGTGCCTGTGCTGTGCCATAACCCTCTGAGCAAAGGTTGCAAGTCAGGAAGATTTGGAGCTTGTAACATTGAATTCTTTAAAACGAAAATAATAAAAGTAGCAATCATAATAAAGAATTGGCTGCCGGCTCCCCCACAGCAGGGCTGTCTCCCCACTTACGAGTGGTTACATTTTGATTTTCCAAGCTTGCTGCAAACGGGCCTGAATCGGACTCGATTTCCCATCATAATTGCTTTCTGCGTGGAGAGGTCTTTTCCAGAACTGTCGGCTGCTGTTTTAATGGGAAGCCTGTCTATTTGTATGTTAATAGTTTCCTCTGTGTTATTGGGTTTGTCGACGGAAAAGCTCAAATCAGATGCTTCACTATTTTCAAGGTTTACTATTAATCTCTGGATTTTTGGGCTAACACGAAGCCATTTCAGCCCCCTCTGTTCTAAGTCCTCCTGATGAAAGCGTGAGGACGGAGGAGTGACAATCACAACGTGCTTTCTGACACGAAGCACAGTCGTACCAATAGGCCCTCGAAGGGCCGGCCCCGGGGAACCCTGGTGCCTGTGCAGCCCCACAGGTGAATGGGGCTAGTGACAGCCGGGCGGCCCGTGCTCACGTCTTCTGGCTTGGCTGAGTATGGTCACCTGTACCAGGTGAAAGAACACTGTAGCCATGCCAAGGCCGTGATGAGTCCCCGGGGGGAAACCAGGACCTCAGGGCTCGAGAGGAACAGGCCAGCCTTTGAATTCAGACTCTGCAGGTGAGTGGCTCTCTAATACACCGCCAGCCACAGCCTCTTGAATTTGCAAGTTCCTCACCGTTAAAAAAAAGAAACAGGAGCCCCGGTCCGAAAAGACATGCCCGTCCCTATGTTTAGAGCAGCGTTATTTACAATAGCCAAGATACGGAAAGCAACACAAGTGCCCATCGGTAGGTGAATGGATAAAGACGACGGGGTATGCGTCCCCAGTGGAATATTACTCAGCCATAAAGAAGCATGACATCTTGCCATTTGGGACGGCACGGGGGACAGAGAGGGTATTCTGCTGAGTGAAACGAGTCAGAGAGAGAAAGACAAATACCATATGGTTTCACTTATATGTGGAATCTAACCAAACAAAACAAACAGAAAGGGGCAACAGACCCATAAATACAGAAAACAAACCGATGACCGCCAGAGGGAAGGTGGGCACGGCGATGGGTGAAACGGACGAAGGACAGTGGGAGGTACAGGCTTCCCGTTACGGAATGAATAAGTCACGGGGGTGAAAGGGACAGCGTGGGGAATATAGTCGATGGTACTGTAATCGTGTGGTACGGGGACAGATGGGAGCTACACTTGGGGTGAGCCCAGCATAATGCATACAGTTGTAGAATCACTGTGTTGTACCCCTGAAGCGTATATAACATGGCATGTCAACTATAATGAAAAAAAAAAAGTGTGGAAAACTGACACAAAACGACCAAAAAGATGAAGAATAAAGAAAAAGACCAGCATTTGCTTGTATTATTTATCTTACTGGTCGTGATGTCTAATTGCATAGCGTCCATGAAGACACCTGATGCCTGGCTATCAGTAGCCCTCTGAGACACGATTGTCCAAACTCAGAACTCAGAATCTGGTCTTTGTAATTCACTCATCCATCGTTTTGTCCATAAGGACAGGGATTTTAATCTCTCTTGCTTCTCCGCAGTGCATAGGATACTCGTGTGCGCACAGTAGGTGCTTAATAAGTAATTCTAGACAAGACGACCGAATGGGGCTCAGCCATCACATACTTATGGTGCACCTGCTCTACCCCAGTACTTAGGTCAAGCACCAGGACCCTAGGAATGAAAATATGTTGGTCTTGTTCCTGAGAGCTCTTGACCGGTGAGGGGTGGTCAGTGGAAGTCACAGAGAACAGAGATATAAAAAAATAGTTACAACAACGTGCACTTTCTTAAGAGTATGGCCTGGGAAGTGGCTGAATCACAATCGCCCAGAGCATGTGTCAAAGATACAGATCCCTCCATGGCAGGAGACTGACGGAATCAAAATGGCTGGGGGACGGGCCCTGGGAAACTCATTTTTTTACCAGAATCCCAGAAGACCCTAACTTGCCCTTTTGTTAGGAAACCCAGCAGACGTGCATCTTGAGGACGGTGTTTGAGTTATTGCAAAGTTTTGTGACAGCTACAGTCGGGGCCCAAGGGACTCAGGGAAGCCCACTTAGGGAGGTGACTTTGGAACTCTGGTTTGAGAGGTAAGTAAGGAAGAGACTGCAGATCGAGAAGGGTCTGAGGATGCCCTGTCAGAGGGGAGGGCACAGACCGGTCCCCACTGTTCCCGAAACAGCCAACAGAGGAGGTCTGAAAGAGAAGGCGAGACAAGTCAGTCCAAGGAATTCGGACTTTATAAAAGGCAAATTTTGCAAGCAGATGACAAAACCAGATTTTTAAAACTGAGGTACAACGGCGTGCAACATGACCTTAATTTCAGGGGTACGACGTCTTGATTCACCATCTGTATACCGTGCAAAACGATCACCATCAGCCTAGCTAACATCCACCATCACAGTTATCAACTTTTTGTTTTTCTCTTGGGACAAGAACTTTTAAGACCTGCTCTCTCAGCAACTTTCAAATGTGCAATGCAGTATTATTCGGATTTGTATTTTTTTTAATAAAGAACAATCCTGTCGATTAATTCAAACATAATTAAAACACTGAATTGACAGAAATTGCAGACAGATGCAGGACTGAGTGTGTTTTGGCAAATGAACCAAGGAGCAAAGAAGGATCCTTTAACAGGACCCACGAGCCTGAAAGTTGCCGGGAAATAAAGGCAAATGGCAGTTGGAGACGATCTATAAATCAACACGAGCAGGAGAATGACCCAGAAGCAGGGAACGGACGGTGAGTTCATTCTGCTAAGCGAAATGAACGTTTTGGTTTTTGTTTTTTTTTTTTCTTTTTTAAAGTACTGTTTGCCTGTTTAGATTCCTTTCGTGTCATACTGCCTCTGAATCCAACTGCTTGTCCGGCTCTCCATATTTTTTCTGGATAAAAACCAGGGCACGAGGTGTGTCGGGCCCATGCTCAGGGTGGGGTGGCCTGGGAAAGGCAGGATTTGGGGAGGAGGGGGTGGGCCTTGGAGTCCGGGATTTGCCAGTCATAGCCCTGTGACTTTGCCCATGTTCTAGACCCTCCCAAAGTCTTAGTTTCATCATGTACTAATGATGTAAATATTAGGTGTGGATAGTAATAACTATTTCCCAGGGCCATTTCAAGGGCTGACTGGTATAAGGAAAAAAAAAAAAAAAAAAACCGCCCGGCCTGCCGGGGGGGGGCTTGGGGAAGGATGGAGAATCATGAGAAACGGTGGCAGTGATACAATCATCATAAAGATAGCATTTCTTTATTCCCTGGGGGGCTGAGCCTGGAATCTTCCCAATCACATTTTTGCTTAGAAGAGTTTGGCTGGGAAATAACCGAAACTGGGAGGTTCCCCTCCCAAAACTTGTGTGCAGAGGGCACCCGCTGTGCTCGGGGCACAGCAGGCAGGGCAAAGGCGCCTTGCTCTGCTGACTCAGCTCACATATCTCCATGGGGTGACCGGTGCCGCCTCCTCCAGGACCCGAGCTGGCTGTCCCGGCCGCTGCCCTTACTGAGAAGGTGGCAGGAGGGGCCGGCCTGGCCCTAGAAGGCCCTTCACTGAGTGACAGCCGGAGCGCCTCGTCTGACTCACCGCTCAGGGCGGGGCACGTTGCTGGGGCATGGGTGTTCCAGGGGAAGGTGGGCCTGTCGTGACAGAGCCCCCAGACTCAGTGCTGAGTCACCCCCTGAGTGTCCTCAGCCCCCACTCCCTGCCTCTCTTCCCTTCTGGACCTGACCGGGCCCATTCTGGGAAGGTATTAGGCAATGGATCGCCTAGAGACCCTGGTGCACCTACAGCCCAGGAAGAGTTAAATAATTATCCCAGGAGTCAAGCAATTGCTTGGCTCAGAGAACCAGTAATACTTAAGTGTTTGCTGTATACGAGACCTTGAATGGGGTTGGAACAGGAGGTGGAGGATGACAGAGAGCGTGGCCAACTCTCTCCTGTGTGCCCGGGGCTGCACCTGGTTTTAAACGGAGGAGTCCTGGGTCCCCCGGAAGCCCCTCTGTCCCTGGCAAACAGGGGAGCTGGCCCCTGAAGGGACAGGGTGGTAGAGAAGACAGGCGTCTGTGCCCAGAGGTGCTGACTGGTGAGGACGTGCTGCTGCCTGACGTTTACGTGCGTGAGTGTTTGCTGTGTGCCTGGCACTGCTCTGTATTCCCTTGTGTAAGCCCCAGAGCGATCCCACGAGGCAGGTCCCATCCGGGTTTGCCAACGAGTAAACTGAGTCACAGGAGGGCCGAGCGACTCTGTGAGGTTGCAGGAGCACTAATGTCAGTGCGTGAATCTTGGCGGTCCGGGTCCAGGCTGAGCCCCATCTGAATTCGTTGCTTGGATCAGTACACACACACACACACACACACACACACACACACACACACACACACACTTAGACACAGACACACACGGGTTCCCCGTGGCACAGGGCTGCAGCAAATGTCATTTCAAAGAAGCCCGGTCTCGCAGTGGAGGACGTTACGGGGATCAGGACCAAAAAGATCCCAGCTCCCGAGCAACCCTTCCTAAAACGCCTCTTCCCTCCGTTCCTTTGCACCTGGTCCACGGCTACTCTGGATCCTTCCCTTTCTAAACTTCCAAAACCTTCTTCCCCTTCTTCCCTTCCTCTCTTTCTCTCTTTCCCTTAAAAAAAAAAAAAAAAAACAAAACCAAAAATCAAAAAGCAAACAAAAAAAAACCCTCCCCGTCTGCCCGCTTCTCCCAGCCCCTCTAGAAGGAGCCCTGCCTGGGGCTGACCACAAAGCAGGCTTCCTTCCCTCCTTCCGGGAGCTTCCCCTCTGGCGTCTTGCCACAGCCCAGGACCCAGGCAGGTGAGACAGAACTTTCCTAGGCAGTCAGATGGGAGGTGTAGGTATGGAGGAGGAAAACGGGGCGCCCCACACATTAAAGCACCCTGTTCCCTCACCTCTGACGCTGCTCCCTCTGCACCCATGGCCGAGCCCCAGACCCACGGCCCATCGCCGTCAGGACCCCCAGAGCCTGGGAAATCCTTCAGACCCCATGTCGGCATCTCTTTTCAAGCCCACGTGCTCGCTCCTGGTGTCTGTGCCATTCTTGCTGGGGTGGGGCTTTCCACAAAATCCCTCAGAGAACATTTAGTGCATTTTGTTTACTTGGTGCATATTTCAAGCTCCTTCCTGGGCCTGCGTTCCCAACCCCCTGGGGGGACAGTGGGTCTGACACGCACTGTTTAATGGTGGGGTCCGCTTCACTCGTGCCACGGGGCTCACACCCAAGTCCAGGGAGCCTGAGACCACTCACAGGGAGATGAGTTCAATAATACCAACATTTTGTGGGGGCGGCTGGGTGGCTCAGTCGGTTCAGCATCCAACTCTTGATCTCGGCTCAGGTCACGATCTCACGGATCGTGGGATTGAGCCGTGCTCCCCTCTGTGCTGACAGCATGGAGCTTGCTTGGGATTCTCTCTCCCTCTCTCGACCCCTCCGCACCTCAATCAACACCTTAACAGGTACAGCCGTAACTGTTAGAGAACACACCCAAGATCAAGGTTGGTTCCTTGGCACACGTGTACTGAATGCCTCCTGGATGCCAGACACACCTCCAGGGGCTGTGGTTACGAAGACACAGAACATGGCCTCGGCCCTTGTGCAGATACGAGCCTAGGTGAAGGGGTGGGCCTGTGGGCAAGAACAAGAACGAAACAATAGGCTCTGGGTGATGACAGTCACCGGGATCGTGGATCACAGGATCCCAGGAGACAGGTGCTGGGAGCAGTTAGCAAACACTTTGTGGGTGCAGAGGATCAGCAGGAGGAATCGGGAATGACAGCCGTGAATTCCACCTGCAGAAGGGACTGTGCTAATGCTTCAGCCCACAGGATGTGCTGTAGATTATTCTGGGCCAGTGCTGTGCTGGTTCACACCCGAGTGTATGAGACAGGCAGTGCCCCGTAACAGACATGGAAGACGGAATGGCACGTGCGATCATGATTATTACCAACAAGTCCAGAGTGTTATGGGATTGTAAAACCAGAGGGTTGGTGCACCCAGGAGATCTCCTAGAACTAGGAACTAAAGCATGAGTGGGTTGTTCACATAGAGAAAAGACACGTGTGAGAGGGAGTTGAGTCCCAGAGAGACAAGGACATGAACAAGTGTGGCACACTGGGCAGGGTGGGTGGAACGTGAGGGAGGGAGGCGGATGGAAAGGTGGACCGGGATGGGGGCCCTTGGCTGAAGAGGCTGTGTGATGCGGCGTTCAGGGGTTTGACTTCATCTCCCGAAGACAGTAGAGAATTAGACAGTAGATGCTATTCTCGCTGTTTTTGTAAAGCCAACAAAAAGGCCAGTTCTTACTTATCAGTGTTATGGGACAGCCTCCCCAACATTTTTACAAAGGCATGAGTTTGCTAAGCAATAAAGAAATGATCACTTTTATTAAATATTTATTAAATACACACTATATGCTGAGAACTGAGAACTGGTCCAAACCCAGGTGACGGGAAGGGGGGCAATGGAGATAGGGTGCCTCCCTCGGGAGCCCACATCCTCGCTGGGAGAGGACACTCGCATCCCAACTGGTATTCAATCCTTTAGTTTAAATTATGCGGGCATCTTGGGGCGCCTGGGTGGCGCAGTCGGTTGAGCGTCCGACTTCAGCCAGGTCACGATCTCGCGGTCCGGGAGTTCGAGCCCCGCGTCGGGCTCTGGGCGGATGGCTCGGAGCCTGGAGCCTGGTTCCGATTCTGTGTCTCCCTCTCTCTCTGCCCCTCCCCCGTTCATGCTCTGTCTCTCTCTGTCCCCAAAATAAATAAACGTTGAAAAAATAAATAAATAAATAAATAAATAAATAAATAAATAAATAAATAAATAAATTATGTGGGCATCCAGAACAGGGTGTGGCCCTGGGAACCATGAGATCTGTTCAGCAGGAAAAGTCTGAAGGCTGAAGGACTCCCGTGAATAAAGGGCCTTGATGCAGAAAGAGCTCAGCTCAGATCTGAAGGTGGGGAAGGCATGGGCCACATAAAGGGGTGGATGCAGGTGCTGTGGGCAGATGGGCGTGACCGACCCCGAAGCAAGGCGTAGAGGTTCAGGGATGCGCTGAGTGGGCTGAAAGCCACCTTCTTCCCCCCGGCTCCTTCTTTCCTTCTTGCCCTCTCCCTCTCTTACTTTGAGAAAACTGTAACCCCCCCGCGCAGTTACAGCAAATAATGCACAGAGATTCCATATATGTGACACCCAGATCTCCCCATCTGACGTCTTCTATAATTCCAGTATAATATCCCGACCAGGAAACTGAGAGTACACTGATGCCCATTTCTTTTTCTTTCTGTTTTTTTTTTTTTTTAAGAAGATGAAACTTCACACATAAATAATAAAAACAGCCACTTCATTATCAAAGAGTCCCAGCATCAAGAGTAACTATTTCACCTCCCTCAGACAAAGCTTCACGTCTCTCTGGGCAAAAGAGCCTATGTGCACACACACGTGTATGCATGTACGTATGTAAGGGTACAGACGCACACATAGACAACTAGATGATTTTTCCAGCCTATTAAATCATCTAACTCAAAATTGGAATTGTTACATTATTAACTAACCGAAGATGACTCTTCTCTCTTTAAGGAAAAAAAAAAACAAAAACAACCCTAGCTTTAAATAAAGTATATGAAATAGGATATTAAGTTATAACTCCTGGGGACGGGAGCTTGTAATAATTATGTTGAACAGCTCCCTTGGTTTTGAGAAGAAAGTGGGCAGGAATATTTTTTCCCCTTTTTATATCACCCCAGTTTGGCCCTGGAACACTCATCATTTTATAACAATTCCATGTGTCATCCCTCCTACCATCATTCTATTAGAGCCTCGCTTCCCTCAGGATTTTTGAAATAGATTTCAGGGAAGGGGAAGTCAATGCAACGCCTTTTCTTCCACACCAATATATTTTGCTCCTTGCTGCAGGTTCACATTCCGAGTAAAGATTGTGTCCCACGATACAGTTAGTCCTATTTTCTGTCAGGAGGAAGAGATCGAAAAGAGGAAGCAAATGGAAATGTGAACCGGGGCGCAGGAAAGCTACAGGGTATTTGTAAGAATCAGAGTAATGTGCCTTTTAATAATGCACAAAGAATGCACACAGACACTCCGACAAGAGCTGGTAGTCACCTGGCTAGGTCCTTTACAAGTAACTTCCCAAACATCTACAACAAAACTACGAACTATGCCTTCCTTATTCATGCCCATTGGCCAGATGGAAATCAAAAACAAAAACACAAAACCAAAACCCAAAACAAAACAAGTCTGAAGGGAAGAAGGCAATTGTTCTGAAAGTCACAGAGAGTAAGAGAAAGACGTCGTGAGTCAAACTCAGGTCGGTGCAACTCAAGACCCGGTGATCTTTCTACCGCATCACCTTGCTGGAGTGCAGCTGATTTTTTTTTTTTTTTTTTTTTTTTGATATAGCATTGCTGAGGACAATCTGAGATAGAATCCGGGGCCTCCAAGGTTGTGTAACTAACTGATAATGAGACTGGCTTGGAGCTCAGATGAGGACCTTTTGGTAACTCTTGATCCTTAAATTGTAACTGCGGATTCTTGTCCTTTCTCCGGTGGCGGAATACCGCATGGGTTTTGAAATAAAAATCGTAATTATAGATCCCCTTGGGCAGTTCCGAGGCCTTCAGGAGAATGGCACCCCCAACCATTCCAAAGTTTTACTCGGAAGAAGGTTAGCCTTGGAAGTTTTCCTCTCTCTTGCCATGGTTTGTGGAATCTGACCCCGGCCCCCGTCCTATGCCTTATCTGCATTTACTTAATCGTTCCTTGCAACAACCCTTCGAGTTCCAAGTTCTAAGTTCTAAGGTTACCTCATGTACACATGAAAAACCTCAGAGGGGTGAGGAACTGACTCGGGGTCCCTCGAAGAAGCAGCTGCACCCCAGGGATGGGAATCCAGGTCAGACTGTGCTAAAAGGAGCTGGCTAATAACTCGGAAGTTAATCATGGCAGAAGACTGTCTTTAGCGTATACTTTTCTAAATAAAATGCCCCCCACACCGGGCCTTCTTCACCTTCTCTGTTTGGATGGCTATCACATAGCCTTTCCAAAGCCCTCTCAAAGAATACAGCACTAGACTTCACTTCATTTATGCCAAGGACATATGCAATGATGCCCCAAACATGCACAGACAATCCTCATCACTCACACATTCCATATTTCCTAGAATTGATTTGTAACCCCAAAACTGGTCCTTGCAGTGTTTTGTGGTCACTCGTGGACAAGTGCGGAGCAGCAAAATATCTGGGTTGCTTGATGCTCGTGTTCCCTTGAGGTAACGAAGGAGATGCCCTGCCTCTGTATGTCAGACTATACTGTAAATAATGTCCTTTTTACAGTCTATTTAGTGCCACATTCTGGTGCTTTTTGTTGGTGAGTTTGCTGTTTAAAATAATGTCCCCGAGACACAGAGCTGGAGTGCTGTCTAGTGGTCCTGAGAGTAAGAACACCGGAATGTGTCTCATGGAGAAAACAGCTGTGTTAAATACGCTTCACTCAGGCATGGGTTATAGTGCTGTTGGCTGTGAGTTCAATGTTACTGAATCAACAGTATGTCTTAAATAACCTGACAGTTATATATTTATCAGTTGATGAAAATGCGACCAGAGGCTTGTAGGAACCTAACCCTGTATCTCCCTTAGGAGCAATGGTTCAGTATTCACGGATTCAGTATTCACGGTGACTTTATACAACATAACTCTCATCGCTACAATACCTATAAAATAAGAAATAACTGAAAACAATCTTTGGATAGGAGGACAATATTAAATGAACGTATCCATACAATGAAGTTATATGAAGCCATGAAAGCTAAGGGGTCAGAAGAATAAAAAATTACCATTATGTAATGCAAATGGAAGGGATGGGAGCAGAGTAGTAAGCTATGTAAATCCCATGGCTCAGAATTTACATAATTGGGACCTAGCTTTAAACGCACACACATGAAACCCAACTTGGAAGGAAAGTTTCATGGTGGTCGCCTTTGTGTAATGTGTTTATGGATGTTATGGAGGGTCTTCTTTATAATTTATAATATTTTTAAGTTAATTATGCTATATATATTTAATTTATAATCGTAACTGATTCAACAATCATAACTGACTCAAAATAGTTTCATCATTTGATAGTCTTCATAAATATGTCCAACCCTTTTGGAATAATATACAGATACATCAAGCACCATAAAGTGCTCATAAACATTGCCCTGGTGATTTGTATTTTAAGGAAATAAGTTAAAATTTGGTTAAAAATGTGGTGCATAAAGACATTTATTACATATATTTTATTCAAGAAACACATCTGAAGCAAATTAGTAGAAATGCCAGCAGCATGAGGTCAGGAACATTGCAACATGAACACAATGAGATACCATGTAGCTATTATGTATCGTGTATTTAAGAAATAGTTAATCAGCACTTACTGCGGGCTAGAGATATAACCGTGAGCAAAAATGATACATTGAGGAACTTCTGTTTCTCCAGAAGGAAGCAGATATTAATCAAAGAAACACACACAAAAAAGTAACACTGCTCTGATCAGTGTTAAGGAGAATGGTCCTTTTGTGATTTAAGAGGGAATAGTGACCAAGTGAGGGAGTGAGGATTCTTAGCTATTTCCTCAAGAAACATGTGAGTGAGCTGAGATGTGTTTATTATGACTCTGAAGACAGATGGATGAAAGATCTATAAATAAAAATAAGACTGGTACTATAATTACAATATGTAAATACACATATGTAGACAGAGATAGGAATTTGCAAAAACAATGGAAGCAGGTCTATTAGGAGAGTGAGATAGCGGGGGGTGATTTTTTTCTTAAAGTGACTGTTAATGTCCTTGTAGTATTTTTACAGTTAAAAATTTTAAATGCAGTCATCTCACATTTTTACTTGACCCAATTATATTTTCACATACTCAAAATTATAAATTTATATTAGAAATA
The DNA here is from genome assembly GCF_014898765.1 of Herpailurus yagouaroundi. Lineage (NCBI taxonomy): Eukaryota > Metazoa > Chordata > Mammalia > Carnivora > Felidae > Herpailurus > Herpailurus yagouaroundi. Next base: position 30,040,817 of record NW_024412421.1, read on the forward strand.
ACATTTAAAAAGAATTTTTTTCAACGTTTATTTATTTTTGGGACAGAGAGAGACAGAGCATGAATGGGGGAGGGGCAGAGAGAGAGGGAGACACAGAATCGGAAACAGGCTCCAGGCTCTGAGCCATCAGCCCAGAGCCCGACGCGGGGCTCGAACTCACGGACCGCGAGATCGTGACCTGGCTGAAGTCGGACGCTTAACCGACTGCGCCACCCAGGCGCCCCTAGAAATAACATTTTAATAGCCGTGCATGGTTTATGTTATTATCTTTCCATATAAATATTCTATCTTAGGGATTCAAATTAATATACGTTCACTATCAGAGCAATTGCTCAGGGTTAAAATGTTCTTTCTTACCCTACTGTCAATCAAATGCTCATAATGATTTTGTGAGTTTTTTTTTTTCAACTCCCCTTTTTCATGGTTTTATTTGCTTTTCATATCAGCGCTAAAGACTGGGAATGTATCAGTGCTATCTAATGAGGTTAAATCCGACTCTATAATATAAATTTCTCTCCGTTAAAATAATCAATCGATTTTATTAAAAAACAGAATAGGAAGAAATACACAACACACTGCTGGTCCAAGGGTAACAGGTTGCTCTGGTCAGCCCCTTGTCTAGAATTTGTGTTTTGTGTTCTGGATCCTTCCCCCCCCCCAGTGGGAGGCAACAGCAGTGGGTAAGACGAAAGGATTGCAAAGGCCATAGAAAACCCACCGGGGTGAGTCTATTCCAGAGATTAGGAAAGAGAGCTCAAGTTCATGTGCACCAAACAGTGCTCCCCTGAGGGGAGCTCAGAGTGGGCACCCCTCACCCCCAAGCATGTGCTGGGTAAATCAATACATTTCCAAAGCCTCGAGAAACTACACTTCTTTGTGAAAACAAGGATACCTGGCAAAGGTTCCATCTAGGTAGCTCCCCTTGCCTAGGTCCTTGGAAAGACAGAAGGCAATGCTAACCATAGTGCTGAGCCTGCACCTACCCCCTGGGACAGTGGAATGTCTACCGAGGGTATGATACAGGGCCACCTACCATGTTTTAATCATCTGCAACAGCTGTAACTTCTAGAGCACTTTAGAGCTCTGAGGCCTTACCAACAACTCAAGACTGAATCAAACTTCCAAGAAAATGAAGAAAAGAGCATGGGTTTATGGCGAACCCTATGAGGGACCATCTCACCATCTCCCGGCCTTGTCTTACTTCTTCTCTCTCTTCTCCCTCTGCCTGCCCCACCTCCTCCTTTTTCTTCCTTCTTCCAACTTGCTCTTCCCCAAATCTGTCTTTATTCTGGATTTTGTTTCACAAGACAAGACCCTTCTTCTGGTCCCTCCTTTCAACCTCGATATTAATCCTTTCTTGGTCCATTTCTTTACTTTTTTTAAAATGTTAATGTTTATTTTTGAGTCACAGAGAGACAGAGCACGAGCGGGGGAGGGGCAGAGAGAGAGGGAGACACAGAATCGGAAACAGGCTCCAGGCTCTGAGCTGTCACCGCAGAGCCCGACGCGGGGCTCGAACCCACGGACCGTGAGATCGTGACCTGAGCCGAAGCCGGACGCTTAACCGACTGAGCCACCCAGGCACCCCCCTTGGTCTGACTCTTTAAATGGGAAAACTGACAACATGGCATTAAAATATTCTCCTTGGTTTTTCAGATCTCCACTTTGAAGAAGGAGCTACTAACCTTCCCTTTAGAAGTGACTGAACTGAGTGTCCCAGAAGTAAGAATGTCGGGGCGCCTGGGTGGCGCAGTCGGTTAAGCGTCCGACTTCAGCCAGGTCACGATCTCGCGGTCCGTGAGTTCGAGCCCCTCGTCAGGCTCTGGGCTGATGGCTCAGAGCCTGGAGCCTGTTTCCGAATCTGTGTCTTCCTCTCTCTCTGCCCCTCCCCCGTTCATGCTCTGTCTCTCTCTGTCCCAAAAATAAATAAACGTTGAAAAAAAAATTTTTTTTTAAAAATAAAAAAAATAAATAAAAAAAAAAGAAGTAAGAATGTAGCCCCAGTCGGGCTGGGCCGGGGGTCAGGGGAAGGCAGAAAGGGACACTAGGTAGGGACTCAAGACCTTTCCCCCTGGATATTTCGGGGCTCCACGTAGGGGTTCTCCCTTAGAGATGTTTTTCCCTGGACACCCTACCTTGAAGGAGGGTCTCTATGGTGTCCTCTCAATTCGTTATCCTGCTGGTTTCCTTTCTGGCACTTTCCACACATAAAACCTAACTTTTGTAGTCAAGTTAAATGTATATCGCATTTGTTTGTTTGTTTGTTTACCTTCTGTCCCTGCCGTCTCTGAGAATGCAAGCTCCAAGAGAGGAGAAGAGACAACAAAATATGCCGGGTCCCATTCAATCCCCAGTTCCCAGAGCAGTTCATGCTGCCTGGGATGTGCTCGATGAACATTTGCTGAATAAACACATGATTACATAAAGAAAACTGACTTTTGGGGTAGAGCCTACGTGGTGCTTGGGTGAAGGGTTCTATGGCTAAAAGACAAACAACGTTTCCTTTTTTTTTTTTTTTTTTTAAAGCAAATACACGACCTGAGACTTAAGGATCTAAGCCAGTGTGAGTCATGCATGAAACATTTAAATGAGGTGCAAGAGAAACAGTCATAAAAATAATGACATAAAAGTGTTTTTCAGGTATGAAATCTTTAAAAAGTCGAAAGAAATCTGTGGGTTCATTTTAGCAAGATGTTGTGCTTAACCCCACGTATCCAAATTATTATCAATCTGACGCGTGCTATCCAAGACTCACGGACGGGTCCTTTCGGTCCCTTTGTCTTGGAGCCTTTATTTGAAATCCAGTGTGTGTTTGACCGTGAAGCAATCTCCACCAGCCCGACCTCAGGTCCTCCGAAGGCACATGTGGCTATGGATCCTGCGCAGCAGCGGTAGCAAAATCTTTCACTTAAAAATTTATTTACTTATTTATTTTGAGGAGGGGGAGAGCAGAGAGAGGAGGAGACAGAATCCCAAGCAGGCTTTGCCCTGGCAGCGTGGAGCCGCACGTGGGGCTCCAACTCGTGAACTGTGAGATCAGGACCTGAGCCGAGACCACGAGTCGGATGCTTAACCAACTGAGCCACCCAGGCGCCCCAAATTCTCTTCATTTTGACATCAGGACCCTGAGGCAAAGAGGGGTGGGGACCGAGCTATGGCCACGTCACAAGGAGTCTGTTCTGAGCAAACTCAGGCCACAGCTCTGGGTTCTCATTCCTCATGCTGTATACTATTCACCTTTCTAGAAGGGGCTATGAGCACGGTCTTCACCTGAGCTGCTCGGTTTCGGTCTCACCAAGATCTCCCTGTAGCTATGCAACCGTGGGCAGATGATTCACTCTGTCTGAGACTCAGTTTCTCATAATTTGAAGAGGGTTCTTCATAATGACCCAGAATCAAGTTATCCTAAAAATCTTACTTGAGTAAGATAAACCCATGTCATGGGATAAATTATGTCCTCTGAAAAGATATGTTTAAGTCCTAACCCCCAGTATCCAGAACTTACTGGAAAATGGGGTCATTGCCGATGTAATTATTAAAGCGAGGACATACTGGGGTAGGGTACACCCTGCACTCAGTATGACTAGTGTCATATAAGAAGACAGAAGACAGAGACGGGGACACAGGGAGGGCTCCCTGTGACCACAGAGGACAGGCAGAGATTGGCGCAATGTGCCCACAAGCCAAGGATTGCTAGCTAGCTGCCACCAGAAGCTAGGAAGAGGCAAAGAAGGATTCTGCTCGCAGCTCCAGTGGGGGCACTGCCCTGCTGACACTTTGATTTCAGACGCGTGGCCTCTAGAACTTAAGAGAAGAAATTTCTGTGGTCTCAAGCCACCCAGTTTATAGTAATTTGTTACAGCACCCTTAGGAGTCGAATACACCCATAAACAGTTTGCCAGATGAAACACGGAATGCCCAGTGAAAGTCTAATTTCGGATAACAAAAACAAAACAAAGCAAAAAAAAAACTGTTTAGGGGCGCCTGGGTGGCGCAGTCGGTTAAGCGTCCGACTTCAGCCAGGTCACGATCTTGCGCTCCGTGAGTTCGAGCCCCACGTCGGGCTCTGGGCTGATGGCTCAGAGCCTGGAGCCTGTTTCCGATTCTGTGTCTCCCTCTCTCTCTGCCCCTCCCGCGTTCATGCTCTGTCTCTCTCTGTCCCCAAAATAAATAAACGTTGAAAAAAAATTTTTTAAAAACAAAAAAAAAAACAACAAAAAAAAAACTGTTTAGCATAAGTATGTCCCATGCAGTATTTGAAACATACTTATACCCATTTGGTGTCCTGTGTTTAGATGTTCTAAACCTGGCAACGCTACCCATAAATCACACTGGTGTGCATCAGCCACAGCTTTATAGAACATTAGCTATTGTCACGATATTATTATGGCTCGATTAGGAGAGGAAATATGTAGATATACACATGCTGTGTGTAAATGAATATATATGCTATAAACATTCGAACTTTGTAGGTAGTTACGAATGGATGTTGTAAGATTCATTTTATTATTTTCAATTTTTTTCTTTAAAGTTTATTTATTTTTGAGAGAGAGAGAGAGAGAGAGAGAGAATGAGTAGGGGGAGGGGCAGACAGAGAGGGAGACACAGAATCCGAAGCAGGCTCCAGGCTTCGAGCTGTCAGCACAGAGCCCGACGCGGGGCTCGAACTCACGGGCCGAGAGATCATGACCTGAGCCGAAGTAGGAGGCTTAACTGACTGAGCCACCCAGGCACCCCTGTAATATTCATCTTAGCTCTGACTGAAGTTAGAGCACTGACACAATCTGATAAATAAAAATGAAATCGAATTGCCACATGACGAATGGCCCGTGGGGCGGCTCTCGGCTTCCTCGGGGCTCTGCAGGCCCAATTTCGTCACAGGTGGGCCGGTGCACGCGCAGGCCCCAGCGTGCTGCGGGGGCCGCGTGCCTGGGCAGGCCCCAGTGCCTTGGAAAGCCACTGTGTCCCAACAGCCTGTCCCTCCAGCGCTGCTTGTGGGTGCCCTTCCCAAACGCTCCCACCGGCTCCTCCCGCTGGAGCAGCAGCCTGGCTGCGATAAACTGTCAATTTGAATAGCCAAGCAGATGTTATCAATATCTGCAAGATGCACCCATCATTCTTTCAGTGGTATGAACGGGGGACGGTTTCCTTTTCCGTTCCCTCCTTCTCCATCCCTTCCCGCCCCCCAGCTGCGGGCTTCCTGTCATTCTTCCCGCAAGACGGGGGAGGGGGTTCGGGCTAACACGATCTTAGCGGGCGGAGATAAACTGGGCTGAATATTTATGATCCTGCTTTTCGGGAAGAGCAGATTCTGGGTGTGTCTGAGGTTCAGGAAGTTGATGGAAAAGAGGGAGAAATCAAGAAACAGATGTTTTGGGGATGTGTGTGTGTGCGCGTGTGTGCATTACAAACAACTATTTAATTTTGTAGATCCGAGATCCTTACTAGAACGTGAATCACAAGTTTCACATCCTAGAATTAACTGACAGTTAATCAGCCCCGCCAATATTTATTGAGAACATACTATACACCCATGATTTAAATGCTGGCGATCTAGCAGTGAACAAGAAAGACTAACCCTGCTTGTCACGAAATTTTCCTAGCAGTGAGAGGAGGCAGATAAGAAGATAGTAAATAGTTAAGGGCTTGAAACGTTGTCTGTAATAATGTCTGGCAAGGCAAAATGATAGTGCTGAGAGTATTGGGAACAGGGACATCTACTTTAGGAAGGGATCTCTGAGGAGATGGCATGAAAAAGACTCCTCCCCAAAGGATAAGGGGATAGCCGAAGGAAGGCAGTGGTGAACCACGGAGGGTTTTTCAAAAGAAGACAAGCTGGTATCCAACAGTGCCTCAGGAACTTCACCCTAGAAGCCTCTAGAAGAGCTGCTGCTCATCAGAGAACCATGCTGTAAGCCCCCCCACTGCATGTCACGAACGGGTTTCTCCTTGCTGCATCTAAAATGATCCTAGTTACGCATCATCCTTGGATGAGTTACGGAAAGAGCCTCCCGAATAATTTTCTGGGTTGTGTGGTGCAGATGATGAGCTCGGGGTGAGAAACGCTTTGAACGTTAGACACTGTGACCAGAAATCCAGGACGTGCGATGATGGGGAGAAGAAGGAAGTGGAAATAGAGATACACGGGACGCGTCTCCCGCCTAAGCCCGTCTCCTCCACCGGAAGTGGGCGTCCTGACGCCTCCCTGGAAAGAGTCTCGGGAGGTTGAGAAGAGACAACACAGGGAAGCGTGCTCAGCTCGGTGCCTGGGAGCAGGTGGCATCTCTGTCCTTCTTTTCTCTTTTCCTCCACGGTCTAAGGAACCCAAATGAGAGTGGAGCACATCTACTAGTGGAAAACTGCAAAAATCTCTTAATCCCAAATTTTTCAGAGGATGTGAAACTATCATGGGACCCAAAAAGCCATTTGAGGACCAGACAAGGAAACACACACACACACACACACACACACACACACACACACACTGCACTCCAATCCCTTCACGTACCACAATCTTACTGTCAGTAACAAACACGCAATTCCCTCCGTGCTGAACACAAAATCCACAGTCCAAGCTGACTTAGCCACGGGAGAGATGGGCGTGGAGGTACTGTAGCCAGAAAACTTGCTGTTCGGGGTTTTGTGCAGGCCTCCACATCCCACCCACCCACCCCCCGCCCCCGTACATCTCTGATGGTCCATCCGTGACCCTGACTTCACCATAAAGTGTTCCAAGGGCCAAAAATCTTCCTCAGCCACTTGACAAACTTCTGTTATTCTCCTCACGCACCATAATGCATTCTTCCGCGTTCGTACATACGCTCCAATGGACAGAGAGGCGTTCACACCAAGGAAACTCACTTGCAACTAACTGCTTTACCCTTCTATCACAATGAATCATAATTGCCTGATTCCTTCTCTTGCCTGTTACTTGACTGTGAGCTTCAGAGGACTGAGACTTATTTATTTGGCTTTGCTGTGTGCTGTTGCTGTCCGGCAACAGCTATCTGTTGAACAAATAAATAGAGCTACAAGGCAAACAAATGAGCTCAAAACCACATCTGCACAGCCTGGATATGAACTCACACATAAATCCCCAACTCACGGATAGTCCCGATCACAGTCAGATATACATCCACGCAAAAGCCACGCGAGTCAGTTGCACACACGGGTATCCACCCATCTCTTTCTATATCTCAAGTTGTTCTGTACGATCCCCCAACATCCCACATCTCCCTGCATGTAGATAATTCTCACTAATGCCAGGTGCCTGGCTGGCTTGATATGGTGGCGTCCTGGCCTGGAACAGATGAAAGAGGCTACCCCAGAGATTTTAGAGCCCTCTGCTCTTCAAAGCTCACTGCTGGCACCCAAGACCAGGTGCTCGGCAGGGGTGACTGTGGTTCATGGGCCTGATTTTGAGGCCTATCTCGGATGAGTCAGAACTTAACATCAGCCAACAGGGGAGACTTAATCTATTTAATATACTCTCTGCTCTGGGGTCCCAGATGGTGAAGAGGCCAAGCAAAGATGTCAAACTGTGTGTGGTCTTTAAATAGCCCTTGATGTTTGTCACAAGAGTTGAGCCTGGGGCCTGGATCCATTCCAGTTGGTAATTGATAATTCCAACTGGTAATTACGTGCTCTGGGTAGTTTCGGTGGGCGTTCCGCACATCCTGTCCTCAAATGGCGAGAGGTGTTCCCGGGTTTCGTGCCAGAGGTGGCTCCATTTCAAGCCCCATAAACTTTCTAAATACCTTTGGAATGCTGCAGGATGAAGGATGCTGTCCTCGTTAAACACATGGGCTTCTCAAAAGGAAACCCATTACTCTCTGATAATGACAATTTTTCCGGGTCCTTATGTTCCTTGTTAAAGGAAAATGTCAATTCATAAAGAACACACACACATAACCCTTCCCAGGAATTAGTTAATTATGTCAACCAATGTCCTAGGGGGCCAAACAAGTAATCTGCTTGCAAATTATTGTATTCTTCAGAATATATAGAGACATTCTAGATTGCCTTGATGCCTTTCTTCCTCGTTTTTCTTTCACACCTTTTGAGATCTAATTACTAAATGCCCGCGGATTGAGGTCTGCTCACTTGTCTTTTTCTGGCATATACCTCCATTTAAGAAGACACAGGCCTATTTCTACCCTCTGCACAATGGACACCGGCCAGGGATTTATGATAGTCATACCAGGAATAAAACTGGAGCCTTCCTTTTCCTGTTCTCTCAAAGGAATTCCAAAGCAAAATTCAGTTAAAAACATGAGATGTTGATCACAGACGCGAGCAACTGCAAAACGCGGGAGACGTAAAGAGTCTTACTTGGAGCGGCCCCTTCCCCACAAATTTCCTTATTTCCTGAAAATGCATCTGGGTCTGTAATGAGCACATACCCAACTCATCACCTATGCGTTTAGCTCTCTGTTGCTATGAAGTGCACCAAAGCGCACCAAAGTGCAGTGCCCTGAAAGATCAGCACTATTTTATTTCTCAGTCTGGGGGGTGATTGTGCTCATCTGGGCGGATCTCGCGCTCTTCTCACCGATCGTCCCTCTCACAGTTGAGGCCAGATGGTGGCTGGGGCTGCACTCATCTGAAGACAGAGACATGAGATCATGCTGTCTCAGGGCCGATTCTTTCTATGTGGCCTCACCAAGTGGTCTTCGCCCAGCAGTCTCTCCCACTGAGCAGCTGGACTTCTTCCCCAGGGTCTAAAGGCTCCCAGGTGTGAACATTTCAAGAAGTAAGAAGCAGAAGCCGCCAATCTTCTTGAAGTCTGGGCTGGAACCAACACGACATCATTCCCTCTGCATTCCGTAGTTAAGCAGGAGTGGGGCCAGCTCAGGTTCCACGTGGAAGGCACTACACCAGTGTGTGAGGGCTGGAAGGTGTGGCTCGCTAGGGGCCACCTTCGAAGACGAGCTGCCACACCATCACTGTCTCTCTTGTCAACCTCCACCAACGGCTGCTGGTCACACTTGACTGGGGATTCCTCATCTCATGCTCACCCCACTCAGACCTGGAGCACCCCCTTCTCTGGCCCGTCTCTCCCTCTATCCTGTTTCCCGCTTTGGGTTTTGAGTTCCTGCTTCTCCTCCATGGCATCGACCCTGCCCTTTCCCCTGTGTTGAACTTCAGTGACAGCTCATAATGACCTCTCCTCTCTTCACTTGAAATCTGATAGGGATTCCATCCAGCTTCAAATCAAATATTGTTAAAACAAAACAAAACAAAATTGAGAAATGGTATATATAATATGATTCTGTTTATGTTAAGAAATGTAAATGAACAGTTGCATATGCTTATGTGAGTTTGTGTATCCACGTAACATAAAATACAGGGTAAATACACATGATGGAAATTTCCAACACAGATTGCCCCTAGGCAATATTTGGATGCTGAGAAAGGGGTGATAGGTAACTTTTTGATTTTATACTCTAATGGATATTAAAAAAATTTCCAATGAGTTCGCACTCCTTTTATAAAAAAAACGTAATGTAGAAATCCAATTCAATTTTAGGAAATATTTGCTGAACTTCTAACAGTAATAAGACCCCATTCTTGGACTAGTGATTTTAAAATTGATAAGACATGGTCTTTTAAAAAAATTTTTTCCAGGGGCACCTGGGTGGCTCAGTCGGTTAAGCATCTGACTTCAGCTCAGGTCAAGATCTCACGGTCCGTGAGTTCAAGCCCCGCACCGGGCTCTGTGCTGACAGCTCAGAGCCTCGAGCCTGCTTCGGATTCTGTGTCCCCCTCTCTCTCTATCCCTCCCCACTGACACTCTGTTTCTGTCTCTCAAAAAATGAATAAATGTTAAAAAAATTTAATTTTTTTTCCCCCAAAGGAATTCTCGACTATTTTGGCCATTCAGAATCACACGCACAAAGATACACACATGCACACACACACCACACACCCATCATTAAGAGCAGTATTCCACATACATCGACCAAGGCCAAAGCCTGCACAATATTTACAAAATCCAAACTGGGGCTAAGAAGTTAATATTCTCAATTTTAAATGTTTTTTTTTTCAACGTTTATTTATTTTTGGGACAGAGAGAGACAGAGCATGAACAGGGGAGGGGCAGAGAGAGGGGGAGACACAGAATCGGAAACAGGCTCCAGGCTCTGAGCCATCAGCCCAGAGCCTGACGTGGGGCTTGAACTCACGGACCGCGAGATTGTGACCTGGCTGAAGTCGGACGCTTAACCGACTACGCCACCCAGGCGCCCCGATATTCTCAATTTTAAAATCAAAAGAGCATGACCTGGCTCTGCGTCATCCATTTCATCCCTGTGTTCAGTATGGAGAATCTTTCTCTGACATATTGAAGCCAGAGTCTGACTCCCTGAGCCAGGCGCGTGCTGACTGACGGCAGCCCAGGTAGGAACCGCCCATCCTGCTCAGGTGTGTCTCCAGCCCATCGATTGCCAATCTCCCAGAATCCCTCTCTCTCCAAGTGGGCAGGAGGCAGCCTAGGGGTCATTCCCAGATCACACAGATTTCTGAGAACATGCTCTTTCTTGAAATGGTGATGTAATGCGGAGGAGAGTTTCAGGGCTGATCAATGACAGCGAGGACTCTGTCAGGATGTACAGTAATTTGACTCAGCTCAATAAATTGAGCTTCTGGGGCAGGAAAAAGACCCCAGGTTCTAAAAATGCTTGTACAAAGAACCCTGTGCACTTCTGTCTCCTCTGCCCAGCCCGCTCCTCTTAAAGCACCCCCATCTCTCTGTTACTAAGACTCACACCAGCAGGATGGATCCTGGTGGGAACATATCGGGCATATTGAAAAGCCCATTGATTTGCAGCCTTCGCCGAGCCTACCATTCTGTCTGACAGGAGCTCTGTGCGCCTGTGAACACACATACTCCTCGCCTGCCCACGAGAGGCCCGACCATCAATCATGACTCTTGCACCCCTCGAGGCAGAAGCAGTGTTAGAATCTTTCCAGGGGTGCTGGGTCGGTCCCAAGGACTCAAGGGTCAGAGCAAGGGCTCCCCAAACAAGAGAGACAGGAGGGGGCAGGCGTGGGCGCCTTGAGCTGAAACACGGCTCATGTCCCGTTTGCCACGACCCCGTGAGGTCGGTTCCGTGAACAGTCCCATGTTTCAGAAGACAAAACTAATGCTCTGAGATATTAAGTCAGTCTGAGCCTTTAATTAAAGCCTGGGTGTTTATGCAAACCAGCCAGAAACACTCCACTTTGATCCATTCCCACATACGATTTTGTTAGAACACAGGACTCTTCTGCCAAAATCAGGAATGTCCTGAAGCCTCTGAACTAAACCATCCATTCATTCTCTCTATTTTACAGACAAAGGGCCTAAAGCTTAGAGAAACAGGGAGAGTGGCCCAGCTCCATGTGGCCACTAAGCAGTAGGGAAAGAAATGAAGCTGAGATCGAACGATAATAATTATATCCGCTCTTGTGACCAAAGATGCATTGTGCGTTGGGTGCCATGCTCCTCACGCGGGGTGTGATCTCATGCTTAGGACCCAACACAACAGAGATAACACCGCACCTCTCTTGTGGGATTACCATGAGCGTCCAACAAGACGAGGCACTTGTTAACCCTCTGGTGTGCCTCCCAATGTGCATAGATCTTGCTCTAAGATCAGCTAAGACCATAGAACGTCCTAGCCGCAGAAACTGACATGAATCTTACTCTCATGCAGTATCCAGAAATACGTCGTCATCTGGCAGGCCTATTTAACTGTGCCCTCAGTGTGTGTGTGTGTGTGTGTGTGTGTGTGTGTGTGTGTGTGTGTGTGCACAGCACAATTAGTAAGTGCATGTGCCACAGTGATGACTTTCCTTTTCCTTCAAGAAATTTGAATTGCTTGTGAAACCTTTAATAGAGATTAAATAGCTGATAATCAGCTTTCACCATGTTATTGACCCTTTCGACATTTCTCTTAGTGATCTCTTGCGTCTGAAATGGTGTGCAGCCTGTGGGATCCGTTCCTTTGACTGGTCATGGGAAAATTCTACCTATGCCTCAGCCCTGTCCAGGGCCAAGGAGTTGGGGCAGGGGTGGGGAAACTCCAGCTCACTGCCTCACCCCTCTGTATCTTGCCCACAAGTCCCTCGGAAATGCCACGTTACGCACCACCAAGACAGTCTAGTATCTACCTATGTGGCCACTCGACCTTCCCTATCTCATGCGGGCCTGAGAAATAGAGGTGGTTAGGGAAGAGCATGGTCAGGTTCAAAGAACATGGATAAGAGCAGCTCTGACATCTGCTACCTTTGGTGTCTGGGGGTCGAAGATTCAGCCTCAGAGATTCTCTTTCTCACCTGTAAAATCAAAACAACAGTAGACGCCCTCCACCGGGCCCAGGCTGGTGTTAAGTATCATGTGAGCTCCATACATGTTGGCAACACTTCCTTCCCTGACACAGAGGATCTCAAGGTGTACCTCCCAAACTGGCAGCTTTGTCAGAAAGGCAGATTCTCAGGCGCCACCCCAGGTCCACCGAATCAGCATCTCTGGGGGCGGGACCCAGCCATCTGAATTTTCTGACGCACAGGTGAACTCGAAAACCCCTCCTTGTACTACTGCCATTTTGCAGCTCATACACCTAGCCCTGGCCGTAAGGAACTTCTCTCCAGTGCCTCTGAGTTTGCATCTGCACTTCTCACGGGACATCATTCCATGTCCCTTTTATACTCCCTTCCCGTCCCCGGAGAAGCCCCACTCAGCTTTCAGATCTTTCTTTAGAAGTCACTTTATCCAGGAAGCATTGCCTGGATGGCCCTGGCTGGATCCAATGGCCCCGAGCCCTCTGTATTTTGTTCCATATATACCAGATTGCAGGAGGCTTGTGGGTCTAAATGATCTGTCTCCCTAACCAAACGGTAAGATTCGTACTGGCAGGGCTCATGTCAGTGTTGTCCCCAGTGATGAGCAGGTAGGTGATCAATTAGTGAAGCGACTGTTCCTAACATTCAACCCCAAGGGGCCATCCTCCCTCTCGCTCTCAAGACTGCCTTCCTCCATCAGGCCTTCCCAGACGTCTCAGACACACACATACACACTTCTGCCCTTCCCTGGCTCCCTGTGGGACTTGGGATCTGATCCAGGGAAGCAGTCTCTGGATCATACGGACGAACTACCTCTAACTAGGGCAGGATCATCTCCGTTGTTTGAAGGCTGTGTCCTGCCCCAGGGTCTGGACATCAGAAAACTGAACCAATTTATGAAATTTGTCTCTGTATATCTCTCTAGGAGCACAGAGGGGACACTCAGTAAATAGATGCTGGTGTGGTGAAAAATCATGATGAGATGACATTGGAAGTCAAGCAAGCCCGATTATTGACTGTGGACTTCCATTGAGGGAAAAAGGAACCAGTGTGGAGAGAAGAGACCCCTGCATTACGCCCTCTCAAAATGGGAGACAGGAGAGGAAAAATTAAAATCTGCATATAATGTAAAAGGGGAAGGGGGATAAAGGGTAAAAATAAGAAAATACGACATGGGGTAAGTTGTCGAAGTGAATGCAAAAAAATGTTACCGAATTCCTATCAGAGAATGCCATGGGAGACGTGACGTGACATACGAGTCCCACTGTACCTGCCCAAGTGGACAGCCTGGTTTAGGGAAAGACTGAGATAGTACAAGTAATGTGAACAAGAGCTCACAGGCTATTCTGAGCTGTTGGAACACAGAAAGCAGTCTGGGGAGGCTCCCTGGAAGAGGAAGGACATTGTGCACAGAGCTAACCATGAGAACAAAGCAGGGAGTTGATGAAACATGCAGATGAGAAAGCTGCTCTGCAGGAAGGTCCCCAAGCGTGAGCAGTTCTGTGAGAGGTGACAGGCCCCGTACGGGTCACAGAAGGAGGCCTTTCCTCCAGAATGGTCCATCTTTGACGGCTCCTCCCCTCTCCTGCCCTAAGCTAGGAAGACAGCGCCCACCTTAATCCTAAACCAACACTTCTCAAACATCATCCAATGGAGGGCATATTAAAATGCAGACTTCTGGGCCCCACCTCTAAAGTTTCTGATTCATTGGGTGCGGGGTGAGGCCTGAGAATTTCACTTCTCTAAAGGTTCCAGGTGATGCTGGGGCTATTCCCCAGATAGACATCAAGTCCCAGGCAAGAATGGTTGAACAAGCAAGGATTATAAAACGTGGCCTGCTGGTCACTAAATCCTTGGCACAGGCTTCGGGAACACTCTGAAAGCCAAACCGCTCCCCAGTTTGACTCTGGCCTGCCAAAGTCAGGAGCCCGATGGCTAAGCCAGCAGGGGGCCCGCCCTGCACGCCACAGCCTCCCAGCCCCAAGAACTCACACCAGGTCCAAGAGATTGCTGGGGCCTTACAGTGTATATCTAGATACCCGAGACTTGGCTCCTGTTGAAACAGATTCTGCCCGCGTTAATTATTCCATCGGCGAGGGACTCAGAGGAATCACCGTGGCTAATGACAGAGACTCCTGGCCCAGGAGCAGATTCCAAATTGGGTGGCTCGGGATCCTGAATGTGGCATTCGCTCCGATGAGGCTGGTGCAGTCCTTCGTTATTGCTGATGTTAACACCTTAACCCGAGTTTCTTCATCTTTGAAGCGGGGCTGAGGTTGCTTTATTGTTTCAGGTGTGGGTGCCCGGTTGCTGCTTATTAAACGCTAATTAGTACATGATAAGTGCAATTAGAGGGTCAGAGCTCCCTGCTAAACCCTCCCGGCAGCTAAGCTGGCCACTCCAAGGAAAACCAGTTCCCCAGCTCGAGGAGAATAATTGGGAAGCAAGACAAGTCTTGAAGACTCGTCACCAAGTTCCAGTCATTGTTGAGATTTTGTGCTTTTTTACATTTTGCACTTATCTTAGAACTTTTTAAGTCTATTTATTTATTTTGAGAGAGGAAGAGCATGCAAGCCAGGGGGTGGGAAGAAAGAGAGGGAGAGAAAAAGAATCCCAAGCAGCTTCCACACCATCATCATGGAGCTCGACACAGGGCTTGGACTCATGAACCGTGAGATCGTGACCTGAGTTGAAACCAAGAGTCGGATGCTTAACGGACTGAGCCACCCAGGGGCCCCACGTTTATTTTATATCTTATTTCTCCCCGCCCCCAGTGAGTGGGCCCCTCGCAGGTATGCCCTGTGAGAAATGGCCCCCCACTCATGAGGAGGACGGACTGACTGTCTTGCGTGTTGAATTCTGTTGAAAACGCCGGAGGTTTGCACATAAACCTGTGAAGGAGGCTGGAGCAGGCGTTGTATCATCTGCCCAAGGACCTGGAGATGTCAGACATCTTTCCCTTGTAAGCCTCACAAGGGTTCTGCATTTTTCCCCAGATTCCATAGAGAAGTGAGATTATACAGAATGTGTCTGTCTGGGTCTGACTTATTTCATTCAGCGTAATGGCCTCCAGGTTCATTCACCTTGTTGCAAATCGCAGCATTTCTGTCTTTTTCATAGCTGAATAATATTCTGGTGTGTGTGTGTGTGTGTGTGTGTGTGTGTGTGTGTGTGCGCACGCGTGTGTGACATTTTCTTTAGCCATTCATGCATGATACGCTTTTCAGTTTTAAGATGAGTAATTTCTGGGGATCGAATATACAGCATGGCAATCATCATTAATAACATGGTATTATACACTTTTGAAAAAAATGTTGATTTGTATATTTTGAGAGAGAGAGAAGGAAAGAGAATGGGGGCGAGCATGAGCAGGGGGAGGAACAGAGAGCTAGAATTCAAAGCAGGTCCTCTGCTGTCCGGGCAGAGCCCAACACAGGGCTTGATCCCATTGGCCTGAGCCAAAGTCAACAGTCATATGCTTAATTGTTGAGCCACCCCGGCGCCCCTGATAATACAGTATTTTCTACTTGAAATTTGGGAAGAGAGTAAAGCCTGGGTATTCTCACCTCACATGCACACGTGTGCGCACGCACGCGCACACACACACACACGCAACGTGGTATCTACATGAGGTGATGGAGATGTTAATTAGCTTGATTGTGATCATCATTTCACAATATACACATTTATCTTACATGTCGTGTGTGTATAACCTTACATGCTGTGTCATTTTTACTTACCAGCTATACCTCAATAAAGCTGGCTTGGGGGAGGCTTCTGCTACTCCAGGCTTATGAAATCATTTGAGGCAGGGGTGCAGGCTGGCTCAGTCAGTTAAGCTCCGACTTTGGCTCAGGTCATAATCTCATGGTTCAAGCGGTGTTGGGGTTCGAGCCCCATGTTGGGCTCTGTGCTGACAGCTCAGAGTCTAAAGCCTACTTCCAATTCTGTGTCTCCTTCTCTCTCTGCCCCTCCCTACCTTGTGTTCAGTCTCTCTCTCAAAAATAAATAAACATTAAAAAAAAAAATCAGTTGAGGCAAAAGATGAAGGCATAGATGACCCTGTCCTCTTTCTCCCCTAGGAAAGCAAATACAGGCAAAAAGGGTACCCCTTTCCCAGTGGGCTTTCCTTTAAACCTCACTGATGGTTCTGTCCTGTGGTTACCCTGGCCCCAAGGGGATCTAGGAGAGCAAGAATTTCCCGAGTGGTGGGCACACTGCTGTTCCAGATGCATCTGGAATCTCCTGAACAAGAGAAAGGAGTGGATGGGCTTGGGGAAAGCTCTGCCCATATCTATCCGGTGGCTGAGTTTGGAGGCACGCCCTATCAGGAAATCCCTTCTCTGCCACTTACTAGATGTTCAGCTTGGGCAATCTAGACCTTTCCAGCTTTGCTATCTGTGTAATTGTGGTAATAATGCCCCCAAGGTGTTTGAAGGGTTTAAGTGATGTCACACGTTGAAATCACCCAGCACAGTCTGCAGCACCTAGCATGCGAGAGTAACTACTATAATTAGCAATGACAATGGCAATATTACTCCTTAAACCCCCTGACTCCGGCTCAGCCCCTCCGTGTGGTGCTTTGCCATGTTCCTAGAGCCCTGCCTGGAAACCCAGGAAGACCGCCTAGTCCCTGTTGTTACCCAACACACAGCCTCGCGATTCCTTCCAGCAAGCTGGACTTTGTTCACCCCTGCGGACAGCACATCCTGAAAGCATATGGACATTGTAACCACAATTCGGTTTGACCTTTAAGCTCCCGGGGCATGAAACCTCCCAGTGTCTTGTTTTTCACGGTTAGAGTCCACACTGCCATCTCCGCCCTCACATGGGGCTGGCTCCGGGCCAGTCTGCTCCCCCAGAGCTACGAAGGACAGAGACTGATGAGCCCAAATTGATATGTAACTTGCCCTAATATTGACCCTGGCCCTGTGGTTAGTGATTCCCATCGCGGGGTAAATGATTGGACTGTTTTGGCTTTTACCCATTTGACTCTTACACCATCCCCACCGCCATTTTGAACACCACCACCACCAAAAAAGAATCTCCGTTAAGTGTACGATACAGGTAAGAGTCCTCTTGAGGGGACACGGCAGCAAACTTCGCAACGAGAACTAAATCCACTAGAAGACTGCGACAGTCTTTCATTAAACATGGTACAAGTGAAAGTCCCCCCCCTCCATTGGAGATGTGTCTGTGAAACATCCAAGTAAATCATAATCCTGAGAAGTAATATTAGCTGAATGCTCAAGAAGCACCTGGTGTGCCCAAATGTTACACGAGATGCAACGATTCCTTCCTCTTCTACAAAGTTCCAAATATCTGCTAAGCTCCGAATCAGGCGCTACGCTGTAAGGTGGAGATGACATGGTTCCCGCCCTGTGTGGGGATTCAGGCCGTGATTGGCTCCGGTCATTAGGGCTGGGGGGGCGTCCTAATTATGGCTAACAGGAATATCGCAGTTGGCAGGTCTGAACTGAGTGCCTGCTCCATGGTAGGTGTTTAGGATGCCTTATGAGTTTAGCCAGAATGACTATTATGACTTCCTGTAGGTTCTCTAGTAATCCTACTTTGTCGTCGCTTTTTTTTTTTTTTAACGTTTATTTATTTTGAGAGAGAGAGAGAGAGAGAGAAGGCATGTGCAAATGAGCAAGCTGGAGTTGGGGAGGGGCAAAGAGAGAGGAAGAGAGAGAATCCCAAGCAGGCTATGTGCTGTCAGCATAGAGCCTCATGTGGGGCTTGATCCCAAGACCTTAGGATCATGACCTGAGCCGAAATCAAAGAGTCAGACGCTTAACCAACTTGGCCACCCAGGCGCCTCTCTCTTGTAATCCCGTTTTGTAACCAATGTATCTGAAGTTTGGAGAAGGCTGATGGTTCATGGGTTCGAGCCCCACGACAGGCTCCGTGCTAACAGCTGGCTCCTGGAAACTGCTTCAGATTCTGTGTCTCCCTCTCTCTCTGCCCCTGCCCTGCTTATGCTGTGCCTCCGTCTCTCAAAAATGAATAAATGTTAAAAAAAAAAAAATGAAGTTTGGAGAAGGTTAAGTGATCGATCCAAGGTCATACAGGGTGAGGATCCGGGTTGGACTGGAATCCTGTTCCAGCTGAGTACAGATCCACACTCTTACCACCAGAGCTAGGCCGCTTCGAGTCAACTCCCAGTTGTGCCTCTTGCCAGATTTGCAACCCGGGGCAGATTACTTAAGCTCTCCAGACTCAATGTCCTGATCTGTAAAATAGGTTTTATAATATTACTTACTTCACGGGGTGGTGGCGAGGAATAAGTGAGGCAGCGGGTGCCGAATGCTGGGGACAGTTAACACACACAAACGCTGGGACCCTCCCTGTACCACCTGATGGTCAGCAAGGGCAGACCTCTAACCCAACTGGAGAGGTCCCAGCTGTGCTGAGCTGTGAAGAAGTGACTGAGGGTTGCCCCCGTGGGGAAGGGAAGAGAGTCCCACGGGCAGAAGAGACGTTTCTTCCAAAGGCGTCGAAGTCAGGAGGGCAGGGAGGGTTTGGGGCGTGCGGGCCAGCAGTGTGGGGTGGCCTGAAAGGCACTTGTGTGGAGGGAGGTGGATGGGACTGAGAAGCAGGCAGAAGCGGGACTCGAGGGCTCTGGAGCTTTTTCTAAAGGCGACGGGGAGAGGATAAAGGGTGTGAAGTGAGGAAACGACTCACTCTCCCCAAAAGAAGAAATGATTCTAGAACCCAACTCCAGGGCCTTAAGTCCTACTGCAGCCCATGCTGGAGAGAACGAGAACGACTCCTGGCTGCCTAAAGGCCACTTCCTCTGTAATCCTCCTCTGGGGCTGGCCTTAGCAGGCAAGTCGGGTGCTCGGCTTGCTGCTTTCCAGCTCCTTCCCTGCGAGCCTTCCGCAGGGGTTCCCAGCCCTGCACAGAGGACAAGCTGGGGCTGCAGGGAAGGCGGTCGGCTCTCGTTAGTTACCCTTGTGATCGTGGGTGAGGGCTGCAACCTTCCGGAAAACAGCTCCCAGCCAGGGCCCCCGGGCCCGGGGCTGATGCCTGGCTTTTGGGCACCCGGGGCTCCGGCATCTGTCTCAGGGGGCTCAGGTTCAAACGTGCCGCTTTTACTTACAAAAGAGGGAGGCGTGGATTTGCATGTCTCCCCAGGGTTACGGGGAGCCTGCACCTGCCAGGACCTGGATCCTCAGAGGATCGGTTTGCCTTTGAAGGACTGGGTCAGTGGTTTGGTCCATGGGGACCTAGCAGTGAGTTCTGTTCTCAGACGAGTGCCCCCGAGGAAGAGCATGGAAAACGCTACCCCGGGCCCCGGGCCGCCCAGGGGAAGAGGGCTGGCCTCCACATTTTCCCAGATCCGTGTGGGCAGCTACAAAGGAGCTTTTGAGGATAAACAAATACAGAATTGAGAAAATAAGGAAGGAGCTGGCATTTGAAGAATGTGAATATTTAGAAAATGCTGGGGAGTGAAGACAGAGCTGGCTGTTCTCTTGTAGGTTAGATGTCTGACGGCCTGGGACGGGGGAACCGCCAAAAAAAAAAAAAAGAAAGAAAAAGAAAAAAAAAGGAGGGGGGAAAAAAAAACCATCTTGGTGGAGACAAGGTTCCTTCAGGGTGGATTGTTTCCCACAGGCAGAGATGAAGGATGTGAAAGCAAATGATTCCGAGGGAACAGCATAGACACGTCATCATTTCACGTCTCGGTCAATGTAATGGTAGAAAGACACCACCCCCCACTGTTCTCACGTTATAGTTTAACTGTTCCTTATTCTGTTCTTGTTACTATTATTTGTATTTATTTATTGGCAGAGACACTCAAGGAGGGGAGCGGTTTGAATCCGGCAGTTTCTGGAGCAAATCAGCATAGCAGCCCCGAGGCGCTGGCCGAACATGCCTGAAGCAGGTTAAGGGGGAACCTCAAGGGTGAAATCCACGAGGGGCCTACATACCTTCAGCCGCCGCAGAGAACGGCAAACAGCAAGGAACTAATTGTTCATGCACCTGACCTTAAATTGGCAAATCCTTCATTGGACATGTCTGAGGCCCCTTTTCTTCTTGACTCAAACAACTTTGTTCATTTGTTTACCCATTCATGTGTTCAACAGACACGTTTGTACGTCTAACAAGTACTAAACGCGTCTGTTAGCCCAGGTCTCTTCTGTTAAATATTCAAGTACTATCTCATTATTCTTTTTTTTTTTTTCAACGTTTTTTATTTATTTTTGGGACAGAGAGAGACAGAGCATGAACGGGGGAAGGGCAGAGAGAGAGGGAGACACAGAATCGGAAACAGGCTCCAGGCCCCGAGCCATCAGCCCAGAGCCCGACGCGGGGCTCGAACTCACGGACCGCGAGATCGTGACCTGGCTGAAGTCGGACGCTTAACCGACTGTGCCACCCAGGCGCCCCTATCTCATTATTCTTAATACTGTCAGGTATGTGCTGTCATCACGCCCCTCTTATTTATTTTTATTTTATTTTTAAGTTTATTTATTTATTTTGAGAGAGAAAGCACAAGTCAGGGAGGGGCAGAGAGAGAGGAGAGACAGAGAATCCCAAGCAGGCTCTGCAACGTTTAGTGTGCAGAGCCTGATGTGGGGCTTGAACCCACGAACGGTGAGATGACCTGAGCCGAAGTCAGACACTTCACCGACTGAGCCGCCCCTTATTACCTGCATTTTAAAGATGGTGAAATTGACGCTTGGTATATTAGCTTCCTAATGTCTCTGTAGGAAATTATCACGAACTTTGTTGTTCAAAACAGTACGAATGTATTATCTTGTGTCTCCCAAGGTCAGATGTCCAACATGGCTCTAACGGTGTGGACAGGGCTGCACTCCCTTCTGGAGGCTCCCTGGGACAATCTACTTCCCTGATTGTTCTAGAAGCCACCTCTAGACTTGAGGCTCCCCACCTTAAAAGTCTGAAACTGCAGGCCAAGTCTTCTTCAGAGAGCATCACCGTGACACTGACTTCTTCCTCCCACTTCCAATTTTAAGGACCCTTGTGATTACCCTGAGCCCACCTGGGTAACCAAGGATAAACTCTCTATTAAGGTCAGCTGGTTAGCAACCTTAATTCACTCTGCAACCTGAATCCCCCCTTGCTATTTATAGGTAACCTATTTATAGATTCCGGCGATTGGGATGTGGCCACAATTCAAGAGGCTCATTCATGGTCAAGGGGTCAGTGAGCGGCAGACCTTGCACTGAGGCCTTGGTGGTCTGGCTCAGTCTGCTTTTTACCTCTCCTCACCTCTTATTTTTTTATTATTATTAAAAAATGTTTTAATGTTTATTTACTTGTGGGAGAGAGAAAGAGAGAGCAAGTATGCAAGCAGGGGAGGGGCAGACAGAGAGACGGAGACACAGAATCTGAAGCAGGCTCCAGGCTCCGAGCTGTCAGCACAGAGCCTGATGCGGGGCTGGAACTCACAGACCGCGAGATCATGACCTGAGCTGAAGTTGGATGCTCAACCAAATGAGCCCCTTTTTTAAAAATTTTTTTTAATGTTAATTTTTGAGAGAGAGAGAGAGTGAGCATGAGTGGGGGAGGGGCAGAGAGAGAGGGAGAAACAGAATCCAAAGCAGGCTCCAGGCTCTGAGTGGTAAGCACAGAGCCCGACACGGGGCTCGAACTCACAGACCGCGAGATCATGACCTGAGCCGAAGTCAGACGCTCAACCGATTGAGCCACCCAGGCGCCCCTCTCCCCACTATGTGCCAACGACTCCTGTAGGGGCTGGGGACACATCAGTACAAACTACTGTCTGTCTCTGACCTTATGGCCCTTTTATTCCACTGGCGACCTTGGAGCCGAGTCTCACGCACTATGGACAAGAAAAGTCTGAGGCACTGCCAGACGGAGATAAGCTCTGAGCTGCACGGAGTATAGGAAGGAGTCAGAAGAGCAAACAAAGCGAGCACCCGGGGATGCAGGAGTGGGGAGGTGAGGAGGTGGGCACTGAAAGTACACTGGGACAACAATTAAAGACATAATCAGCTATGATTAGGCACTAGGGACTCTTCTGGGACCGAGTCCCTTTGTCTTCCTTTGATTATGTGTTGACCTGTGCACCGCCTGAGTGCTGGCATTCCGGTTTTTGTGCACTTTGCCCATGCCCGCATCTACCAACGTGCCTTCACACTGCCCTGGGCCATGAGGCATTGCACACACACACACACACACGCACACCCGCACACACGTTCACACGGCCTTGGGCATGTCCAGGCCTGAGCGGCCGTCCGACCAACCACTTGACTGCTGCTAGCTAGTGCATTTCTCCTGTGCTGCTGGGCATTCACAGGCCAAAGCAGAGCAGAGGAAGTTGGCCTCCAAAGCCGGCTCCTGACCAGGGACCCGTCACTAACCCACCCTTTTGGAATCAGAGGACCTGAAATGGAGCCTGATCTCTGGCAGGTGCCGACCGATGGACATCACCCTTCCTGAGCGTGGGTTTCCACCCATGTAAAAACGGGCCTGGGGATATGCCTCCGGGGAGCTGTTGCAGAGAGGAGTTATGATAAACGTGGATGCACTTTGTGACTGTAAGACGTATGCGAGCAAGTTGTGTTATGAAAGCAGTGCTTGCGGACGTAATAACGGGCTCTCTCCAGCGCCGGGGAGGGATCCATCTGAGCTACAGGGACGGGACTGTAAGGACAAGAGGAGATACGTCTTAACGAATCACTCGGAGATCACTCATTTCAATGAAATGTATCCACCTGGGACACCGAACACATATTTGAGCATAATCAAGAAGTTTTTATTCAGTTTGCCTTTTGGACCTCTGATCTAGTCCTTAGGATGTTCTCAGTGAAGAAAATCTCCATCTTTACAGGGTAGACTTGATTTCTTTTTTGAAAAAAATTAAAATTTGTTTTTTTTTTAATTTCGAGAGCAAGAGAGATCATGAGCAGGGGAGGGGCGGAGAGAGAGAGGGAGACAAAGAATGTGAAACAGGTTCCAGGCTCCGAGCCATCCACACAGAGCCCAACCGTGGGGCTCGAACTCTCTCTTTCTCTCTTTTTTTCTCTTTCTTTCTTTCTTCCCTCATTCCTTCCTTCTTTCTCTTTCTTTCTTTCATTCTTTCTTCCCTCCCTCATTCCTTCCTTTTTCTTCTTTCTTTCTTTCTTTCTTTCTTTCTTTCTTTCTTTCTTTCTTTCTTTC